>NC_088712.1:343333-686666 GCF_963576615.1 Watersipora subatra
TATTCATCTATAAACGCTAGTAATATGTACAGTAATTCCTCCACACCAATAACTATTCATCTATAAACGCTAGTAACACGTACAGTAATTCCTCCACACCAATAACTATTCATCTATAAACGCTAGTAACATGTACAGTAATTCCTCCACACCAATAACTATTCATCTATAAACGCTAGTAATATGTACAGTAATTCCTCCACACCAATAACTATTCATCTATAAACGCTAGTAACATTTACAGTAATTCCTCCACACCAATAACTATTCATCTATAAACGCTAGTAACACGTACAGTAATTCCTCCACACCAATAACTATTCATCTATAAACGCTAGTAACATGTACAGTAATTCCTCCACACCAATAACTATTCATCTATAAACGCTAGTAACATGTACAGTAATTCCTCCACATCAATAACTATTCATCTATAAACGCTAGTAACATGTACAGTAATTCCTCCACACCAATAACTATTCATCTATAAACGCTAGTAATATGTACAGTAATTCCTCCACACCAATAACTATTCATCTATAAACGCTAGTAACATGTACAGTAATTCCTCCACATCAATAACTATTCATCTATAAACGCTAGTAACATGTACAGTGATTCCTCCACACCAATAACTATTCATCTATAAACGCTAGTAACACGTACAGTAATTCCTCCACACCAATAACTATTCATCTATAAACGCTAGTAACATGTACAGTAATTCCTCCACACCAATAACTATTCATCTATAAACGCTAGTAACATGTACAGTAATTCCTCCACACCAATAACTATTCATCTATAAACGCTAGTAATATGTACAGTAATTCCTCCACACCAATAACTATTCATCTATAAACGCTAGTAACATGTACAGTAATTCCTCCACACCAATAACTATTCATCTATAAACGCTAGTAACATGTACAGTAATTCCTCCACACCAATAACTATTCATCTATAAACGCTAGTAACATGTACAGTAATTCCTCCACACCAATAACTATTCATCTATAAACGCTAGTAATATGTACAGTAATTCCTCCACATCAATAACTATTCATCTATAAACGCTAGTAACATGTACAGTAATTCCTCCACACCAATAACTATTCATCTATAAACGCTAGTAATATGTACAGTAATTCCTCCACACCAATAACTATTCATCTATAAACGCTAGTAATATGTACAGTAATTCCTCCACACCAATAACTATTCATCTATAAACGCTAGTAACATGTACAGTAATTCCTCGCTACTTTGTGGTTCATTTTTTGCAGTTTCAGTACTTCACGGTTAAAACATGTTTGTTGAAAAAACTATAGAGAAATTTAAAATCATTGAAAATTTAAAATAAATATATATATATACATAATACATCTACAAACATGTGGCTTCCTTCTTATAACGAACCCAGTTAATCACAAGTATGAATAATCCGACCAGATGAAGTCCAAACTACGTCTATACTACGTAACTGCATTCTCTGGCTTAAATTACTGGAACTGAAGTTGAAATATAAACTGGAACTCAATCAAGATAACTCCAACTTATTTACCGGAAATATAGATAATAAATACAATATGTTTAATTGTGAATTGTAACACAAATGTAATTGTGTTAAAATTTGGCTCATACATTTACGTTAAAAATTAGTTTCTTTTTCGAGGATTTTCATTTAATACCAGGAATACAGGCTCTATCAACTGCAAAAAGTGAAAGATTCGAAAATCACTAGCACAATTGTTATAAAATATTTTAGAGATTTCTTTTTGGCAATTACATGTACGTAAGTTAAAATCATTTTTTATTAAAATGGAATTTATGTCATGAACTTTAATGAAAATGATTTTTTTACTCAGTTGTTTCATTGTTGACAAGTAACATTTTTTCTTTGAGCAAAATATAGCAATTCAGATAGCAGCACAAACGCTATTGCTATCACAAATCGTTGATTCATGTTACAAACATTCTGATAATACTTCCATGGTGGTACTAGAAAATCCAGCATGAGCGTCTTGACCTTCACACGAATTCACAAACAAATCTTATTGGTCAATCCATTTATCAATTTGACACATTGTTTACTAGCGCTGTGTGTGTTGCTACAGAAAATATTCACACTGCCTGTTGGGGAGCATTTCCAGGTGTGTGTGTGTGTGTCATTAAAACCAAAGTATTGGCATAGTATTCTATACATTCCTACACATTCGTAATTTATCGATATCACATTTGTATTCTGTTGATATCATATTATTATATATGTTATATTGTTATACATTGACATATAATAATATTGCAGTAAATTTACGTAAAACTTCCCAGCGCTAAAGTGAAAGGACAACTCCTCATTAAATGTCGGTGGCACTGAGAAGGGCCGAAGAAAGGACGAGAACAAAGGCAAAAACTACACTAGCAAGTCAATCAGGGCTTATTTATTTAACTAGAGGATTCAAATTCCAACGGCTAGCGGAGAACGGAATAAATCCAAGCTAAAATGCGCCCACTAAAGGAATCATAAGGCACCCGCTATCTTGGACTTACAAGCAGAACATCCTCTTAACTTCCAGAAAGAATATTCGTTGGTTCTTGGTTTTATTAATAACTCTTTTCCCATATTAATTAATGTATTACAAAGATGGAGCAAAACTTGTATATTATGTATCTACTTGTAAATAGCGTTTTTTTTAAAGTAACTGCCATTTTGGCCTTCAAATTTCAACTACTCGTAACCACCAATCACATGTTGAGTTTGCATATGCTTGCTTATATAAACAGTTGGCTTTGCATTTGGGGGCAGTCGAGACTTGGGTAGCATGGTGAGGCATACTATGATATCACAATAAATTTATTTTAAGTACAACACATCTCTTTTGTAACTTAAACAGCTTGGCTTAAAAGGTATGCTAGCCTATACACAGTCTGTTATTGGCTGTTATATAGCTTGATCTATCGGCTCTCTTTGGAATTGCGCTGGTATATATACAGTCCGTTATCGGCTGTTATACAGAGTCTGATTTATTGGCTCTTGTGGGATTTCGTTGGTACATCCACAGTCCGCTATCGGCTGTGTAATAGTGAGTCGGTATTAACAGCTTTTACGCTGGCAGGGATGGAAGTATTAGTCAAATTGGAAGTGCCTAAGCTACTATAACCAAGCATCAGTTCCTGCTTGGCCTGGTTCAGGGGTTGCCCTGATTTTACTTCAATATGTTATCAAATAACATATATTCCCACGACCAAACACAAACGAAGCGATTGTTTGGGAGATTTATGACAAATGCATATATGCACACAACTCACGAAAAATATTCATCGACGGCCGTCCCAAACCCTTGTACCGAAATCTCATCAACAAATTCAACCATTGTTCAATGGAGTCAATCAAGTATAATAACGATACAAAACACATATAAACCTATTTAAATATGTTACCAAGGCTTTATTATTTGTAGAAAATTTCCTAAACCTTACCCATCTGATTGGATTATACATAAATAGACAGATTAATTCGGTCCAAAATCGATATTAAAACTTGACAAGCCTTATTTTTATCAAAATTAAGACCGGCATACGAAATGTCAAGCGACAGAGAATAGAACCATTAAGTCGTGGGCATTTCACGAAAAAACATGTGCACATTTCACCAGTCTATAGTATTGTCGAATTACCGAAGGTTTCTGTAATTAACGTAGAAGTACGGAAAATTAATTGTTTCTTTTTTGCCGATTTCAAAGTAACTGACATTTTGGAGACTTGAGTACTTTGGTATTCCAACTGATGTCCAAAGCAGTGAAAGTAAAAGGAAATGACGATGGTATTTTTTCTAACGATTCTTATGAGAATATTAGGCCTACAATATTTAATTATAAGAATAATTATTCGGTTTTATAAGAGTTAATTATAAGAATAAGCATTCGAATTTACAAGGTCGAAGTATATAGTGACCGATGTTGGGCAAGATATTACTGTTATTATTTTTTCTAAATAGTTTTGTTAAATAGATTTCTTTAAAATCAGAATAAAAAATAAAGAAATATAAAATAAAAATAAAGAATAACGTGCACATTTAACCAGTCTATAGCATTGGCGAACTGCGGAAGGTTTCTGTAATTAACGTAGAAGTACTGAAATCATTTCTTTTTTGCCGATTTCAAAGTAACTGACATTTTGGAAACTTTTGAGTACTTTGGTATTCTAACTGATGTCCAAAGCAGTGTAAGTAAAGGAATAGACAATGATATTTTTTTCTAACGATTCTTATGAGATTATTACAATATTTAATTATAAGTTTGGATGACTATTGAAGTGTTATAGTCACACTAACAACATCAATGATGGGGAATGTGTTACTGTTATTATTTTTTCTAAATAGTTTTGTAAAATAGATTTTCTAAAGATCTATATAAATATCACAACTTCTTGATATTGTTAGCTATGACGTCTTGAAATGTACACATAATTGTGCATTGGTCTTCTATTATTACTGTATTACTATATTAACAATACTGATTATTCTAATAACATCTGTGCATTTTACTTCTAATATTGTATTTATCCTATTGCGGAGGAGAGATATAAACATATAATCTTTTCCTTTCATTATTGCTGTTTCTTGTACATAATAACACCCACTACATTACAGCTACCATTGCAGTTATCCTATTGCACTGCAGTGCCATTTGACCGCTAATATTGCATTTTTCAACCATCAGCCCTTTCTTTTTTCCAATGTCACTTTGGGCTGTATGACAGGGGAATTTCTAGTATTATATGTTAGATTGCAATAAATCTGAAGCTAACGATGACCAATGGTAATGGAGTTCCACTACCACATTTGCATCACGGGTCTATAATAACCAGCTGAATCCACATAATTAACAAGGCTCTCTTTAGTAATTCCACTTGTTTCAAGTACCACAGCTTGAAAAGTATGTGAGAAGTGGCAAAGCATTTAGGATCAATGCTATAGTATTAGATTCATAACACGGTTCTAGATGCACACATAAGCATAGTTTTTTTATAAGGATGAAGAAACAGCAACTGAATTTAGTGGTGATAATTTTTATAAGTTCAGTGTTTTATGCAATGCTGAAAATACCAATTGTATTTTAGCTGTTTATTTTATTTATTAGCTGTTTTCTTAAGCTCAAATATTATAATATATTTATGCCAACAATACATAAGTAAGAAGCCAACACAAAGCCATAATAAAATCACAATTTCCAACAGTCCTGAAATTTTTGACAAAACTGCGTCTCAATAAAATTGGCAAATCGTACTCGCGTGGCAGTGATATTTATCGTAAAGTAGGGAAGAACTATAGGAATTATGTTAAGAAACCAACCAGATGAGCCAGTAGCAACAGCATCTACATTAGTATCAATAAAAGTCAAATCTTGTTTGCCACTGATCAACGGAGAAAAGCTAACGCTATCAGGGTCTTCTCCAAAGTCGATGATATGCTGTTGACTAGCCATTTTATCAACTAGCTACGGATTTTGGATGAACTGTGATTATTGCGCCAATGCCGTTAAGACATGTCGACATAATAATGACTTATCAATAGCATTTGGAAAAAAATGATGGCAAACGTTACAATCAACGGGCGCTTGAATAAATTCTTTTACGTCGAGTCGCAGTTGACTTAACCAAAAAATTACAAAAGCTAAACTATGATACTGATGTCAAGGTCACTATAGCAAATTTCTAACATCGATGTGTTCTGCGGTGATAGACTTGAATTTTAGAAGTTAAAAACAACAGGTGAAGGCTATCAGAACAGTTTTTACGCACCGTAGGGCTGGTGATTTGTCAGACAATTCTCACAATTTTGTCTCTTCTCAGGATTTTATTGGGAATTCTAGTAATCAAAAATTTGGTATACTGAGCAGTATTTCTCCACTTTATAGTAGTACATGGTTTGGTTAAATAATCTTTAGCAAACCAGCTGTTATAGGTGTTTGTGGATAAATTATGTTATGCACAACCATTCCGAATTCACACACAAAATCCGTGTTCTGATTGTTTTTTTAGTTTATTCTATTTTTACTATGTTTAGTTTGTGTGCTTTTACTTAGCTTGTGGGAACTAATTTGCTTCTAGTGAAAGTGTTAAGCTATTGTAAGCATTACTGATATTTACCACTAAAAGTTGCTTCTTTATTCTATAAGTCAAACAATGAAATACACAACTAACACAATTATAAAACAATAATATTAATGACAAAAAGTTTGAAGAGCTAATAAAAGTTACATCCTTACCCGAACGGTCGTCCATGCCTGTTTGCTCCGTCCCATATGGCTGTGAGTCTCGACAGTCAATGAGAGTCGTGACAGTCCATAAGTAGAAAGTTTCATCAGTTGAGATAGTACAAGAGGCTCAGTTGATGAAAGAGAATGAGGCTCCATAAGCGTAGAAAAATAGAGGCTCCTTAACAGGCAGAAGGGAGAGCGCCTAAGTAGGCCCTCGGAAAGAGGCTGAGTCATTGGAGCTGTTCTCTTTTATAGATATTTGACATGTAGGACGGCTTGACTGTGAGAGTAGGTTGAGTGTTAAGGTTTAATGCTCTATGTCAGATGTGCGAAGATATCTTGTTTGCGCAAGTCTTCAACTAGTGCACGTAATATGTATTGCTTAGCTTGTTGGCAGGTCTAGGTTGTTTATGTCTATCAGATAATTTCTAAGCTTGTGGTATTCTACTCCAACAACAATCTGTGAAACAACACTTCTGTGATAAACTGATGAATTGGCTTTGAGCCCTTGTCAAGCTGTTGAACTTTGAGCACTCAAAGGTAACATTTTTGCTGGCTCAGTGTCTGCTAAACATGTTTAAGGTGCTGGTAAGAGTCCTCCCATCTTCTGCAGCTTGAAATGTGAATCGATTGAATATAGGTACATTATCCCACAAGTAGTAATAAATTATCAATTTGCTGTTTTTGAACGGATTTAGAAAGAGCATTCAAGTACATACTAAAGCTGGCGTGGAACTTGAAAGGCCCGCTTGTAATCCTGGTTCAATGATCATTCAGAACTATAATTTAAGCCATTTTTAAAAGAGGTGATCATAAGCGCCCCTTGAATTACAGACCTTTACAATCCTTTACTTGTATGGGACCTAATTACTTCTATGGCATCGTTTTTTTTTTATAAATAATTAATCCCAATCCACACACAACATTAGTTTTGCATTTGCTTTGTCATCCTATTCTATTTTGACTATGTTCAGTTTGTGCACTTTTGCTTAAGCTATGTGGACTAATTTGATTATTACTGGCTCAGACAATAGGGAAGGTGTTCAGCTATTATATACGCAGTACTGATATCAGTGAAAATACTTTTTTATTCTCGAAGCTCAACAGTTAAAATACTTGACTAACATAATTCTATTCTAAAACAACAATATTAATGGCAAGAGGTTAAAATAACTAATAAAAGTTACACCCTTACTAAAACTGTTTTCCATGTTCTTTTGCTCACTCGAGGCACTCTAAAAAAGTTTGACATACCCATATTATATCTAACACTTTGTGCTCAATAGTGGCATACTACTTTTTGGTCAGTCTTCAAGAAACCATACAGACTGACCGCAGCTCAATCTGTATGATTTATCTTTTACTTGCAACAAGGCAGCATCTGCACCAGCACACTAGAGGCATCTGTGTGAACTGTGATTTCAGGCTGAGGTATATATTTGTGCTATATAAGTTAACTCACATAGTCAACCGAATAAGTCAACTCTTCCTTGACTCTCTTAAAAGCTTACTCGTGCACTTTTTTTTAAAGTCACACTGGATTTTCATGCAAAATCTTATGTAGAGGTAAGTTGAGGTTGCCAAGGTTGGTAGTAAACTCGCAAAGCTGATCGGCCATACTTAAAAACCATTACCGTCAAACGGTGCTTCAAACACACTTTAGCCGGTCTTTGAAGCACTTGGGATTGAATGCCCTGAATAGTGGTGCAATGGTTAGCACTCCGGATTGACAGTTGGTAGGTCAGTGGTATTGTATGTCAGGAATTGATCTTGCGCTAAGGGAGGCAAACCTGACAAAGTAGCTAAGGCAGGCAACTGGTAACCACTTCAGTACTCTTCCAAGAAACTCATGAAATGTCTAATCTAAACAATTGGAGAGGATCATGACACGATGGACCTACTTACAGGAGACTATTTTTAACTTAGTAATTAGGTTTCTAATTAGGCATAAATTCTAGAGGCGGACATGACACTCGCCAGGAAGCTTGATGTCTCTGTGAGATGACTTGCACTTGTTGACGTTTCGAGTCATACTAGATTTGACCATCCTCCTCAGTACAACGCAATGATTTCAATGCAGATAATGCTTGTACATTTTCATAGGTGGTCTCATAGGCTTAAGCAGAGAATTGTTCAGTTTCATTTATGAGTAAGAATTTATCTAGTTTTTGGTTATTATATTTTACAAGAATTCTATAAGCAGCTTTTTTTGTGTATCAATATGTTAGCAGCTCCCACTGCCACTCCATCCTGTCTACTCAAGTCAGAACCGTAAAACCTCTAATAGAGCGCCATGGCGTTTAATTAGAGGTTTTATAGTATGTTGTGTTTTGCTAACGTATTTATAAGTCATCTAAAGTTATATTTTACCATCATGAAAGTCGAACGCGATTGAAAAATGTACTTCACTTTTGTGAGTGATTTATATAAACGACTCCAACGAATGGGTGTTTCTTATCTCTGATGATGTTCTACTACGAATCATTATGAACCAATTGTTTGTTTGAACATAACTGCACTCTGTCTGCAGCTACTATGCCCAAATTTGTTCATCTTATCTAGTACAGGCATACCTCGACCTACAAGCTTTATGTGTTCCAGGATCTTGTATGCCAATTCTCTCATATTTCACATCAACGGTTTTTATATAAAATAACTAGACACAAATTAACCCTTTATAGTCGGCAAGCTGCTTCCCGAGCGACTTTCTGACATTGTGCAGTTAATTTGTTTGTTGCATTCCAATCACTAACAGTAGCTAAATAATCTTTGGTAGTTGTGTTCTCCACAAAGTTCTCTACAAGATACAATCTATTTGAAATCTTCTAGGGGCAAATTAAATAGTTTTATTACATTTCCAAAATCTGCAATCAAAAACAAAAGCTAAATTGGCATGAAATGAGTGGCGCAATCAACATGAATTTTGTAATGTGAAATCTCTAGGAGTTTTAATTCCGCTGCAACTACTCAGAGGTGTTTTAGAAAAGATTTTGATCAACCGATCTGACTCATACTGTAAGTTCCTCAACTTACCCAACTATCATTTTTCATAAGCGCTTTTGATTTCAGAAGTTTCTCACTAAATATTAAACTCAGAAACAAATTTTTATTAAATAATCTAAAATTAGCTCAAGTTAACACATTTATTTTGTACAAACTTCTAAAGACCCTCTCCACTCCAAGTTTCAAAGAATACAAAAGAACATTGATCACACAACTTCTACAGTCGTACACATAAGCTCCTCATGGTGTTTGATGGAAACGTGTCCTCTGTAGTGCAAAATACTAAATCTACCATGATGACAAGTTTTTAGTGCTCACTATGTTGTCTATAGCTAACATGAGAGCTCACTATGTTGTCTATAGCTAACATGAGAGGTCATGAGAGGTCACTCTGTTGTCTATAGCTAACATGAGAGGTCATTCTGTTGTCTCTAGCTAACATGAGAGGTCACTCTGTTGTCTCTAGCTAACATGAGAGGTCACTATGTTGTCTCTAGCTAACATGAGAGGTCACTCTGTTGTCTCTAGCTAACATGAGAGGTCACTCTGTTGTCTCTAGCTAACATGAGAGGTCACTATGTTGTCGCTAGCTAACATGAGAGGTCATGAGAGGTCACTCTGTTGTCTATAGCTAACATGAGAGGTCACTCTGTTGTCTATAGCTAACATGAGAGGTCACTATGTTGTCTATAGCTAACATGAGAGGTCACTCTGTTGTCTATAGCTAACATGAGAGGTCATGAGAGGTCAAGAGGTCATGAGAGGTCATGAGAGGTCATGAGAGGTCAAGAGGTCACAAAACATGTGAAACTTTATTTTTTGATCTTATAGCCCCATAATCTCCCGCAGTTTGGGGTGATTTAGATATTATTTCTCTAAACCATTTTTTTCTCATCATTTCAAGTTATGAAAGATTACATAGGGCCATGTCAAATTGGAAATTCTTTTGAAATTTAATTCCAACTTTAAAAAGTCAATCCTTTTTCACCCACTCACAAACATGATATTAAAAAGAACAAACATGTTTTTAATTCTTCTTATTCACCGACCACACTCACAAAGTAGCATACCTACTTACATACCTACTACATACAAATACCTATCTAGTGGTTATGATCTGCTGTAAAATGTGACATTAATATGTACAGTACTGTATAGAGTTTGAGACATACGGTAGCGGCTAGTGGCGGTATGAGAGAAAGACGAGATGGCAATACATTCGGTACACTTTCATGACATTACGTAACATTAAAATTTATATTTTACATTATGAATTTAGCGCACATTGGAAATGAGTTTTAAACTTAATTTTAATTTTGTACTCATTTCGGATTTCTTATTGCTTTCTTATTGGCTCTTCGCTTCGTTTTTTGACTCCCTTTTACCTTAACTTTTAGCTGGCTTATTATGTGACCCAATACTTACAACACAACAGAGTAAGACATGGTGAATATTTTGATACCAAATAACTGTAATGTGAATTTTGTTGCGAGTCAACCTTTAAGCAGCCTCTCGAATACTCAGCCACCTAGCGGCCGCATACGAAAACCATCTTGAGTTTTCGATTTGAAAACACAAGACAGTTTTCGCAGTGAAAACTGTCTCGTGTGCTCGTATCTCAAATTTGTCTCGTATCTCAAGGCAAAGTTTGCTCGGAATCTTCCTCATATGACAAATTTCTCGTTTGTTTTGACACTTGTATATCAGGGTATGACTGTATCTGAACCAATCAGCTCTAATAAGGGTCTAAGGTATCTTATATTACTTTGCATTTTACAGCTAGCTTTTTCTGTTGTAATTCAATTGTAGTTTGTATGCTCCATTGCAGTTCTAGCAAGTGTGGAATGGGAACTGTAGTCTATTGAAAAACCTATAAAATTACTTATGTATAAATGACTAACTCAGACCACTCATATTCTCATCCATCTACCATCTTGTACTTGATTCTCAAAGTTCAATGATTGCTGTTATGTAGGCTGGTAGAGGAAAAACCGCGACTAGTGCCCTACTCTGTATCAACCAATCATTTAGTCCGAATGCTGGAAACAGGAGGAGAGTCATATTGACTCGTCAGCTCTCTGGTCCTATCAGCGACCCTGAAATATAGCTAAGATGGATGCTGCTCTACTCAAGGAGAGGGAGCTGTTTAAGAAGCGGGCTCTTGCTCAGCCATCCATAGAGAAAAAAGTCCGCAAGGATGAACCTGCTAATAAGAAAGCAAAACTGCCTCGTGAGATGTTTTAAACTATGATATGATTGTATTAAGTGATCCTATTAGCTGTATATCCATGTATTTGATATGATTGTATTGAGTGATCCTATTAGCTGTATATCCATGTATTTGATATGATTGTATTGAGTGATCCTATTAGCTGTATATCCATGTATTTGATATGATTGTATTGAGTGATCCTATTAGCTGTATATCCATGTATTTAAATATGATTGTATTAAGTTATCCTATTAGCTGTATATTCATGTATTACTCTGATACGATTGTATTAAGTGATCCTATTAGCTGTATATCCATGTATTACTCTGATATGATTGTATTGAGTGATCCTATTAGCTGTATATCCATGTATTACTCTGATATGATTGTATTGATTGATCCTATTAGCTGTATATCCATGTATTTAAATATGATTGTATTAAGTTATCCTATTAGCTGTATATTCATGTATTACTCTGATACGATTGTATTAAGTGATCCTATTAGCTGTATATCCATGTATTACTCTGATATGATTGTATTGAGTGATCCTATTAGCTGTATATCCATGTATTACTCTGATATGATTGTATTAAGTGATCCTATTAGCTGTATATCCATGTATTTCTCTGATATGATTGTATTAAGTGATCCCATTAGCTGTATATCCATGTATTACTCTGATATGATTGTATTAAGTGATCCTATTAGCTGTATATCCATGTATTACTCTGATATGATTGTATTGAGTGATCCCATTGGCTGTATATCCATGTATTACTCTGATATGATTGTATTGAGTGATCCTATTAGCTGTATATCCATGTATTACTCTGATATGATTGTATTGAGTGATCCTATTAGCTGTATATCCATGTATTACTTATCCATTAGTATTACTCTTTATATTAATGTATAATTTGTATAATATTGAACCCACCAGAGTCAACCCTTATTATACGAATAGCTCTTACAGAAATTTGCATAGATATGACACCTTTCTAGATATGAATTTCTTTGGTTTTTTTGCCACTGGACGAAGCTGAAACGAAACTTTTATCATGTTTAGTTGGGTTTTTTCCGCTAGCGTGAAACCAAGTTCTAGCCAGTTAACAAATTCAAGTGAGTCAGTCACGAGCCTAAAGTTACTACAAGATGTTGGAGATAAATTTGATAAGAAAGTAACAAACAGCATGCTACTACTGCTGCATTACTACAACACAGTAACTTTTACTCCTTTCATGCGGTATTTGTCTAGATTTTATTACATGTATTATGTATTGTATATATTAATTTTATGTTTTACAATACGTATTTCATTCTATCAACATCTAGGTATTGTTGAATGGCTGCGCGTGAAAGTAACTTCTTTAAGAAAATATTTTACACGCTCAGTTTTGGACCCACAGGTTTAGCCTTGACAAGCATTCATTCAACATGAATGACCAAACTCGGTTTTTTAACAACTCCGTTATTATCTGTATTCAGACAAGGCCAAGCCCAATTGGTCAAGTCCTTCTCCAGCACCTGCGCTTGACTTCAGGACTGCCACCCCGACATCTTCACACAAGTTCTCTATCTTACACAGAGTTATTGAGTACCTGAAGGTGGGAGTCAATGCTAGTCACATAGAATTAACTGTCTAGCTTTCTTAATTTTCTCTATGACTTGTATAATCTTTGGTATGGAGAAGGAAGGCGAAGAAATTTTACGATTTACAACTAAATTCCTAAAGTTCATTTGTTTGATGCCTGTTTGTCTAGCCTATAACAGCAAAAAATTATTTCAATTATCTCTGGAGTTGTGTGTCCTTACTCTTATGTAGAAGCGGCACCATAGGGGGGACAACTATCCACTCAGCTTAGAGGACCTATTGGATGAAGCAAAAATGACGGACATGAATCAGAAACACCGTCTTTGGCTGAGCAGTGAGGTAGGAACACAGGCTAAGCTATTTCAGTGATTCCAAGAAGCACAGGCTATGCTAAGAAGAGAAAGATTTTTTTCCACAATTTTATATTTCTGGTTTAAAAAGAGTTGAAAGGCAGTTTTTCATGATGGCTTCCATGGATTTTAAACTAGATCATAGACAAAGATGATGAAGCACTTTCACTTCATCTTTTTTCTGTTTAAGTTTAATTCGATTTAGTTATATGTTGAGATTACTACACAAGGGTCATTTTATACATGAAGGTTAAAGCTTATTGGCTAAGGCTATTAGACTGATTGCGGGCATTGCGTCTTTTTCCTTATCGTAGGCTCTACTGAAAAATGCTAAAGTTGATGTGATCGATGGCAACATGTTCAAGTTCAAACCCTCACTCCCGATATCGACTCGTAAGGAGCTCCTAGTACATTTGAAGAAGATGGAGAGGCGGGGATTAGGCGGAATTTATGAAGAACAAGTTGAGGAGGCTCTACCAGAGGCTAAAAAACATATTGATGTAAGTTCAGTAACCATGTCTTAGTTCATAGACAGCTAATCAGATAGATACTGCTTATATCATTAGCCAATTAGATAAATACTGTTTATATCATTAGCCAATCAAATTGATCCGTCTCATATCATTAGCCAATCATGCAGATACTGCTTATTTTATTGGTGAATTAGATATTACTGCTCATATTATCAGCCAATCAAATTGATTTGTCTTATATCATTGGCCAATCATATAGATATTGCTTATATCACCAGCCAATCCAATAAATACTGCTTATGCTATTATCCAATAGTTCGTAGCGCTAACCAATTAAATATGTATATGACAACTCCTTATAATTCATGTCCAATTTGTTCTATGTAGAAACTGTTGGAGCTCGGGAAGATCATAGTCCTTCAGAGGTCTGATAAAAAGAGAGTTTTACACTTCAAGGACACCGGAACAGATTCTGAATATACAGTAGATGATGGTTTGTCTTATTATCTGCTTTTTGGTTGTTTATTTTCCTCATCGAAGTCAATGGATAAAAGCCTCTATTGATAGCATACATCTATGATAGTAACTCTGTTGCAAGCAGCCTCAGTGTTTTTATACAGTGTGCCCCAGGTTATGATGTCCCTACTATGTGGTTTTTCGTCTTACGATGTGTAATGCCATGTTTTTTGTCCCCGCCATACGACATTTCTTTCCGGCATATGACATCACCTACTATTTATTTCAAAATTCAAATTTGGCAGTCGGCTGAATATGTCGAAATAATTATGATGTCGATATGCTATTTGCCAAAATCCTCCCACATCGACTGAGAAACAGATACATACGATGCTGTAACGTACCGTAAACAGATAGGTGATAGCATTTTAGTCGATGACAAAGTTGGTTTAGTTTAGTGAAATACATACTAAAACTTTAAGTGTGCGTTTAGTAAGCTAAATTCATTCAAGTTAAAGTCAAAGTTTCTGTTATACGTCTGTCTCGAAGGTGAGAACTCCCTGCGGTACATACTGCACATAGTAATTACGTAATTAAGACTTTATGAAAAATAAGAGTTTTGTAAGTGTTATACTTTTATCATTAATGCACTTCTATGAGTAAAATAGCTCTATGGATAATATAGCTGTTTATTATTATTTTAGAGTTTGTTAAGTTGTGGCGGAGCGTTGCTGTCGATGGAATAGATGACAAGACAATAGATGACTACCTTCAGAAACAGGGTATCTCTTCAATGGAGCACGTCGGTCTACGTAGAGTAGTAAGTCCCTATGCATGTCTATGAAATATCAGATTGCATCATTTGGTGAGTTCCTAGCTCTATAGAGTGTGTATGTTTTTAAAAGTGGTATGTATCTAAGTCTATGTATGGAGTATGACAGCCAATGGATTATGCTAAAACCAAGTACATAGTGCAGATAACTCCAATACATGTCTTACATCAGTGTAGTAAGTCAGACTCTGCGTGCGTGTTGTTTAGCTCAACTGCTTGAATGTTCTTGGAAGATTCATTATCACGGTCATCATTATGGAGTATGACCAATTGTGGAGCAGTTCAGTTTTAATGCTTGTTTTACTTGACGTCTGACACTCTGTCATCGTCAGTAGGTCCGAAACAGTCCTTAGTCTCTAGTAAAATGAGTGTGTGACACCCTGGTATCAACAGCTAAAGTGTGGTACTCGGAGGGTGTAATGCACGTCTCCAACTTCTGTAGGCCCAGCCGAAGAGAAAGGGTAGCAGAAAGGGTAAGAACTTCAAAAAACTAAACGACCATCTGAACGGAGTTCTTGAAGACTACTCGGAGAAGAAGTGAAGCCAAGTCATGGATGATAAAGCATCTGCAAGATTGGTCTGGATTGGCAATGGTGGCCCCAGAAACAGTTCATGCAATTTCTTGAATTTTTCTCTAGTGGTAGTTGTGCCCTCTTTCACTGAGTTTGCTTATTTATCACTAATGATTCAAAGAATTCAGTGTTTTGAGATTGTTCATGTTTCACTAGACACCAGACAGGACTCTTTAACAAAACATGTATTTATTTACAGTATATTGTGTAGTCTATCTTGTGAAAATGAATGAATAAAAATGGCCTCCAGCACGCGTTATTGGGCTAAAGGTATCCATTATATTCTACTAGATGAGATAGCTGTAATAGAAGTATTCATTATATTTTACTAGATGATATAGTTGTAATAGAGGTATTCATTATATTCTACTAGCTGAGATAGCTGTAATAGAGGTATTCATTGTATTCTACTAGCTGAGATAGCTGTAATAGAAGTATCATTATATTATACTAGCTGAGATAGCTGTAATAGAGGTATTCATTATATTCTACTAGCTGAGATAGCTGTAATAGAGGTATTCATTGTATTCTACTAGCTGAAATAGCTGTAATAGAAGTATCATTATATTATACTAGCTGAGATAGCTGTCATAGAGGTATCCATTATATTCTACTAGATGATATAGTTGTAATAGAGGTATTCATTATATTCTACTAGATGAGACAGCTGTAATAGAGGTATCCATTATATTCTACTAGCTGAGATAGCTGTAATAGAAGTATTCATTATATTATACTAGCTGAGATAGCTGTCATAGAGGTATCCATTATATTCTACTAGCTGAAATAGCTGTAATAGAGGTATCCATTATATTCTACTAATTGAAATAGCTGTAATAGAGGTATCCATTATATTCTACTAGATGAGATAGCTGTAATAGATGTATTCATTATATTCTACTAGATGAGATAGCTGTAATAGAGGTATTCATTATATTATACTAGCAGAGATAGCAGTAATAGAGGTATCCATTATATTCTACTAGATGAGATAGCTGTAATAGATGTATTCATTATATTCTACTAGCTGAGATAGCTGTCATAGAGGTATCCATTTTATTCTACTAGATGAGATAGCTGTAATAGAGGTATTCATTATATTCTACTAGCTGTAATAGAGGTATCCATTAAATTCTACTAGATGAGCTAGTTGTAATAGAGGTATCCATTATATTCTACTAGCAGAGCTAGCGGTAATAGAGGAATTCATTATATTTTAATAGATGAAACAGCTGTAATAGAGGTATCCATTATAATCTACTAATTGAAATAGCTGTAATAGAGGTATCCATTATATTATACTAGCTGTAATAGAGATATTCATTATATTCCTATAGCTGTAATAGAGGTATCCATTATATTCTACTAGCTGAGCTAGCTGTAATAGAGGTATCCATTATATTCTACTAGCTGAAATAGCTGTAATAGAGGTATCCATTATATTCTACTAGCTGAGCTAGCTGTAATAGAGGTATCCATTATATGCTACATATAATGTATGTTATATATTCTCCATTATATTATACATGTCTAATGTGTATACACTATATATACCAGTCTCTCCCTATGGCTTCATACTATACACATCGGATCACAAGACCTTTCCACTAAGCAATCTTAGCAGCGTATTGCTGAAACGAATACGAATGATTACAAACATTCCGTCTCTAAGTAAAGAAATGGTACACGCAAGGTAATAGAGGGTGGAACACATTCTACTTACCTGAAAATGCTTAAAGCACCGTCTGTTTCTTTTATAAAATCCTATCGATTTTTCACATATATTGATTAGTGGTGGAGCTTAGAGCTTAACCTCTTCATCGATTAAGTTTTTTGTCGGTAATACTCCATAAAGTAATATGTAATGATCTGCTGTTTTAAGGATTATTAACTATAAGTGCTGGATTGGTGGTTCAAGTAGTTGGTTTAAGATTTGCGAATTTAGAGGACTGTATTTTAGGTGTAGATTTAATTTCAAGAATTAGACTGGTTTGATTTAGCTAAAATCTTCAAAACAGAATATATTTATTAAAAATTCAAACTTTCATTAGCAAAAACATAAAATATATATAAAGGCTAACCAAGTCAATGGCTGATGCTAACTGCACAAGTTTAAAAATATAAAGAGTGATACAAGAACAGAGTAATACTTAAAGTGTGAGTAAAATATGGAATTCGAATCGTTTCTGATCTACGCAAGCTTATATATGTTTGCCTAATCAGTCAGCCAATCATCACATCCGTAGATCACAGACGATTGGGCGCTACAAAACTTCCTAGGCAGTAAGCGAGTAAGTACAAAGAAGCAGATAACATTTATGCTAAGCAGTAAAATAGCAGGTGCTAGGAAGTTGGAATAACAAATCGGCGTGTCAGGCTACCAAGAGTCCAGAAATCTGTTTCCTAATTATATCAGAAGTGGTTAAATAAAAGGGAATGAGTGGTTCCATAAAAGGTGTATAATACTCTTACGACAGGATGCATACATGTAAATATTAATATAGAAGTTGAATACCATTGTGAGTTCCTTTGGGGGGTTTAGTAAAAGCCCGCAATAAATAACAATAGTAAAAACGGTAATATAAGCAGGATTCACACAAGTATGAGAACTCCTAATTATGCTTGTTATATAAGCAATCAACACGATCTCCACGAAATTGAAGAAAGAGGCCCCTTCATACAGCCTTGTATATATACTTGAGGCGTCCATTAAGCCAAGAAAGTTACATAATCATATAGGTCCATTTTATATGTGTGGCATCCCAAAGCTGATCTAGATCTCTTTACCGAAGTTTCTACAACATAGTAGGGCGTGCAAAAGACGTCTGCATATATACAACATGGTCTTTACTTTTTTAAGTCGTTTAGACTGGTGTAGTGACACACCCCATACGCCAACAAACACAGATGACCAATATACCAAAGGCACAAAAAAGGCAAATAGGTGTACCTGTTTCTTTCATTTCATTGTTTCTCTCAAACCATTCTCACCAGAAACCCTTTAATAGTGGTACCCTTTGCAAGGACATCAGGGGTCAAATTCTAGAACGCTACTAAGAAATTTTTACCACCTGAAATAACAGCCTCGCCACAGCTCAGTCTCCATAGGCATGGCCTCCATTATACTCTCACCAGGATGAGAGCCCACTTCACTCTCACCGAAGTAATAGTCCTCCCAAACTGGTGCTATATCTAGTTTACCACTGCTACCAGTAACAGACAACTCCATGGTTCCAACTTCCTTGAACTATTCAGCACCTGACCAGATTAAGAGGGTATTTGACCTCATCAGCATTTCCGCTTACACCCTCCAAGCTAGCTTGTGCACCTTTGCTTTAGCCAGTGTTGTCAATTGCAGCAGCTTTAGTAATCATAGCTGCCTCGCCAACATTGCCACTGGTGTCCTTCTCATCACTGCTGGCAGCAGTACAAGAATGTTGTATGGTGCTTGTCACCTTAGCCAGGCGCTCCAGAGATTTGTACATCTGTCTGTCTTTTTCAACCTGTGAGGAAAGGTTGTCCTTTTCCTTCTGACACTTGGTCAGAGTTATCTCATAAGCTCTTTAGCTGCCTATCACCTTCTGTCAATTTTCTCCTTTTTTGCATTGACCTTTTCTTGTGACATGTAGTTAGAATTTACTCTGTTTTAAAACAACCGCACTTTATTGGCTACTGGCAGCCTTATCAACTTATCCTTAGCTGCTTAGGTACCTTTGCTTTTGAACTAGTTTCCTACAACTGGTACTACCCTCATGTACTTTAGTTTTCATTAGCCGTTTTTGTTGAAGGCTGCTCCACCTGCCTCATAGGTAAACATCAGGTGCTCTACTTCACCGCAGCTGCAGTCTAACACTTTGCATTTTTTCTCAGCGATCCTATTATCCACTCTTTTTGCAATAGTTGCTAGGGCAGTCTATTGCAAAGTGAACATAAACAAAAGCAGCAGGATTTAGTTCCTTCCTGTCCCTGCATCTCTCTGGCCTGTCATTTAGCCATGTTGGCCTCATTCTTACTGGTCTTGTCAGTCACCTTTTCTAGTCAGCCTTCCTGTCATTTCTGCCTCCAGGACCTCTACCTTTTCTATCAGATTTATTTCTCAAGTTTTGCAAATTGAAATTATCTGAAAGATAACTTAAACCAGAAGTAATAGGTCTAGGCAACACCAATCTACAACAATCTAATTGGCTGAACATATTTTAACTTAATTATGAACACCAATGGCTTAGCGTTGAGGTCATCTAAACCATCCTTGAACCTCCTTAACTGGCTGAATTCTACTTTCACATAAACCATTTAAAACATCTAATAATTTCACTTGCTTTAACTCGGTTAAAAAGTTTGCTCTTAATGCTTTTACAATATAAGTCTCAGTTTCTATAAATCTGTATCTACTTCCCAACTAAACATCCGCTTTACCAACTACCTTCAACTCCCAACCATCTACTGTATATCTTCAGTTTCTATATTGGCTTCTACGTTCATATCTAGTAAAATCACAACCAGAAGTAGTGCATCCAACTCTAGAATACTAATCTTTAAACCGATTATCGTAATAGTCCTTACATTCTCTCCGCAACTTTCTATGAACTTCTGCACCTTCACCGAGGTAATGTCTAGCGCCGATAGTTTTGTTTTTTGATTGACCAAAAACAATAGTTACTACTTCTGAAATGTTAGTACTGCTAGCGTTAGCCTTTGCGCCTAACTAGCACTAACTCTTGCACTTAGTAATGCAAAAAGGTTCATCTGAACGCTAAACTTATTGGAACTTACCAAGTTTCATTTCAATCATTTTGAAAAAAATTTAAACCTGGTACTCAATTTTTACAAAAAACCATTAACGTCAACACTATCCAATCTCAACGAAGAGAAATTTTTGAAGTTGAATGTCATAGTTGAGCCCAAAACGCACACTAATTTTCACACTGGCAGCAGCAGTTAGCAGCAGTACAGAAGTGTTAGTGGCACTACAGTATAAAGCACAAATGACACACTTACCACGAGGTATCAATGCTTGTAAAATTCATGAGAGCGCCACAACACTGCACTAAGCATGATAGCAAACACACAGTGAGTTTCCTGTTTACTCTGCCATGTTATAACACTCACCACAGTCTCCAATGAATGGAAGAAGAAAGCTCTTCTATATACCCTGGTAGATATACACCTTGGGCATTCATAAGCCAAGAAAGCTACATTATCCCATAGGGCTGTTTAAGAAGCATGACCTCCTCAAACAAATCTGGCTTCTCTAGCCTAAGTTCCTAAAAAATAGTCAGGTGTGCAAGAAGTGCTTGCATCTACAACAAAAATAACATAAAATGCACAAACAAATTATGTATCTTTTTTATGCTCAGCTTGGTAGATGGTAAAATGTAACAGTTTATTCAAACTATCACTAGTAAAACCTTTACAGGGAGTTGTTTCCTTATTCCATTTATTACTAACAAAAATTGAAAGTTCTCATTCATTCATGTTTTGGTTGAATAATAATTATTAATTTCCCAAAGAAAAGTGACAAGCTTAGTATTTGGTATTGGCCAGAATAGTAAGGACATCTGCTGGAATAGTAAGGATTTGGCTGGCATAATATTAAGGTGCGATCACTCACCGTACCAATCCCCCTTTCAAGTTGTTCGAGCCAGTCAAGGATTGTGCCTAGTGACCCAAAATTCTGAGATTTTTTTCCCTCATGTTTATTTTTCTTGGCTCTTCTAGAGGGGCTTCTATTTTGTGCTTTGGCTTCTATGACTTTGAAACAACCAGTTTTAGAGTGGGCATCTCCAAAATTTCTTTTGGCCAGATCTCTGGCTTTTTCTGCAATAAAGGAGGCTAGGACAAGTCCCCTTTTTGTTGGGGCCTCATCAAGTCTCTACCATAGCTGAAGTTTGTCATAACTCCTCAGGGCAGGCCAGGTAAAGATTCAGCAGGCTTTCACTTTAAATAGAAGATTGTTCATGTTGCTCTACCAATATGTGGGGTTGGGCTTGACCTTTATGACATACCGTACTTTTCGGACTATTAGCCGCTACTTTTTTCTGATGATTTGAGCTTAGCGGCTTATATAAGGGTGCGGCTAATCTGTGGCTTTTTCTTTCACAGCTAGGGCGCTTTAACTGAATTCTCCCGTTAGTTCGCCTTTAGCGCACTAACCGGAGTGGTACAGTTGGCAGTAGTCCCACCAAAATCTACTGCTACATTTTACCAGTGGCATCCAGCATACAGCTTTTAACTTCCTTTGGCTGCCTTTGTTCTACTATGCTTTTTGGCTTCGCGCACTTTATGGTCATTGTCAGTCCTGACCACAAATAGGTCAGACGGAGGTGACTGGTTGTCCTGTCCATTCCAAAGTGGGCCAAGGTCTTGGCAATCCCTGACACTGCTGTTGGGCTTTGCTCCAACCTACATGACAAAGACTAGCCTTCCATAGTGAGCTCATTCTAGGTGGGTCTGCCATCCTTTAGCTCAATGCGCTCACACTGCTGGCAGACATCACAGGTCTGTTGGCTCAGCCCATCAGCCTTTCCATGGTGTAACTCAGCCCGGTGTTTAAGCGTGCATTGGAACTTTCCGAGGATCTCCAACCATCATGCCACCTGGTTGGATATCTTCTTTTTTCTGCACAGTCAGCGGATTAAACCAAGGTCAACTTGGAGCAAAAACTATAGGAATCTCTAGGAACTGCCATGTATGTATGGTCGAAAATGCTTTAAGGCCTTGACTATAGCTAGCAACTCTCTTGTTGTGACGCAGTAGTTCCTTTTTGTAGATACCAGAGTCTTGCTTATGTAAGCAATAACTATTTCTGCTTTGTTCTGAATCTAAGACAATACTGCTCCTACCTCACAACTGCTTGCATCTGTAGCTAAGATATATGGCTGACTCAGACTGTAGTCTAGAGCATGAAAGGCAGCCTGTTCTTCCTGCAGTAAAGGCATGTCCGCTTCTCTTCTTTTTCTAACAACTTATGCACGGACCATGCCATAGTGGCGAATCTTGTGATTTACTGGCGATAGTATCTTACTATGCCAGAAAAAACTTTGACGTTTTCTTCTGTCAATTCTTGGACCACCCTTTTCTTCTCAGGGTCAGTAGCCACTTCTTTGTTGTCTACCACATAGCTTGGGTAGCTTGTGACTAGAAGAGTTGCTTCTTAGCAGGCTTGAGCTTGAGTCCGGCTATCTTAAGCCGCTAGAACACCTTCTCTAACTGATGTATGTGCATTTCAAAGTTTAGTGTAATGATTACAGTGTCGTCAAAGGAGAGTTGTAGCATTTTTCAATGAAGCCATGCCGCATTCACCTCATTAGCCTCTAGAAAGTGGCTGGTGCAAAAGTGACCTCAAACAGCAGCATATTCCAGTTTTACTTCTTTTGTGCCTCCGAATCTAAAACTCTTATCAGTTGTCACTGATTAGCTTCAGCATATTTAAAAACTTGCTGCTGGAAAGGGCATTGAATCTGTCCTTTATCAGGAGAAGGAGTAAGCATTCTACTCTGTGACAACATTTAACCAGCAATAGCTAACGCAAAACAGCCACTGGTCATCCTTTTGGACCAACACAACAAAGAAACTCCAAGCATTTTTAGCGGGCTTAATGAGCCCTTTGCTCAGTAAATCCTGCACCTGATATTCTGCCTCGGCCTTCTTTTCTGGTCCAAGCTAATTGGATGGTTGACTCTAATTGGGTCAACCTCTAATTCCGAAGATCCAAGCTAATTGAAGAGTCTCTTCTTTTAGCTGACTGGAATGTTTCACATCGGAGACTCTACCCCTGTTTCATTCTTTTGCATTAAACGTGCCTTGGCAGCGCGTTAGCAGCCCGGCTAACTGTACAGCCTCTCTTGACACCTTGCAGTTTTTTTGCTACTTATAACAAGTCCTCCAAGTGGGCTGGCAACCCTGCCTTTTATGCTTTTGTATCTTGAGTCATGAAGCCAAGTAAAATAGGAGTGATTTTTTTTTACCTGATAGTCATCTGCTCTTGTACACATTTCAGCTTTTGTGCTGGCTTAGAACGTCAGAGGTTGATCGACGAGATTCAGACACTGTGAGACTGTTCTTTTATACAGGACCATGAGACCCTCCAGGCCGTCTTCTTTAACCCTAAAAGCGGTAGTTCCGTGTGGTTACCTGACATAGAATAGCCATTTCAATCCTGTCTAGTACCACTATGTCTCTCATCTTTTACACCTTAAGCTTGGTTCCCATATACGCCACAAGCACTGGCGACAGCACCGCGGGGTTATCAGTGGTGAAATGTGAACTTACACGCCAAGTACCGCTGGTAGTTTCCAGCGGTCAATGCAAGAGTAAAGCGCTGTTCAACTTTTGCAAAAAGCCGCAGACAAAAAATTTTCTCAAAACACTCGGGACAGGTAAAGGTCAGCACTTTCGAGACGGCATGACTAGCTGCCATTTTTATGCGATCACTAGCGATACAGTTTTATGTGAACATTAGCTGTCGAGCCTAGTGCTGCAAGTGTTTTGCTGCAACGAGGGTACTCTCAAGGATTTGGCATTTGATATGAGAACCAGGTTTTAATAAGTAACAGACCTGAACTGGTGAGCCAGGCCCCAGCCTACCGGTTCAAATCGCCTCAGTACGCCAATTCAGTGGACTTAGAGTACTTCATAAGCTGCTTTTATAAGGTAAGCAGAGGTAATGGCTGGATCGAGGCTGATAGGCTGCTGCTCTTTGAGAGCCTGAAAAAAGGAGGAGGCAGAGACAAGCTAACAGGTAACCAGGTCGAGTCGAAGCTGTCTTTGACGCAGCTCAAGGCTTGGTTTGGTCACTTATGGGCAGGATCACTAATTCTAAACTGACTACTTTAAAGAGAGTCGCAAAAAGCGCACAAATCAGAGAAACGGCTAGTACTGACTATTGGTTTTGCTAAAGCTTTAAATGATTCTATCTTTTGCAAATGGTGCCTCACCTAGCTGGCCGGACACACGAATTCAAAATACATTTCAACCAAAAATGTTTCAAGAAATGAAGGAAAGGTGTTGCAGAGATTTTCTGCCATAGTCACTTGAAACGGGTAGTTGATTCGATAACCTTTTACCATAGTCCCTTCAAATGGAGAAGTGACAAAAAGGTCTTCTGCTATAACCACCAAGAATGAGTAAGTGACAAATAGGTCTTCGGTCACCTGAAGCTACTATTAGGTCTTAACAAGACTAGAATTCAAATGCATGAATTGTAGCTCCGCTGAAGAAGAGTACCCAAAGCCTGGACTAGCCACATCAGGCAGGACTGCTAGCAGTAGGCTCAAAAATGAGTCAGAGGTGACCAAGCCTGTGACCACCCAGAAACCTGCCTTTAATGTGACAGGGCTGGCTCTAATCACATCTCACCTCAGAATAAATGGACACACCATAGGCCTGCTGCAATAGACTCAAGAGTGCTTGGGTCAGATAGTACAGCCCTCTTAAGGCAAATGTGCTGCCAAGCAAGTCAAAGCACAGGCTCTGAACCGGCCTTAATCTAAAAGCTACTTCTTTCCAGGGAAGATGGATGGGCAGTTCACCAAGTTTCCGATCGAAGTTGGATGCACCACAAATTTCTGAGCAAGTGTTTGACAGGCGATCTCAGGCACACGGGATCTACTTGAGGAGAATGACAGCCATGATGTTATTGCTGATAGAATGCTATTGCCATTCTATGAAGTCAGACAAATTCAAAGTATAAAGACTGTGAAGGTCTTTATAGTGGGCAACCTCAGTTATGAAGTCACCTTGGTGATGCCATCTCTACTGGCTCCCAAGTGCGCTTTAAAGTTTCAGCAGCCTGTGGTTTCTGTTGACTAGGGACCGTGGAGACAAATAAACACTGAGGGCTGGAGTATAAACATAAACTATAAGAAGTATAAAGCTAAGTTGGTTGGAGTTTTAATATACAACCCTATTTAGACTAGAAAGGTTGGATAAAAATGTGTTCTCTATTATTTATCCTTATTGTGTCGACCAACAGCTCTGATTCTCATAAAACCAACTATCATACAATATAACTATTATATTTCTATTTAGGCCATCTGATGAGCTGATGATCTTTTTATTCCGCTGACTCTAGAGAGTGATTGTGTTCACCCGCAAATAAATTAGTTCGCAAATATGCATCAAAAAGGCAGTTTGCGCAAAACTTAACTCCGCGAATAAATTCATCCTGTGGGGTATCTATCATATTTCTATTCAGCTCATCTGATGAGCTGATGATCTCTTTATTCCGCTGACTCTATAAGCTGGCATGTTGTACTCTATCCTTATGCTGCCTTCTCTAGTGTTAGCTAAACAGAAATGTGAAGAACACCCTAATTACCAGACTAAGGCCTACACCTATACAATCTGTAGTGGAACCTCTGCAACTAACTTAAACTGTAGTCGTGTGTTCTGTCAGGCTTACGCTAATGGGACGGATGCGGTGACGCTCCCTAATCAGAAAGAGTATGAATTTATAGCCTCTATAATAAATCAAACAATAAATGGTAGTTTCAAGTACTTTCCTGGGTTTTTTCAAAAAGCGGATACAAGTATGACCCATCAACAGGAGACTACTACTGGACAAGTGTCCCTGATACAGTAATCACTGTTAATAGTCTAACTTATTGGGAGCCCTTCAGAGAGTTCATTACCAATTTTGACAGTTTGCTTGCTGCCTATGCATTGACAGCTACTTTCCTTCTTGATGTCAATGGGCAGCGGTTTTTAGGTGAAGCTTTTGGAGGAGGAATCTCATGTACACCGCTTCACGGTAATGCTGTCTGCATAAAACGAGGAATTCAACGTCAACCACTTAAGACACACTTACCTTCCAAATACATATTTGTCTATCTCATTCTTGGTGGTATCGGGGGTTTTCAGCTGGTTGCACTGCTTATATTTTTCATAAAAAGTGCAAAAAGAAAAAGATGTAAAAGAAATGGTGGCAGGTTCCAACAGGTTCCACCACTCAAGGAAATCTTGATAAAAAACTTTTCATTGCGAAAGTAACATAGGTACAAGCATTAAATGAGAGAAGAGATAGATTATGCATATAATAACCACCTCTGTCAACTAAATATGTTAACTAAATCTGTTAACTAAATGTGTTAACCAACTATATTACCTACCTGTGTTAACTACTTATGTTAGATACCTGTGTTAACTACCTGGGTTAATTACCTGTGTTAACCACCTGTGTTATTTTAAAGTGTATACCACTTTCATCAATTTGTAGTAACTACCTGTGGTAACTATTTGTGTTAACTACCTGTGCTAACTACATGAGGTAACTTTATGTGTTAACTAGCAGGATTACCATGTAGTTTATACAAGAAAATAGAAGACCTTACAAAAAAACTAGGGCTACACACATGACTCATTTAATTTTTATAAGGACACCTGCAGGGAGTGTCACTCAACAGATTCTCAAAGAAGAACTGAAGCACATGTCTCATTATCTGCTTGCTTGTAATATCTCTCTCACAGGATATGTTATAAATATTGTGATGATGCAACGACAGTGAGTTACATTTAACCAATATTAGTTTCTGATTATGTAACCTGCTTTATTATTGGTCGAATCTACTTTCTCGCTTTTGATAATACAAAAATTCAGTGTGACAACCTGACAAGAGATTGTAGCAAAAGATCTTCTAATGGGAATGAGATTAGCAATCTATGGTGCTGAGGCTTTTTGAACCAAATTCTATGAAACAGCTGTCAATCTTTTCAACTCTTTTAATAGTTGCTTCCAGATCATGTATATGACAGAGAGACAACAGCTACATGTATGCTAGGTTGAAGAGAGCCTGTCTTGCTGAAGTTGCACCTCATCTCATTGGCTAGACCACAAGTGATGTGGGAAATTCTTAAATTTAAAACGTTACTAGAAACTGCAATCCAGTCATTACATGTGTTCTTTTTATCACTTATAAACATGAGAAAGAATCTTAGTATCTTTTATAAAATTACCTCTTTTCAACATTTTATATTATTGAGAAAATCAAATATTTGTCAACGAATTAGTGCCAACTTTATTTTAACGAAATTGCTATAATAAAATGTCATGTAGCAATAAAAGTCAATTGTAGACATTTATAATCTAAAAGAATTTAGGCATATATAACATAAAACCCAAATCAAATCAGGTTGTTAAAGCAATTCAAAATCTAAATTATTTTTCGCAAATTTTGGCAAAATACTCTCAAAACAAATATAATATATAGCGGTATATAAATCAGTTATGGCAAAATAGAACCTGGAGAATTTTAGGCAGATATGAAAAGATAAAATAAACAAGGCTTAATCAGAGAAATGAGTCCTATTTAAACACAAGTGACATGTTAGTCGACCATCAAAGGCTTCCAATTTATACAATAGTGCATTGTTACTAGCTGAGTGTAAGATTAGTACTACGTGTACACAACTTATAGGCTGACTCCTGAGTCCGGCTGCTAATTTAATCTGTTCTTGAGCAGAGACACATTCCTAGCACTATCTATGTTCTTGTTTACTGTGTGTTTGACCTTGAGGAAGATGTGCAAGGGGTCATGAATGATGGTCGATCGTTTTTCACAGAAAGAACAGAGCATATAATCAGTACAGTAGCTACAATAAACATAGATGGGTTTTTTGGCTCACAGTAAATGAGTTACTACATCTTATGGATCTTTGGTTTAATTGAAGAAACACAGTTAACTCTATGAAAACACCTGATGAGTCAGATTGGGGAGACAACTTAACTTGCTGCACATTAGACAGTATGTCAACCTAAAGAGTGAAAAAACAATGAAACAGCATATTCTATTGTCTTTCATTTTATCTCGGTGTATAGAGTATTATAAAAAAGTTATTTACAGTTCATGTGGCCACCTAAAACGGCTAATCTAATCCACATCAGAGAAAGAATCTTCCTTACACTGCAAAGACATAGAGCAACAGGTGATACAAGGTGTCAAGACCGTATATGACAGCTATGCAGATTAATAAGACACGAAAGATGGTTTGTTAGCTGTTTAGCTAGTTTTCCATAAAAAAAACTTACCCGCAGTAATAGCAGTCTCCCTTCACATAGCCTTTTCCCACTTTGGCACACCTGTCACAGGAAACTCGGCTTGTGATTCTAAATTGACTGTCTGAGACTGACTCAAACACCTGGTGATCATCGCGAGTGAAGTCCATTGCCTTTCCCATCTCTATGGCTCCCTACACATGAGAGGATAACTCTCAAGTGAATATCAGCTTAAGAAGAGAGATAGAACTATAGTTGTTGCTCTGAGGATTTATAATTATCTCCCCACAGAAATGTTCCATTTATTATCACTGCTTGGATATACTGTACTTGTTATATATATTGTATGTACCGGTATATCCATATGTCCTATATGTATTTATGGCATCCCACACATGAGTAGATAACTCTCAGATGAAAATCAATATAGGAAGTGAGAAGACACACACCGTTTCAGACTTAGCTATTTTGACATGTCAAACATGAAAGCGTAGATAGATGCAGACAATGAAAACATTCTCAAGAGACAAGAAAAACATAATAATTGCGACAGAAAATATTGCTGCTACACAAATAATAAATGAAAATATATAGAGCTGCAAATGACAAAAAGTCGTAGTTATTGACAGCAAGTGTCAGTGAGTCACAGTAAATGATAGCAGGTAACAACTAAAAACGGTATGTGACAACATGAAGCAGTGACTGTACAGTAGATGGCAAGTGTCATCAAGTGACTGTAAACGATAGTTTTATTAATACTTGACACAGCTGTTAGAAGATCTGATTTAGGTTAGTGACTAGTAAATTCTTAAAGACCACCTGTTTGTCATTGTCAGTTGCTTGTCTCACCTCAATAAGTAGAGGACCAGATGGCACTGTCTCATGTAATACTCTCTTCAGTTTGAGGAAGATATGTGTCTTGTCATGCTCTTCACCACTCGGGTTCCTTTCACAGTCTTCACAAAGGTTATAATCTGAGCAAACTCTGAAAAATGGTATCCATGGAAACAGTAAACAGAGTTAATGGTCATGATGACTGCTTTGAAATGTGTTTATTGGTTGAAATCAGTAGAGTATGCATTATTATCGGCCAATAGGATTAGGTAAACAATCCTTTTGATTAATGGCTCTCTCAAAGAAAGACAGTCACCTGTTAGGATCTGTCACTCACTTACATGTAGTAACACTATAGCCACTATTTGCAATGTGATCCATTCTAAGTAATATGATAACCCATCCAGCAAAGTAATGACAACAACCAGGAACAGTAACATATGTTAAGGTTGATGGGTAACTATGAACCATGATTGTTTCATAAATAACAAAAGTACATCCAGTATCTGATGTGTTACCAGTCAGTGATTGGCTGATGACTATATTACACACTCATCTAATGATGTTGTTGCTACTCACTTATAAAGAACACTCCGTCCCTAGTACTTCAATATTCACTTACTAGTAATACAGTGTGACCAGTTCTCTGGTTCAGTTTGTATTTAATACATTTACCTTCTGTTACAAAGTGACAGTACAGAGTGTGTAATGAATCGCACTCACCCACAAATGTATCTGACTCCTGTAAAGTCTTTTTTGTTACACATAGAACAGACAACTCCTTTATGCTTTTTAGCATTTTTGCCTGCATATGAAGAGCAGAGTTTGTAAATTATGAATAAAAATGATATTAAACTGAAATTCCTCACTATATTTCATCAACTATTAAAATAAAGTAAATCAATTCCTAAACAGAGTTAAAGGCAGATCTTCTATATTTATGTCTATAGAATTCAGCTAACAGTACACAGAAGATAAAAAGAGGAACTAACAGTCAATGTAAGTAGGTCATGGCAAGTAGTAAACAGCTATTATATGATATACTTACTAGTATCATTGACTTTTGTGTCAGCAACTGTAAGAAGATATACATGTAATCAGTATAGAGGACTAGCTATACTTTTAGTCTGGTGTGTGTATGAATTTACATTAGGAGTTGCTTCCCTTGGCAAAGTAACCTTTTTAACAGCTTGACTAGAAGAGGAAATCAAAAATTTTGCAGATCTAGGAGGAAGCTAGCTGTGAAGCACACTTAATGACCTTTGATGTCTTTTTGACCTCTTATTGACCTCAGAAGTGTGGAAAAGTTTAGCAGGAGGCTAGATTGCACAAATAGAGCGACTATGTTTACAAAGAAAACATGAAAGAGAGGATAGCCGACGATAGAAGGTTTTACAAAATGTCACTATTGACAGTAGCAGTTTAGAAAATAAATAGTTGGAACAGCTAATTTGAGGTATAACTGAATGAAAGGGGAGAAGTGTAACAGACTATTTATGGGGCATCATCTCTATTGCTTTTTAGTAGTCTCCTGAGGTCCATCATACAATCTTATATTGCAATGTAAACGTAAACTCAATACACATAAATTGTTAAGATCGCAAGCAAAATTAGGGGCTATATAGCTCTAGACAATTGAACATTGCTTCATTATAACATGCATAAACCTAAAAAGTAGTTGCTCAGACTTAGACATTATTAAAATATGCAGTACCTATACACCCTTAGCATAGACCTATACACCCTTAGCATAGACCTATACACCCTTAGCATAGACCTATACACCCTTAGCATAGACCTATACACCCTTAGCATAGACCTATACACCCTTAGCATAGACCTATACACCCTTAGCATAGACCTATACACCCTTAGCATAGACCTATACACCCTTAGCATAGACCTATACACCCTTAGCATAGACCTATACACCCTTAGCATAGACCTATACACCCTTAGCATAGACCTATACACCCTTAGCATAGACCTATACACCCTTAGCATAGACCTATACACCCTTAGCATAGACCTATACACCCTTAGCATAGACCTATACACCCTTAGCATAGACCTATACACCCTTAGCATAGACCTATACACCCTTAGCATAGACCTATACACCCTTAGCATAGACCTATACACCCTTAGCATAGACCTATACACCCTTAGCATAGACCTATACACCCTTAGCATAGACCTATACACTAGTAATATAGACTTATACACTAGTAACATAGACACTAGTAACATAGACACTAGCAGCATAAACCTAGACACTAGTAATATAGACTTACTTTTTACACTAGTAACATAGACCTAGACACTAGTAACATAGACCTAGACACTAGTAACATAAACCTAGACACTAGTAATATAGACTTATACACTAGTAACATAGACATAGACACTAGTAGCATAAACCTAGACATTAGTAATATAGACTTATACACTAGTAACATAGACATAGACACTAGTAACATAGACACTAGTAGCATAGACCTAGACACTAGTAATATCGACTTATACACTAGTAACATAGACATAGACACTAGTAACATAGACACTAGTAACATAAACATAGACACTAGTAACATGGACCTAAAGACTAGTAGCATAGACCTAAACACTAGTAACATAGACATAGACACTAGTAACATAGACCTAGACACTAGCATCATAGACATAGACACTAATAACATAGACCTAGACACTAGTAATATACACCTAGACACTAGTATCATAGACATAGACACTAGTAACATAGATCTAGACACTAGTAGCATCACAGGAAACTTACTTCTTCTGAGGATCTCCTGTCTCACTAGCTCACTCTTTTCATAATTGCATCTGAGTTTCTTTAGTTTTGCTCTCTCAGGCACAGTTCTCATGTCACACTCCTGGCATTTATCTTTGTCTCCATCTTGTAGGCAGGCTAGACAAAATGTATGCCCACAGTCTAAATCTCTTGGGTCTGTTAATAAATCACTACAAATCTTACAGACGATATTGGGAACAGCAGCTGACCCGAATGTAGCCATTACTGATACAGATCACTCTCTCAGTGATTAGCAAGTTATTTATCAACAAGTTGCAGGAGCGTAGCCAGGAATGTGTACCAAAGTCTGAGGGGTGTAACTTTTGCATTGGCTTCTTTAATAAAATTGCTTTGACTAGTTGTTTAGTAATTCAATAATTTAGTTATGCAAACAGCTACAATTTAATTTTGTTGAATTTTGTAGCAAGGTTTTTTGATCAACATGATATTCATTCCACCCCTTTTATATCAAACTTTTCAGGATGAGTAATCAGCTTTTGGCGCAATCATCCGTCGGCTTCGGCGAACATAGGAATTTCCCAGTCACGTATTGGACTTCCCAACCACTTACCGTAGTGCGTTGCGCTGTAGCCCTTCCATACTCTTGGGCACAGACCTATTACCAGTACCATACTATAACTGTATAGTTAATAGGTCTATGTTATTGAGTCATAATGAGAGTTTTCACAAAATACAACAAAATGAAATCATCCCGAGATAGGCAATCTGAGAGCAGAAAGGGGAGTGAGAAGCCCAGAAACAAGTATGGTAGAATATGCGATACTGAAAGTAAGTCTTGTTTTTTTTTCACTTGAATAGAGGAAGTTATACTTTTAGTTCATTTATTCAAAAGTAGCTTTATGAAAAATTTAGCATTGTTACAGCGACTCGTGGCCTTTTACCAAACAAATATTATAGCTTGAACTATTATTATTATTATTATTCATTACTAGTATGGTGGCAGTTTAGTGAAACGGGACGGGATCATCATGCGAAATAAGTAGATACACAATTATTTTCAGAAATGAATATATAATATTGCCATAAGGAGTATTTTAGAGTTCTGAAGTTTAATGCCCTAACGAAACATTTAGTAGTATATGTTTTAGGTATTTAACATATTTGTCTAAAATTTCAACAAACACTTGCCTTAGTTGATAAATGTTCATGTTCCTACATGTGAAAATAACTTTTATGTGTTGCAGCAATAGAGGTAATAGAGAAATTACAGTATTGTAATGCTTAATGCATAGTAATGCATTTTCAAATCCAAAATAATTTATGACTAAAAACAACTTGTTTTGATCATAGCGAACTAAACATCACAAACTACAGAAAACAAACCAGTAGTATTATTTTTATCCTTTAAGGAATCTACTAAAGTATTTATTATATTATATCACATTGAATTTAAAAATTTTGAGAGCTAATGTAATTTAATGTAGTAGCAGACTAGTAATAAAAAACAAGATCTATTTTTCTGAGAAAAAATACATAATATATATTTTTAAAGAAAATGAAAGATCAGTGTTGTATATAATTAAGAGTCATCTTCTCTCACACTATACATTCGTTTACATTTCATAGTTATCTTACCGTATATGCTTAGCGGTTATCTTATCTTTTATATTTGTGGTTGACGCATGTGCACGGATCGTTTTCCGGCAGTTACTGTGTACACGCGCTTATATTAAATACTCGTACTTGTGTTATCGCAGCATATTCGATATTTACTAATAAAGATATATACAATAGACACACAAATACAACATGGTAGCAGCAGTGGAGCCTACAATATTCGGTTGACATTTTGTTAAACGTTTACATTGAATAGCGATACTGTAAAATAAATAGTTATTTCGTCACCATTGTGGATGCTTACGGACGTTCATACGAGAATAATAGAAAGAGATATTTACGATGGCAGAAGAAACTCAAGATGTATCGGCATCGGCCATCAGATATCGACCTCCTCCGCTGAGTATGCCAGAAAAGTTTGACTTTGATGATCCAGGCAGTTGGGCACGATGGTCAGCTCGGTGGAAGCGCTATAGGGAGGCGAGTGGCCTCAAAAACCAGCCAGAGACCGACCAAATAAACTCTTTGCTTTATGTCTTTGGTGATCAAGCTGAAGATATAGTGCTGAGCAGGAACATTACAGAAGACACTCATAACAATGTACTAGGAGCATTTGATACATATTTTGGACTGAGGAGAAATTTGATTGCCGAGAGGGCAAAGTTCAATCGTCTCAGCCAAGGGAGTGACTCTGTGGACGTGTTTATTAATAAACTCCATCGACAAGCAGAATATTGTGACTACAAGGCACTTAAGCAAGAACTGATCAGAGATCGCTTAGTAGTAGGAGTACAAGATGATGAGTTGTCGGAGAAACTCCAGGCTATGCCCGATCTGACTCTAGACGTCGCTACACTCACAGTGAGACAATATGAGGCTGCAAAGCAAGCTCAAACAATAGTAAGAGGAAACCGTAGCGGTGAAGTGGACTCGATACGAAGACAAACAAAATATCAGAGTGACAAAAGGCAACATTCGGCATCAATGGTAGCTAAATCAGAGAATAACAATAGCTATAGCAGTAGCAACGAATGCGCCAGATGTGGTAGTAGGCCTGGGCATCCTAGAAGTAAATGCCCAGCTATCAGCAAGAATTGCCTGAAATGTGGCATTATGGGACATTTTGCTCAAAAATGCAGAAGCGTAACAGCGCATAAGCCAGTAGCAGAGGTAGAGCAGGAAGAGCTCACCGATTTATTTCTAGGGGTTATTGAGGTAAACAAGGCATCTTCAAAGCCATGGACAGCACAGGTAACCACTAAGCTACCAGATACTGAGCCAGTTGACATTACATTTAAACTAGACAGTGGGGCTGCAGTCACTGTCTGTTCACCCAAGGAAATACCCTCTGATGTAACAATGTTGAAAAGTGACAAACGTTTAGTAGGTCCTGGAAATGCAGAGATACCATATTTAGGATTTGTAAATGCTGTGCTGTGTCATAAAAATTTTTCTGTAAAAGAGGACATTTTTGTGGTCAACAACCAGAGAGTCAATCTATTGAGTAAACGTGCCTGTGCAGCTTTGTCTTTGCTTTCATGTTCAGTAGATGAAACTGATGTGAATAGGTCTGAGTTGAAGTTAGACAAATTCTTGCCAGTTTTTGAGGGCCTGGGCCAAATGAAGGATGCATTTTACGATATCAAACTTGTTGACAATGCTGTACCATATGCTATAACTGTTTCTAGACCAGTACCAATACCATTGTTGGATGAAACTAGGCTCGAATTGGAGAGGATGGTGAACCTGGGTGTGGTTGAGAGGGTCACTGGGCCGACCGAGTGGTGCTCGCCGATGGTAGTGATCCCCAAGAGCAACGGTCGAGTAAGAATATGTTCAGATGTAACTCAATTAAATAGATATGTCAAACACGAAGTGTATCCAATGGCCACGGTAGATGACAGCTTATCACAAATAAGTGGGAAAGTATTCTCAAAACTGGATGCCAATAGTGGCTTTTGGCAGATCCCTTTGACTCCAGCATCCTGTGAACTAACCACCTTTCTCACTCCTTTCGGGAGATTCATGTACAAAAAACTACCATTTGGATTGTGTTCATCTCCAGAAATATTCTACAGAGAGATGTTACGTATACTGGGAAACACGGAAGGCGTAATCGTCCACATGGATGACATATTAGTCTATGGGAAGAATAAATGTGAACACGACAAGAGACTAAACGATGTACTGCAGAAGATCAAAAGTGCTGGAATGACACTTAACCGCAGTAAGTGTGAATTTGGGAAAGCTAGCGTTACATTCTTAGGCCACAGAGTAGACTCAGACGGCATTCACGCTAGTGAGGAGCGAATTCAAAGCATACTCAATTTCCATACGCCGACCTCAACACGCGACATTCAGAGTTTTTTAGGATTGGTAAACCAATCAGCAAAATTTAGCCCGAACATTGCTAAGCTTAGCGAGCCACTTAGAGAGCTGTTGAAAAAAGATGCACCATGGATCTGGGACAAACCACAAGAAAATGCTCTACAAGCACTCAAGCAGGAGTTCGCCAAACCACCTGTTTTGGTTCCTTATGACCTCAAGAAAAGGACTATTATTTCAACATTATTAGGACTATTATTATATCAACAGATGCGTCTAATAAAGGCCTGGGAGTTGCCATGACGCAAATACAAGAGGACAACTCCGAGCGTCTAGTAGCAGCAGCTAGCAGGTCGCTGACGTCAGCAGAAGAAGGATATGCTACAATTGAAAAGGAAGCGTTAGGTGTTACATGGGGGTTAGAGAAGTTTTCTAGATATCTACTAGGGCTACAAGACTTTGAAGTACACACGGATCATAAACCATTAGTGTCACTGTTGGGATCTAAACCTATACACAAGCTACCACCCAGGATATTACGATTCAAGCTCAAACTTATGCGGTACAAGTTCCACATAGTATACGTTCCAGGAAAGCAAAACAGCTCAGCAGATGCATTATCAAGGTATCCGTCAGAAAAGCCAACAGTTCGTGAGATGCTTGCAACAGATGAAATAGAAGGATTTGCCAGGTCATATAGTCTCCCAGCTACAGATATTAGGCTGGAAAAGTTGTCAGCAGCTCAAAAGTCAGATGAAGTGCTACAGATCATACGAGAATATGTCGAGAAAGGATGGCCTGCATACTTATCAAACACCGATTCGGTCATAAAGCCGTCCTTCGAAAAAAGAGGCCTTATTACACTCCACCCCGCACACGACCTTCTTTTATACCAAGATAGAATCATCATTCCGCAACTAGAAAGAATGGAGATCCTGGAAAGGATTCATGAAGGGCATTTAGGAGTTTCTAAATGTACCCAGAGAGCAAAAAGAGCAGTGTGGTGGCCGTCACTGAACAAAGCTATAGAAGAAATGATTAGCCACTGCTCTGTCTGCAGAAACAGAGCACCCGAAGTGAGAGAACCTTTGAGGCCTCTAGACACCCCAAGACATCCATGGCAAGTATTGGCTTCAGATTTGTTCCATCACAACGGACGAGATTATCTTTTAGTAGTAGATTTGTACTCCAGATATCCGGAAATAACTGCCCTGCAATCCACCACATCAAAGGAAATAGTTAAACACCTCAAAAGCTTTTTTGCTCGACATGGAATACCGGAGTTGCTAATTTCCGACAATGCTGGTCAATATACCCCGGAAGAGTTTCGCGAGTTTACCCACAAATACCAGTTTCGCTCAGTGACTTCATCCCCACGGTACCCAAGAGCTAACGGGGCAGCTGAGAGGATGGTACAGACGATGAAAAACATTCTGGATAAGTCGGCAGACCCATTTCTAGGCTTATTGGCATACAGAACTTCTCCACTGTCCACAGGCCATCAGATTCTCCAATGAGAAAATCATGTCGTGTAATTCATAAGCCACGCAGACTGATTGAGGAATGTTAGTCATATTAATTATTTTGCATTTTTAGGATTAGATGTCAAGTCAAACTGTGAGAGCTAGCTTGGGAAGGAGATGTTGTATATAATTAAGAGTCATCTTCTCTCACACTATACATTCGTTTACATTTCATAGTTATCTTACCGTATATGCTTAGCGGTTATCTTATCTTTTATATTTGTGGTTGACGCATGTGCACGGATCGTTTTCCGGCAGTTACTGTGTACACGCGCTTATATTAAATACTCGTACTTGTGTTATCGCAGCATATTCGATATTTACTAATAAAGATATATACAATAGACACACAAATACAACAATCAGTAAATCCATCTGACCTGAGTGCTATTTTTAGATTCATATTTTATGACATTCTCTACACTTTCTTCATTTGGTTTCATAGTGGAAGTCAGCGCTGACTAACCACTAGCAAGTGGGTTCTGCGTACAAGTTGTCTTATACTGAACGAGTAATAGCTCTCATGCACAACTGTAATTGTTGCAACAAAGTTTCTGGTGAATAATGGCTTTTATTCTCTAATAATTATTCTTTAATAATGGATTTTATTCGTTTGTACTCTGTATCGCTAGCTCTGTGCTCTTTGTTTTCCCGTCTTAACACTGAAGCACCATTGCTTATATAGCAAGGGCTGAGTGTTAATCAACGGGCTTTCCACGCAAGCTGGCTTTTAAATTATAGGGCTAATCTGAGAATAGCTGAATGCTTATGGCAATTAAAACAACTCAGCTTAGTAAATCCATCACATTCTCCACCCCTAGATGCAGTGCCAATATTTTAACATTGGCTCACAAGCGTCGATAAAGGATGGGTTAGGGATCCAGCTCCAATGTTGACAACCCTGTTGTAACCTTAGGTTACAATGGTTAGTTACCCTAATAATACAGCTGGTTCGAGTGAGTTGAATGTTTTGAGTGATGGTTGATGCTATAGCAAGGCTCGAGACCGTAGATAAAGGCATCCGAGACTCCCCAAGTGAGTTTCCAAACTTAGTGTCATCGGACATACCAATATCTTCTTTTAAGGCCTCGAAGCTCAATATAACACATGATCCTTCAACCAGGGAGGTTTTCTCAAGGCTCGCCTTGGCCGTTCAGGAAGCGGAACTTGTTCTTCCCAGGACATGTTGAGATCATCAAAATGCTGATCGAGTGCAGCATCTGGTGATGCTGGATTCTCTTCAAGCCCGATATGCTCTTCTATATCACTGGGAGAATCATTCCTTGACTGGTCAACATCCGAGCTGGTCCTTGGGCTTCTCAGTTGTCCAGCTAGATCAGATGCCAGCGTGAACAGTTTGAGACGGCATTCATTGATGGTTCCTTGACCAGCAACTTTATAAGTGCCGTTGTCAAAGACCTTCTTTATAATGAATGGCCCATTAAACTTGGTAGTAATTTTGGGTGAATCCCTTTACGTCTCCGTTTGTTTTGCACTAACACCAGATCTCCTTCTTTGAAGATTGCATCCTCCTGTTCAGGTAATCTAGGAGGTAGCATTTGTTGAGTGCGAATCAACTGGTAAGCAGTATCTAACTGGTCTTGCATATGGGAGGCGTATTCACTTCGTGTAGTCTCATCGACATCATGTGTCCCGCCTATTAGCTGGTCAGGTAGCCTACATTCCCGTCCTAGCATCAAATAGTTTGCAGTTTCCTCTGTTGCTGCATGTGGGGTTGCCCTAAAGGCCCTCATGATCTGTGGTAGCACAATGTCCCAGTTTTCTTGCGCTTCCATCTGACTAAGTAGAAGACAGTGAAGGGAATCGCCCAAGGTTCTATTTCCACGTTCCACCACCCCGTTAGATTGGGGATGATAGGCAGTTGTCCGAGTTTTAGTAATTCTCCACATGGCGCAAAGTTCTGCCATAAGGTCACCTTCAAACTGTGTTCCTCTGTCACTATGGAGCTCTTCGGGTAATCCGAAGTAGCAAAAGATGCGACTATCTAAAGCTTCAGCAATTATAGGAGCTGTAGCATCAGGTAGAGGTACAGCATCCTGCCAACGGGTGAAATGATCTGTCAACACTAAAATCCATCTGTTTCCTCGAGGGGTCAAAGGCAGCGGTCCAACTAAGTCAATCGCAACCTTTTGCCAAGGACGGCCAACCCAGAGAGGTCTATGACTTGAAGAATGATGCAAACCTCCAGACTTCGCTCGCTGGCATATTTCGCAGCTGTTCACTATACGTCGAACATCAGACGTCATTCCAGGCCAGTACCATGTTAGTCTAAGTCTCCGGAGGGTCCTCATTATCCCGGCATGAGAAAGGGTATGTGTGTTCCACACCACCTGCTTCCGCATGTTCATAGGACAAAGTATCACCTCCCGAGATCTTTTCCCAACAAGTATACGAGTTACCAGCACTTGATCCTCTCTTATTCGCATTAAAGAGAGCATGGTGCTAAGCTTTCGTAATTCTGTACTGCCAAGGTTGACTATAGCTGGATCCAGAGATTGTTGATTCTTGACAGCATTGTAGATAGTCGCAATATCACTTGGGAGCAACTGAGCCTGACACAGTTCAGAGCTGGGTGTATCCGACTGTGGTGTTGGTGAAGGTTGGTTGCGACCCCCTTGTTGATTAGAAGAATAATCTAAAGTTGTCTGCTCCTCATCATTCTGGCAGACATCATTAGTGCGGGAATCTTCTACCTTGCAACAACCATCACCGTTAGTTACGATTAAGCTGGCAGTTTGTGAGGACTCTGGTCCACTCCTAGCTGATGCTTTACAGTCTGTACCAACCACTTCATGAATGTGGTTTTCATCCAATAAGTCATCGGCACACTCTTGTGCCATCAACTTCTCTGCAGCAATCGGTAATGTACACACAGGGTTTTCATTTTGTGCCCGCTTTGATAGTTCATGTCGAATTTGGCCCATGCTTGGTCCTCCACATTGTTTCGTGACTCTGTCGCATTTGGTGCAGTCGTGGCATGGCCTCCTTGATAACCCATCAGCGTTCCCATGTTTGCTCCCTGGTCGATGCTCTATGGCAAAGGTGAATTCGCTCAAGATCTCTAACCATCTTGCAACTTGGACAGAAGGCGTAGTCCTCCTGCATAACCATAAAAGTGAAGCATGATCAGTACGAATTTTGAACTCTATACCATACAAATATGGACGAAAATGAGCAACAGCTTTAACAGCTAACAGTTCTCTTCTAGTCACACAATAGTTTTGCTGAGCACGTGACAAAGCACGACTATAATAGGATATTACCCGTTCCTGGCCATCTTGGATTTGAGACAAAACTGCACCAACCCCATTAAGAGAAGCATCTGTGTCCAGGATATAGTCAAGGGCCGGGTTTGGATAACCCAGAACTGGGGCCGTCAGTAGCGACTGCTTCAGTATGTTAAAAGCTGCATGGCACTCCTCAGTCCATTCGAACTTGGCTGTTTTACTGGTTAGCTTTGTCAGTGGTCGGGCTTTGTTGGCAAAGTCCTGGACATACTGACGATAGTAACCAACAGTCTCAAGAAAAGATTGTAGCTCGGTCACATTCTTCGGAGATGGCCAAGTAGCAACAGCAGATATTTTCTTTGGATCAGTTGCTACACCATTACTACTAACTATATGTCCCAAATATGCCACTTCTTCTTGAAAGAGATGGCATTTGGAGGGCTTAAGCTTGAGCTTGGCCGATCGAAACCGAGATAGGACCTCTTCAAGGTTGAGGTAATGTTCTTCGAAGCTGTTACCCATGACTATAACATCGTCTAGATATAGCAGCAAAGTCTTCCAATGTAGTCCATGTAGCACTTGCTCCATCATTCGTTGAAATGTTGCCGAAGCTGCTGTCAAACCAAATGGCAAGACTTTCCATCTCCACAGGCCTCCTCTAGTGCAAAATGCCGACTTATCTTTAGCATCTTCATCTAGTGGAATTTGCCAATAGCCGCTCATGAGATCCAGTGTGGAGAAAAGTTTGCTGCCAGCCAAGGCCTCCAGACTTTCATCTATACGAGGCAGGGGGTGAGCATCATGGACTGTAAAGCATTTAATCTGCGGTAGTCAATGCAAAACCTCCAGCTGCCATTCTTTCTTTTTCACGAGTACAACAGGAGAGCTCCATGCTCCATATGCAGGCTCAATAAGACCTTGCTTTGACAACTCGTGAACTTGCTTGCTGACCTCGGCTTCTTTCTCCACCCCTAAACGTCTTGGAGCCTGTTTAATTGGCTGTGACATCGCCTTAACAGGGATAGAATGTTTCATTAAAGAAGTCAGTCCTTGATCAGAGTCACCTTTTGAAAAGACATCACTGAAGTTAAGCAACAACTTAGAAATCGCTTTGCGTTGCGAAAGCTGAGAACATGCCTCAGTTGCCTCTTCATATAGGCTCTCCAAGTGAGATGGAATAGCAGGGATCTTTTCATCTGAGACACGCTTCCTGTGGTTCCCATCCATCATATGAACAGATGAATTGACAATCTGTCCCTTCTCCAAGCTGACACACTGTCCTATAATAGATCCAGCATTAAGGTGACATACTTGCATTGCAGAATTAATGCACCTAACAAAAAATTTCCTTTCTTCACTCCATGTACTCACACTAGCAGCAATAGCTATGCCATGCTTAGCCGCAACCCCTGTGTCTTCTACTATGCCAACAGGGGTACAAATGTTATTTGACAACCGACACCGGACCAACTGTTCAGATCTAGCGGGAATAGATTCATTAGCGATTACCTGTACCCTACTAACAAAATCTATACCACGCTGGTTGGTGCATCTAAGGTGTTTACCATTCATCACAACAGTAGAGTCTAAACAACTAACTAAGCAATTATGGCTTACTAGAAAGGGCATTCCAAGTATAGCATCTGGTTCAATATCTGCAACAAAAAAGTCTAATTCGATTGGTTCTGACCTTAATCTGCCAGCTAATTTTATCTGTCCATAAAATTTCAAACCAGATCCATCTGCCAGAGTGCCTGTAGTGTGTTCAAATGCCAGCAATCCACCAAGAAACTTCCGTGGCAGCCTATCAAACATTCTCCTTGCCAGCAAGTTAAGGGTACATCCACTGTCTACTAAATAGTGTACTGAACAGCCCTCAACTTTTCCTGGAATATAGAGTGCAGAAACAGTGGCTGCAAAATTTATACAAGGATGCTCTGCATCAACCCTAGTACTGCAATTAGATTGACCTACCGGAGAGTTCGCAGCATCTCCAGAGCAATGAAGAGGCAAGGGAAGCAAATCAGGTTTCCTAATGATTGGTTTTAATTGTGACAACTCACCAGGACTGTCTGCTTGGCTCACCCTTGTTTCTCTCCTGCTCTGCCTATTTGGCTTTCTGTAACGGGTATCTGACACCGGTCCACCCACTTTACCCGTAATCTTAGGAGTGAACCTTGCTAGTTTTCCTGATTAGGGTTTGTGGATGGTGGTGGTCTTTTCTTCCGTACTGTACAACTCCGCATCAGATGGGAAGAGTCTCCACATATGAAGCAACGTCTGGCTCTATGAGACGTGACATTGGCTGTGTCAACACTTCGTTGCTCTAGAGCAGCAATCCGGGCAGACTGATCTTTTATCAGCTTTGTCTGTTTTTCCAGTTCTAATGACATGGAGAACAGAACCTCAGCCAGATCCGTTTCAGAGTTGTCTTCTGCAGCTTTGCCACTAGTACCGCTTGGATTATCTATTTGGGTAACTCTTGGAGGATTTCTAGTTCTTGAGGGTACGGGTTGACGCCCAGCTACTTCATAATGTTTTGCTGCGGTAATGGCTTCCTCCAGATTTGAAGCCTTGACCAGCAGCAGGTGCCGCCGAAGTGCAGGGTCATTCACGGCTCGCTGGAAGTGTTCTAAGGCCGTCTCATTCTCGACAGCACACCCAAGACCACCATAGGCTAACTTTGACAGCTTCTCTACTCTGTTACCCAATGATAGGTAATCTTCTCCTGCTCGCAGGTGTAAATAGTGCAGCTGTTCTCTTGCTTCGGATGCAGACAGTCCGAACATCTGTAGCAGCTTCCTATTTACCTCAGCAACCGTTTCAGCTCTTCCACAGTCTTTGGCTGTTTGCTCTAAGCAGGATCTTAGTTGTATTAGTGCGACTCGGTCATCCCATCGGCTTACGTCACAAATTTCAGTAAATTGTTGTATAAATAAGTTTACATCTCCATGCCCATCAAAGTGTGGTAACCTGAGATCCACTCGACCACTGAGTGTAGAGTTAGGAACCTCAGCCTTCTTTGAAGTAGGCTCGACCAACCTGGTTGACTGTAGCTGCTCCGTTGGTCGGGGAGTGGAAACAGGATGATGTGCCAAATTGTGGAGTCCTTCTGCTGCTGAAGAAAATATGCGACTGCTGGCAGCCTGTCTGTCCTGCAGTTCCAACACATATTTCCGGTACATATCGTCAATGAAGGTCATCCCATCAACGTGTACTGATGTATCGGAGTGCATGACTTGCTTGGGCTGTTTCTCATCAGTATCAGTAAATGGATTAGTCGCGTCCAAGAATGGTTTACTTATCGGCAGAAATGGATTAGTAAACATTCTGGAGTCTCCGCCTTGAGCTATCTCTTTCCAGAGAGCTGTTCAACAATCACTAGGTTGTGCGTACAGCTAAACTTTCAGTAGCAACAGGATTACAGATATCCCACTGCTGCCACCAATGTTGTGGAAGTCAGCGCTGACTAACCACTAGCAAGTGGGTTCTGCGTACAAGTTGTCTTATACTGAACGAGTAATAGCTCTCATGCACAACTGTAATTGTTGCAACAAAGTGTCTGGTGAATAATGGCTTTTATTCACACAAGCTCTATAAACATGAGAAGATAGAACAATTAGAACAATTCACTACAATCAAGCGTAATGCTGAAATGAGTTACAATAATAAATACCCAAAACAGTTACACTTGTAAATGTAAAAATGTTAAGCAATCTATATGTTACCAAAGATATACAAAGCTGCACAAAGGTAAGTTAATGTTACCGCACTGTCCTTAATGCAGATTATGAACGTAACTCTCAGTCTTTAGTTCAGTCGTTTGTACTCTGTATCGCTAGCTCTGTGCTCTTTGTTTTCCCGTCTTAACACTGAAGCACCATTGCTTATATAGCAAGGGCTGAGTGTTAATCAACGGGCTTTTCACGCAAGCTGGCTTTTAAATTATAGGGCTAATCTGAGAATAGCTGAATGCTTATGGCAATTAAAACAACTCAGCTTGGTAAATCCATCACACACTCAAGATTTTTCTCTTAACAAATCATGGTATGTTAGTAGTCAATCTTTAATAACCAGAAAAATTGACAAAATGCTAACTTTATTTTAAAACAATGCTGTCATGAAAATTTTAGAGCTAACCAAAATGAATTGTTGACAAACAAAGTTTTAAAAAATTAAGGTGTACATGACTAGATAACAATCAAAACGAAATAGCCCAATTTAGCAAAATAACTTCTAAGATATGTTCAACATAAAATAAAAAAATTAATAATTCAAGCATATATGGCAGAATAAATCAGAATTTATCAGCGAAATGAAGTGTATCGAAACACGAATAGCATGTTAGTCGACCACCGATGGTTTCCAATTTATAATAGTACATCGCTATTAACTGAGTGTGAGGTTAGTAGCAGTGTTAAATTTTATACTATTGAGGAAATCAAATATTTGTCAAAGATGTAGTGCCAACTTTATGTTATCTTAACAGAAATGCTATAATAAAATGTCACATACCAATAAAGTTCAATTGTAGACATTTATAATCTAACACAATCCAGCCAGATATAACATAAACTCAAGTCAAATCAGGTTGTTAAAGCAAATTAAAACCTAAATTAATTTTGGCAAAATACTATCAAAGTAATTGTAACATATAACTATATATATAGAAATATATATATATGTATATAATAAATATAAAAAAAACTTGAAGCAGTTTAGGTTTAGGTAGCAGTTTAGGTAGACAGAAAAAAATAAAATAAACAAGGCTTAAACAGAGATAATGAGTCGTATTTAAACATGAGTGGCATGTTAGTCGACCATCAAAGGTTTCAAACTTATAATAGTGCATTGTTACTAGGTGAGTGTAAGATTAGTACTATATGTACACAACGTATAGGCTGACTCCTGAGTCCGGCTGCTAATTTAATTTGTACTTGAGTAGAGACACATTCCTAGCACTTTCTATGTTTTTGTTCACTGTGTGTTTGACCTTGAGGAAGATGTGCAAGGGGTCATGGATGATGGTAGAGCGTTGTTCACAGGAAGAACAGAGCATATAATTAGTACAATAGCTACAATAAACATAGAAGGGTTATTTGGCTCGCGGGAAATGAGTTACTACATCATATGGGCTTTCCATTTAACTGAACAAACACAGTTAATTCTATGGAAACGCCTGTTTAGTCAGATTGGAGAGGCAACTTAACTTGCTGCATATTAGTCTGGAGTCAAAAGGCCAAAGTCAGCAGCAAAACACAGTTTATGTCAGTTTCTTTTTATTTTCTATTTTATTGAACTATATAAAGCAGGGTCGGCAACCTTTTCTACTCAGAGAGTCAATTGGACCCGTTTTCCGCAGGAAAGAACGCAGTGGGAGCCACAAACCTCTTTTAATATTTTTAATAACAAATCATTAAATACTACATGTAACTTTTTTGTTTAGCGTTTAAAGCTTTTATACCATAAAACAAAATGGTGTGGTATGATTTAACTGCTGAGAAAACAAATTTACACTTTTGCAAACAACAACAAAATAGTTTTGGCCGTTTTATTGGCGCAAAAATTGTTATAAGGTGTACTGGCTGTATTAGTGTTGTTGTTTGTCAGTAGTGTTGTTGACGATATTGCAGACCGAAGTGGCTGACTAGCCTTACTAGGTTTATAATTGTTTAACCCAGTTTGTTGACAAAATATTATAAGGTATCTCGTAGCGATCTTGCCGTCTGCGCAAATCCGGTAGTATGCGTTTCTGTACTTTTATGTTCACGTTAAAATCATGTGACAATCATGTGATAAGGTACTAATAATAATGGAACGTAAATAATAACGCATTACGGATGACAATGTTTGATTTATCACCATAATTACATTTTTTTAAATTATCATACAAAATTTAGTGATAAAACTACCTTAGTTTTATGAATTACTTGGCATATGGTTAAAAAGAAAAAAAGTTCAAAGTCAGAAGGAGCCGCAGCGAGGGAATAAAAGAGCCGCATGCGGCTCCGGAGCCGCAGGTTGCCGGCCCTTGATACAGAGTAATGTAAAAGTTATATACATTCAATGTGGCTACCCAAGAGAGTTAAAGTAACCAACATTAAAGAAAAAATTGTTCTTACACTGCATAGACATTGAATAACAGCTGATACAAGGTGCTAAGTTCTGTATATGCCAGCTATGGAGACCAATAAAACATAAGACAGATGGTTTGTTTGCTGTTTGCTGGTTTTCCCAGTATAAAAACTCACCCACAGTAATAGCAGTCTCCCTTCACATAGCCTTTCCCCCCTTTGGTACACCTGTCACAGGAAACTCGGCTTGTAATTCTACAGAGACTGTCTGAGACTGACTCGATCACCTGATGATCATCGCGAGTGAAGTCCATTGCCTTTCCCATCTCTATGGCTCCCTACACATGAGAGGATAACTTTTACGTGAATATCAGCATATCAGCATGACTTGTAATTTTCTTCTCATTGAATTGTTATAATTGCCTAAATGCACTTGTTACATGCATTGTATATAACTAACACACACACCGCATACACACACACACACACCGCACACACCGAACACACCGCACGCACACTCGAGCACGCACACACACACACACACACCGTGATAGCTTTCTCAAACAGCCACAAAACAAACTAGATGCAAACGGAAAAACTTTCAGTGGCATAACTAAAGAATAGCAAGATATACCAGTGATTGAAAACAAGCAATAGAAAGTGAAAGCAAGTGTCAGCAAGTGACAGTGAATGATTGCAGGTTACAGCAAGTTACAGCATGTGACAGCTGGTGAAAACAAAAAGCAGTAAGTGACAGTGCAGTGAATGAAAGTCCATTAAGTGGCTGTGAACTAGTGTTGGGCCGGTATCTAATTTAGTGCTGGATCGGATATCCTTGCTCATTTTTATCGGTTTTTTCGGTATCGGTATCCTCGGTATTTACCATCTTCGGTATCCTTTGCCAACTAAGAAAGTTCGGTATTGTCGGTACTATTGTTCGGAATGTAGTTATCAGTGTGTCTTTAAATTGTTTAAACTTTAAATCATAACTGTCTCGAACAATTTTTATCGTTGTGCAAAAAGTAGCCTGTGCAAAAAAACATTCTTTAGTCAGCAGTATATTGTTACGGCAAAGAGACTCCTTGTTTTAGAAAGCCAACAAAGAAAGATGGAAATATAATTTTCATGATAGATGTTTTTATTGTTAATTCTATTAAAAAATATCGTTATTGATACAAACGTTATGTATAATAAAGAACAGATAGATAATGGCAAGGGGCTCTCTTTGTTAAATATACTGAAACAGTTTAAAAAAAATCTTACTATCACATATTGTAATCAGGTAATGTAATCGCATAATTATACGCAGTCCAATTAGAGTCCAGTCCCATTAGAGTCTTTATACGTCCTCTCATCTGTGTAGAACTCCCAAACCTTTGAGGCTGGTGGCATTATCAATGTAACGTAATATAATAATAGATACAGTAAGCGTGGAAATTTTTGTTGACTTAGTTCGCCAATGCATGCTGAGATTGGCATGTTCGTCATGAACCGTTTTGAAAATCTCTCCGGATATCCGTATAACCATATACCGATAGGCTTTTACGGATAAATACCGATCATATCAAACCGGCCGCGGATACCTAGCTGACACCGAAAATGATTGGTTTCCTCGGAAACCGAGAATCCCTTGGTATCGGTAAGAGCGGATAACCCAATACCGGCCCAACACTACTGTGAACCATAGTTTTAGTAATACTTAACACAGCTGTCAGAAAATCTATTGTAAGATAGTGAGTAATAATTCATGTAAGACAACCTGTTTGTTATTGTCAGTTGCTTGTCTCACCTCATGCAGTAGAGGACCAGATGGCACAGTCTCATGTAATACTCTCTTCAGTTTGAGGAAGATATGAGTTTTGTCATGCTCTTCACCATTCGGTTTCCTTTCACAGTCTTCACAGAGGTTATAGTCAGAGCAAACTCTGCAACATGGTATCCATGGAAACAGTAAACAGAGTTGATGGTCATGATGAGATGTGTTTATTGGTTGAAATCAGTAGAGTATGCATTATTAGGAGCCAATAGGATTAAGTAAACAAACATCCTAATAGTTGGCTTAATCTCAAGGAAAAACACTCACCTGCTATGATCTGTCATTCACTTCTACGTAGTAATGCTATAGTCACCATTTGCAATGTGATCCATTCCAAGTAATATGATAAGCCATGCAGCATAATAATAAAATTATGTCATTACTGTCATGTGAGCAGTAACATAAACATGTCAAATAATACAATGTAATAAATAATGCAGACTGACCAGTTCTCTGGTTTAGTTTGTATTTAATACATTTACCTTCTGTTACAAAACGACAGTACAGAGTGTGTAATCAATCGCACTCACCCACAAATGTATCTGACTCCTGTAAAGTCTTTTTTGTTACACATAGAACAGACAACTCCTTCATGCTTTTTATTATCTTTGCCTGCATATGAAGAAAAGAGTTAGTAATTTATAGATAAAGATGGTTTAAAACTGAGAGTCATCACTATATTTCAGCAACTATTAAAATAAAGTGAATCATTTCCTTAGCGGAGTTAAAGTTTGATTTTCTATATTTCTGTATTCGTGTCTAAAGAATAAAGCTAAATGTACGCAGAAGATAAAAAATAAATCAGATTCAGTGTAAGTACATTATATAGTAGTAGGATAAGTAGGGAACAGCTGTGATATGATATACTTACTAGTATCATTGACCTTTGTGTCAGCAACTGAAAGAAGATATATATGTAATCAGTACAAAGTTCTAGCTATACTAGTAATCTTGTATGTACATGTATTTACACTAAAGGTTGCTTTCCTTGACAACGTAACATTTTAACGGTTTGACTAGGAGAGAAAATCAAAACCTGTTGTAAATCTAAGTAGATGTCGGCCATGAAACACATTTAATGGCACGCGAGTTGAAGATGGCCCTAGTCCTAGTCAAATTCACTAAAGAGGTTACATAGACCTAACAAGTGGTTGCACAGACCTACACACTATTAGCATAGACCTAGACACTAGTAACATAGACCTAGACATTAGTAACATAGACCTATACACTAGTAGCATAGACTTAGACACTAGTAACATAGACCTATATACTAGTAGCATAGGCCTAGACACTTTTAGCATAGACCTAGGTACTAGTAAAATGGACTTAGCCACTGGTAACATTGACCTAGACACTAGTAACATAGACTTAGCGACTAGTAATGTAGACCTAGACACTAGTAACATAGACCTAGACACTAGTAACATAGACCTATGCACTAGTAACATAGACCTATACACGAGTATCATAGATCTATACACTAGTACCATAGATTTAGACACAAGTAACATAGACTTTTACACTAGTGATATAGACCTTGACACTACTAACATACACCTATACACTAGTAGCATAGACCTAAAGACTAGTATTGTAGAAATAGACACTAGTAAAATAGACCTAGACACTAGTAACATAGAAATAGACAATAGTAACATAGACCTAGACACTAGTAACATAGACCTATACACTAGTAGCATAGACTTAGACACTAGTAACATAGACCTAGACACTATTAGCATAGACATAGACACTAGTAACATTGACTTAGCCACTAGTATGATAGACTTAGACACTAGTAACATAGACCTAGATACTCTCAGCATAGACCTAGACACTAGTAACATAGACGTAGACACTATTAGCATAGACCTAGACACTAGTAATATAGACCTAGACGCTAGTAACATAGACCTAGACACTAGTAACATAGACCTAGACACTATTAGCATAGACCTAGACACTAGTAATATAGACCTAGACGCTAGTAACATAGACCTAGACACTATTAGCATAGACCTAGACACTAGTAATATAGACCTAGACGCTAGTAACATAGACCTAGACACTATTAGCATAAACATAGACACTATTATCATTACACTGAACTTACTTCTTCTGACAATCTCCCCTCTCACCAGCTCACTCTTTTCATAATTCCGTCTAAGTTCTTTCAGTTTTGCTCTCTCAGGCACAGTTTTCATGTCACACTCTGGGCATTTATCGATGTTTTCATCTTGTAGGCAGAATAAACAAAATGTATGCCCACAGTCTAAATCTCTTGGGTCTGTCAATAGATCACTACAAATCTTACAGACGATATTGGGAACAGCAGGTGTATCGCTAGTAGTCATTGTTGGTGTAATGCAGTCTCACTGATAGTCAATTATCGATTAGCTACATTAGCTGCAGGAGCGTAGCCAACAATGTGTGGTAAAGTTTGAGGGTTGTACTTTTTCAACAAATTATTTTGTAAAGTTGTTTTATATTATTGATCCGTAGTCAAATAATTTAATTACACAAATAGCTATTGCTGATTTTTGATTCAAACGTGAGACTGCATCTGATGATCGACATCAAATTATCCCACCCTTTGTATTTGGAATTTTCCCGTTTGAGCAATCAATTTTTAGAACAATAATCTGTCATGCGTCGGAGCGCATAGGAATTTTCCAGTCACGTATTGGACTTTCCAACACATACTGTAGTACGCTGTGCTGTTACAGTAGTGCCCTATGCTCTTCAGCATAGCCTTAGTAACGATACAGCTAGTCAACTATACATACTAAATATTAGTATAGTTAATAGGTCTATGTTCTTCAGGCATAACAAGCATCAGGATTCGTTAGGAGTGGATTGTATGGGGCTTTAATAATAAATGCAGATAATAAAATCCCTAAGGAAGCAGTTTAAGAGCAGAGAGTGTGTCACAGGAAACAATCATTTACAAAAACTTGATCTACATTAAAATACATATTAAAAAGAGACATATCATAGAACACAATGGTGGCTCACAAAAAAGCATCGCTTTTATTATCACTTGAGAGGAGGAGAGCAGAAAGTGGGGTTAGACTAAGCTATGCTAAAATAATTCGTTGCGCATGAAAAGGCGTATTTAAAAGCAAAATAAAATATAATGCAATAGTAAGCTATCTGTAACTTATAACTCTATGTCATAATAACTCTTGTATCTATAATTTGGTTTTTCTCAGCTTGGTAGATGGCAAAATGTATTTCTTCCAAGCTTTTTAAATATACTACTCTTCCCATCTAGATTTACTCAGTTAATCTAAAAGTTCCATAGAGAATGAGACATACCTTTAGTTTATTTTCATATATATTCATGTCTCGTTTACTGAACAGTTGACTAATACATCTTTAGTTCCATCTTATCTACTAAATGTTAGTTGTCTTCTCATTCATTCAAACTACCATTAGAAAAAGGGCACAGCTTTTACTATCTCTGTTTGTTTAACTCAAGGGATGGCTTGTTATAACCAATATTTTAAAATTCATTTAGGCTGAATGCTTCTTACATGTACCTTTTACACTACTTTTCACCAAATGTGAGTTGCCTTCTCATACCTTGGCACTACCTTCTAGTAAAGTCTATCACCTGATCTACAAATAGCTAACTGCATTACCGGCAGTACATCTGTGTTAAGTTGAGTTTGTTTTGGTAAAAAATAACATATTTAAACTTTCTTAAAGAGTTGTCTTCTATTTAATTCCCTTTTTTATGTTAACAATAATAAATAAGGGAGCAGCTATAGTGGTCAAGAACACTTGATTTACAAACAACAGGTTAGGACTTAATTTTCAAAAAGGTCACCAGGGGTAACAAAAATGTCATATAACCTTAAAGTCTTCACTGCAACTGGGCACACCTCAAGTCGTCAAAGTTTATTTTTCAATAGCTCAAACGTGTCAAGCCAAGATCATAAAGACCATATAGCACCACAGAGACAATGTAGCACCACAGAAGCAATGTAGCACCACAGAGACAATGTAGCACCACAGAGACAATGTAGCACCACAGAGACAATGTAGCACCACAGAGACAATGTAGCACCACAGAGACAATGTAGCACCACAGAGACAATGTAGCACCACAGAAGCAATGTAACACCACAGAGACCATGTAGCACTACAGAGACAATGTAGCACTACAGAGACAATGTAACACCACAGAGACAATGTAGCACTACAGAGACAATGTAGCACCACAGAGACAATGTAACACCACAGAGACAATGTAGCACCACAGAGACAATGTAGCACCACAGAGACAATGTAGCACCACAGAAGCAATGTAACACCACAGAGACCATGTAGCACTACAGAGACAATGTAGCACTACAGAGGCAATGTAACACCACAGAGACAATGTAGCACCACAGAAGCAATGTAACACCACAGAGACCATGTAGCACTACAGAGACAATGTAGCACTACAGAGACAATGTAACACCACAGAGACAATGTAGCACCACAGAGACAATGTAGCACCACAGAGACAATGTAGCACCACAGAAGCAATGTAACACCACAGAGACCATGTAGCACTACAGAGACAATGTAGCACTACAGAGACAATGTAACACCACAGAGACAATGTAGCATTACAGAGACAATGTAGCACCACAGAGACAATGTAACACCACAGAGACAATGTAGCACCACAGAGACAATGTAGCACCACAGAGACAATATAGCACCACAGAGACAATGTAGCACCACAAAGACAATGTAGCACCACAGAGGCAATGTAGCACCACAGAGACAATGTAACACCACAGAGACAATGTAGCACTACAGAGACATTGTAGCACTACAGAGACAATGTAACACCACAGAGACAATGTAGCACCACAGAGACAATGTAGCACCACAGAGACAATGTAGCACTACAGAGACAATGTAGCACTACAGAGACAATGTAGCACCACAGAGACAATGTAGAACTACAGGGACAACGTAGCACCACAAAGGCAATTTAGCACCACAATGCTCTTTAAAACACATACATGTATTTTGTTAGCAATAGAAGATTTTCATTTGTTTGTGGATTAACTGGAAAATAATAAATTTTCCAACCGAAATGCTAATTATTCGTTTGGTATGGTATTATTTGTTCAGTGAGTAGTTCCATAGAATCTATTGTATAATATCAAAGGTAAAAAAAGGCCCCAATATAAATAAGAAAGTCACACATCGATAATGCTACCTTTTTCAATGATTTGACTTGTAAAGAATAAATTCAAATAATAACTCTCCTAATATAAACTCATCTTTCTAGTTACTGAAGGAAAGTTGAAAAACACGTGAGTGCTAGGTGTAAAGTGTGCAGCTCTGAGAAAGGGGATTGCCAGTTCTGAGGTAAAAAAGACATGAGAGCTTTTGAAAGTTTAGTAAACATTAAAAATAGAATAAATTCTACTGAAAAAATTATAAAACATTTAACATAAGCAGTTCCCTGTCTGTAAGTTTAACAATACAGCTAACATTCTTTAAAGGAACAAGGTACTCAGGAGCTAAGAAGAGAAGCTAACAGTCATTGTAAGTAGGCCATCTTATATAATTTAGCTATATGTACTCAAGAAAGACATAAATATGAATATGAACAGTCATTGTAAGTAGGTCATAGTAAGTAGTAAACATATATACTTGCTAGTATTCTTGACTTTTGTGTCAGCAAATGAGAGAAGTGAGGTCATATTTAGTATTTATGATCTAGCTATTACTAGTAATTAGATATCTACATGTATTTACTCTAATAGTTGACTCTACTGCAAAAGTAACCTTTCTAACAGCTTAGAGTATTGTCAATACTGTATGAAATACCAAAATTTTGTTCACAAAGGTTCTTTTAATTTACTAAAATATTGGTTTAACTGATCAAAACTGGTAAGTCTCTGACCTCTCATTGACCTCAAATTGCCAGGGGGGGATGGGGGGGGGAAATGTATGAACTTGACGGTGGACCATTTATCAGTCAATAACCATTTAACTAATAATAGCTAGTTACATAGCCATTTAACTACTGCGTAACTCAGTAGGTAAATGTATGGTTACTATTTGGTGGTCGCAATTTCCTTGAGTTTAAATCCGGCACATTGCAGGCTTTTTATTCCAGGATTTTAATTGCTACATCTTGACACACTGTATCACAGAATCACTGATGACGCACAAACTTTGAGATTTATATATATAGACAAAAAGGCATATGGTATGTGATAACATCAATAGAATTAGAGGTTTTATATATAGCTACCGTAAAAGCTCTGATTGAATGCCCCCTCCAATGACTACCTTTACTGTAAAACCTCTAAATAACTACCACACTGAGAGAAGGGTTGAAAAATATAGCGCCACCGCTGTTTGACCGCCAGCTTGACGTTATTTGATCTTTAGTAGCCCAAAATATCAACTGATCAGTAGAAAAGTGCTCACAAAATCGTATTAAAAATGAATCGTTTATATCAATAATAAATAATTCTCTCCTTGTCTAATTTCAAAGCTCTAAAGCTTTTCATTTTTGATTAAAGCTTTGAAAGCCACGGAAATAATTAATAACTGTATCAGGCTAATAGAAGTTCATTATTTAACGTAGTCTTTATACGTCGTACATGTGTATAAAAACGGTTTACATTTACGGTGGTATGTAGATTAATGACTAATTTTGGCCAAAGGTTATGTTAGCACTTTATGTTATCTCAGTTTATCATTAGCTTTTTACTTTATTATACAAACAATTCACTATGTATTCATACTGAGGATAGTAGAGGAAACATGTGTTTAGTGTAAGTATCATTAACTGCAAATAAATATAAAATACAATAGTTTTTTGTCATAAAAACAAATCACTGCTTTATTTCTTATGATAGAGGAACCAGGCACTTAGTCTAGTATCATAGACCGCAGGTAAAATGAAAATTTACATTGTGTATCTGCTCTATAGAGTATCCCTTATCCTTCCTTAATGTCAGTGTTTCCTTAATCTGTCTGATTGCCAACTAAAGATCAATAACTTGGCTCAGCTAAGTCTCCATGTAAAAAAGGTAACCTTATTACAGCTGATCAAACGATTCATTTTATATCATTAGTCAAATTTTAATTGACAAATTAATTGGAGAGACGCCAGTTTTATCATTACAGAAATGCTATAATAAAATGTTACATACCAATAAAAGTCAATAGCAGACATTTATAATCTGAAACAGTTTGGGCAAGTATAACATAAAGCAAAACCCATATTCCTTAACAAATCATGGTATATTAGTAGCCAATCTTTAATAACCAGAAAAATTGACAAAAATGCTAACTTTATTTTAACAAAACTACTGTCATGAACATTTTAGAACTAACCAAAATGAATTGTTGGAAAACAAAATTTAAAAAAATTAATGTATGCATAGCTAGATAACAATAAAATAAGCAGATACGGCAAAAGAAAATCAATCTAGATTTATCAGCGCAAATGGCAAGTATAAAAACACTAGTGGCATGTTAGTCGACCATCAAAGGTTTCCAATCTATAATAGTACATTGTTTCTAGGTGAGTGTGAGTTTAATACTACATGAACATAACTTATAGGCTGACTCATTTTGCCTGCTGCTAACGTAGTCTGTACTTGAGCAGAGACACATTACTAGCACTATCTATGTTCTTGTTTACTGTATATTTGACCTTGAGGAAGATGTGCAAGGGGTCATGAATGATGGTCGATCGCTTTTCACAGGAAGAACAGAGCATATAATCAGTACAGTAGCTACAATAAACAAAAAAGGGTTGTTTGGTTCACAGTAAATGAGTTGCTACATCATATGGGTCTTCGGTTTAACCGAAAAAACACAGTTAACTCTATGAAAACATCTTTTTATTCATATTGAGAGACAACATAACTTGCTGCACTCTAGACAAGAGTCTATTGGCAAGATTAATTAGCAAATCACATTTTATGTAAGCTTTTTATTTCTCCTTTTCTCTTTCATTTTATCAAATTGTATAAATAAGTATATTAAAATTATATACATTCAATGTGGCCAACCAAGAGGGTTAAAGTAACCAACATCAGAGAAAAAATCGTTTTTACACTGCATAGACATAAAGCAACAGATGATACAAAGTGTTAAGACTGTATAAGACAGTTATGCAGATTAATAAAAAAAGAAAAAAATGGTTTGTTTGCTGTTTAGCTAGTTTTCCCAATATAAAAACTTACCCGCAATAATAGCAGTCTCCCTCTACATAGCTTTGCCCCACTTTGTCACACCTGTCACAGGAAACTTGGCTGATGATTCTACAGAGACTGTCTGAGACTGACTCAATCACCTGGTGATCATTGCGAGTGAAGTCCATTGCCTTTCCCATTTCTATAGCTGCCTATACACAAGACAATAACTCTCAAGCAAATATCAGCATTGAAACTTAAAAAAGATTGCAGCAGCTACTTTGATGATTGACATCTCCCCACTGAAATGTCTCATTTTAATACAATTGCTTGAATATACATGTTGCATAATTATATTGTATGTAACGGTATATCATATGTACTATCTGTACTTCTGGTTTCCCACACATGATTAGATAACTCTCAAATGAATATCAATATAAGAAGTGAGAAAACACACATAATCTCTGCGATTTTTACATGCCAAACATGAAAGCATAGATGGATGCACACACTGAGAACATTCTCAAAAGGCAACAAAACATAATAGATACAACGAGAAAAGTTGCTCTTACATAACTTATTAATGACAATATATAGCAGAAATTGACTAAAATGTTGTAGTAAGTGACAGAAATTGTCAGCGAGTCACAGTGGATGATATCAGGTGACATCAAAAAGCAGTATGTGACAACATGCAGCTGTGACTTTACAGTGGATGGCAAGTGTCATCAAGTGGCTGTAAAGGAACTGCTGTATGCTAATGACTAATAATCCGTAAAAGACCACCTGTTTGTCATTGTCAGTTGCTTGTCTCACCTCATGCAGTAGAGGACCAGATGGCACAGTCTCATGTAATACTCTCTTCAGTTTGAGGAAAATATGTGTCTTGTCATGCTCTTCACCACTCGGATTCCTTTCACAGTCTTCACAGAGGTTATATACAGAGCAAACTCTGAAACATGGTATCCATAGAGACAGTAAACAGAGATAATGGTCATGATGACTGCTATAAGACGTGTTCATCGGTTGAAATCAGTAGAACATGCATTATTATCAGCCAATAGGATTAGGAAAATTTTTTTTGATATTTGGCTCTCTCAAAGAAAGACAGTCACCTGTTAGGATCTGTCACTCATTTACATGTAGTAACACTATAGCCACTATTTGCAATGTGATCCATTCTAAGTAATATGATAACCCATCTAGCCAAGTAATGACAAGTGACAACAACCAGGAACAGTAACATATGTTAAGGTTGATGGGTAACTATGAATCATGATTGTTTCATAAATAACAAAAGTATATTTGTATCTGAGGTGTACCAGTCAGTGATGGGCTGATGACTAAATTACACACTCATCTAGTGATAATGTTGCTACTCATTTATAAAGAACACTCCATCCCTAGTACTTCAATATTCACTTACTAGTAATACAGTGTGACCAGTTCTATGGTTCAGTTTGTATTTAATACATTTACCTTCTGTTATAAAGTGACAGTATAGAGTGTGTAATGAATCACACTCACCCACAAATGTATCTGACTCCTGTAAAGTCGTTTTTGTTACACATAGAACAGACAACTCCTTCATGCGTTTTAGCATCTCTGCCTACATATGAAGAGCAGAATTTGTAATTTGCAAACATAGATGATTTAGAAATAAAATTCTTTCCTATATTTCATCAACTTTTAAAAAATTAAAAGATTTTCTATACAAGGTTAAAGATTTGATCTTCTGTATTTATGTCTAAAGGTACCAGCTCCATGTAATAAAAACATAAAAAGAGGAACTAACAGTCGGAGTAAGTAGGTTATAGTAAGTAGTAAACAGATCTTATATGATATACTTACTAGTATCATTGACCTTTGTGTCAGCAACTGAAAGAAGATATACATGTTATCAGTATAAGGGACTAGCTATACTAATCTAATAGTAATCTAGTACATGTATTTACACTAAAGATTGCTTCCCTTGGCAATAGAAGGCTCTAAAGAATGTCACCATTGACAATAGTGGATTTATAGACATTAGTACATTAAGTGACAGACAAAGACACTAGTAATATAGACCTAGACACTAGTAGCATAGACCTAGACTCTAGCATCATAGACCTGGACATTAGTAACATGGACTTAGACACTAGTAACATAAACCTAGACACTAATAACATAGACCTAGACACCTAATAACATAGACCTAGACACTAGTAATATAGACTTAGGCACTGTAACATAGACTTAGACACTAGAAACATATACCTAAACACTAGTAACATGGACAGTAGTAGCATAGACCTAGACACTAGCATCATAGACCTGGACATTAGTAACATGGACCTAGACACTAGTAACATAGACCTAGACACTAATAACATAGACCTAGACACTAATAACATAGACCTAGACACTAGTAATATAGACTTAGGCACTGTAACGTACACTTAGACCCTAGTAACATAGACCTAGAGACTAGTAAGATAGACTTAGACACTAGTAATACACACCTCGACACTAATATCATAGACACTAGTAACATAGACCTAGACACTAGTAGCATCACAGAAAACTTACTTCTTCTGAGGATCTCCTGTCTCACCAGCTCACTCTTTTTATAATTGCATCTGAGTTTCTTTAGTTTTGCTCTCTCAGGCACAGTTCGCATGTCACACTCTGGGCATTTATCTATGTCTTCATCTTGAAGGCAGGCTAAACAAAATGTATGCCCACAGTCTAAATCTCTTGGGTCTGTTAATAGATCACTACAAATCTTACAGACGATATTAGGAACCGCACCTGACCCGAATGTAGCCATTACTGACACAGATCACTCTCTCAGTGATTAGCTAGTTATTTATCAACAAGTTGCAAGAGCGTAGCCAGGAATGGGTACCAAAGTCTGAAAGGTGTACTTTTTCATTGACTTATTTTATAAAATTGCTTCAACTAGTTGTTTAGTAATTAAATAATTTAATTAAGCAAACAGCTACAATGTAACTTTGCTGGATTTTGTGGCAAAGTTTTAGGATCAACATCATATTTACTCCACCCCTCTTATTCCACCCCTCTTATATAGGGTTTTCCAAGGTGAATAATGTGGTGGATTTGCCACCATGTAAATAACGTTCTTTTTATAGGGAGTTGTGCCCTATTTTATTTTTATCTTTTTCCGAGTAGCTACGCCGTCGTGGGCTGGCCTTATGTTCCACTAGTTTGCATATCTTATAGTATATAAAGGAAGGCATAAGCCTTATTATTTCGTTCTGAAATACATGTTGTTCCATGAACCATCTCTCTCTTCAGTTTTTCTGATAAGGAGAATTACTTGCTTTATCGCAAGTATCTCGGCATTTTGCCTCTAAGCGCTGCTCGGTATATCAGGACAAGTCGACCTGTCGACCTGTCGACCTCTACTGGCTGTCGACCCTGTCGACCTTGCTGTAGATTGTCGACCTGTCGACCGGGGGTCGACCCCTGTCTAGAGACGAGCAATTGTGTTGCCTATAGCGTAAGACGTCTTGTACGCCGCTGTGTGTTGGTGACGCAATCTAACGCAAGGTTGCCCGAGTTGGTGACTTGTTACCTGTAGCATAAGACATTCCATATGCCGCTGCGTGTTGGTAACTCGGCCCAACGCAGTGCTACCCGAAGTTAGAGATTGGTTGTCACCTGTAGCGTAAGACGTCTCGTACGCCGCTGCGTGTCGGTGATTCAGTCCAACGCAGTGCTCCCTGAATTAGGGATTGTTGTTACCTGTAGTGTAAGACGTTTTGTACGCCGCTACGTGTGGGTGGCTCAATCCAACACAATAATCAGTTTCGGAGCAATTACCAGTCAGCTTCGGTGCGCATAGGAATTTTCCAGTGACGTATTGGACTTCCCAACCACGTACCATAGTACGTTGCGCTGCAGCCCTTCTATACTATACAGCGCAGTGGTAGCGATTATCATGATTCATCTCTCCAATATTGTTATGTTTCTGTTTAAAAACAAGTTAGCTTTCCTCTCATCAGGTATAGAGTGAGCTTCTACAAAAGTATCATATCGAGTCATGTAATCAGTCAATAGTTCTGTGGCTGGATCATACTCTAAAAAATTGGGTAAGGCTGCTGCTGGTGCTAGCTTACCTGCTGCCTCAGCTTGACCTTTTATCAGTAGTTCTATGAGTTTTTATTTTCTCCTAGAGAAGCTTGAGGAGTTGTTCTTGAGGAGCGTTTTTGGTTCTTTCATCTTCTTGTTTTGAGCCGTAATTGCTTCAATTACGGCAATCTACTTATACACTTCCGAAAATATACATGTATATTGATGTTGTATAGAATGCTGTATAAGTTTCTGAATTATATTCTTGTAACTATTTCAGTTGTACTACAGGTGTACTACTATCCCATCCTTGTTGCCAATAACTTCTGTTACGTTTCTGTATGAATAGCACAAACTACATTGTATAACAAATGTGGTTTATTCACTCTCATAGTATGTAATGAACTTATGCCTTCAAAATCTAGTTTACATTACCATTAGTTATAGCTGTTGTGTAAATGAATAGACTCACATGAACTGAAGCAAAAAAGGATGAGAATAAAATCCATCTTTTGTTCCACTTCCTAATATACTGCCAATACCACCTATTGTACTTGCCTGTAAGATCACCTGTACTGCTTGGAGCTCAGACACCAATATATTCTGAGCCTAACAAATCCCATAATGCAACAATAGCTATTTAATAAATAGCTAAACAAATCATAAAATTTATATATTAGATATATAGCGCAAAGTTAGGTTTATCTAAGCTTTTTTATTATAGCATTACATCAAATATAACGATAAAAGTCACAATTCTCCTCATCCTTTTCTTCAATTTTTTGCAAAATCACAAATTTAAATAATAACTCACCTAATATAAACTCATCTTTGTAGTTACTAAAGAAAAGTTGAAATACAGGTGACAGCTATGAGTAAAGTGTGCAACTCTGAAAAAGTGGAATAACAATTCTGAGATAAAAAGACATGAAAGTTTCTGAGAGTTTAGTAAACTGTAAAAATAAAATAAATTCCACTGAAAAAAGTAAGAGCTATTTAACATAATTGGTTTCTTGTCTGTAGGTTCAACAATACAGCTAACATTCTTTAAGGGAACATGGTACTCTGGAGCTAAGAAGAGAAACTAGCAGTCAGTGTAAGTAGGTCATAGTAAGTAGTAAACAGCTATTATATGATAAACTTACTAGTATCATCGACCTTTGTGTCAGCAACTGAGAGAAGTGAGGTCATATTTAATATTTATGGTCTGGCTATACTAGTAATTAGGTATCTATAGTATTTACTCTAATAGTTGTCTCTACTGCAAAAGTAACCTTTCTAACAGCTTAGAGTGTTGTCAATACTGTATGAAATAGCCTACAATAAGTTTGTTCACTAAGGTTCTCCTACCTTACAAAATATATGGATTTAACTGATGAAAACTAAAAAGACTCTGACCTTTGATTGACCTCAAAGTGCTGTGGAATGTAAAAACTTGGTGGTGTACCATTTATCAGCAGCTACAGAACTTGAGATCAAAGAAATACAAAAAGGAAAAGATAGCAATAAAAACAACTTGTAAAGTCATTATTGACAGTAGCAGCCAAAAAAAATAACTGGAACAGCTAATATTTAAAAAAAAACTGCTGGTTTCCTTTAATCTACACGAGAATAAATACACCGAGTGTATCAGTAATGCAAATACAATGTATATGTTTAAAAAAAAAGTAAACACATGCAGCTCATGTTTGCGCATACCAGTAACTACATGCAGAGAGATCGCTGCAATCTCTCTCTTTCTCTCTCTTTCTCTGTTTCTCTCTCTCTTTTTCTTTCTTTCTTTCTCTCTCTTTCTTCCTCTTTCACTCTCTCTTTCTCTCTCTCACCCTCTTTCTCTCTCTCTCTCTCACCCTCTTTCTCTCTCTCTCTCTCTCTCTCTCTCTCTCTCTTTCCCTCTTTCTCTCTTTCTTTCTCTCTTTCTCTCTTTCTCTCTCTCTTCTTCAGGCTCAGCTGGCCGGTTTTTTGTTAAACAAGCTCAGCATACCGAGCTGGCTCATTGATGCCGAGTTGCCTGCTGTGATGAGATTCGGTCCAGTTGAGCGGTCGATCGTAAATCCAGTTTGGCATCCGGCTTTGATTTCAGGGCCAGCTGCCGTGATAATATAGAATACAACTAAATAAGAGGCAGTCATATAGCTGTGGAGACAGCAGCTGACTCTCTATAGCTGTCTAGTTGACCTCCAGAGCTGATCAGACAATCTTATCGTATAAACATAAACTATAGGAAGTATAAAACTCGGTTAGTAGGAGCTTTAATATACAACCCTATTTAGACTAGAATGGTTGGATAAACATGTGCTTTCTATTGTTTATCACTAGTGTGTCGACCAACAGCTCTGATTCTCATAACACTGACTATCATACAATATATTTATTATATTTATATTCAGGTTATCTGATGAGCTAATGATCTCTTTATTCCGATGACTCTATAAGCTGACATGTTGTACTTTATCCTACTGCTGCCTTCTCTAGTGTTAGCTGAGCAGAAATGTGAAGAACACCCTAACTACCAGACCAAGGCTTACACCTATATCATCTGTAGTGGAACTTCTGCAACAACCTTAAACTCTAGCCGTGTGTTCTGTCAGAAATATGATGATGGGACAGATGTTGTGACATTCTCTAATCAGAAAGAGTATGAATTCATAGCTTCTAAAATAAACCAAACAATGAATGGTGGTTTTAAGTACTTTCCTGGGTTTTTCCAAAAAGCGGATAGAAGTAATAAGTTTGACCCATCCACAGGAGAATACTATTGGACGAGCGATCCTGATACAGTTATCACTATTAACAGTACAACTTATTGGGAGCCCTTCAGAGAGTTTATTACCAATTTTGACAGTTTGCTTGCTACCTATGCACTGACAGCTACCTTCCTTCTTGATGCCAATGGGCAGTGGTTTTTAGGTGAAACTTTTAGAGGAGGAATCTCACGTACACCGCTTCACGGTAATGTTGTCTGCATAAAACGTGGAACAAAAGAAAAGCCACCTAGGACACTTTCACCTCTTATATCTAGCTATCTCATCATTGGTGGTATTGTCGTTCTTGACTTGGTTATATTGGTTGTTTCCTTCTTTATTAATATAGCCCAAAGAAAGAGACAGAAAAGTTGTAGTGGTAGTTTTAATCACTCAAGGAGAGAAAAGATAAATAATGTGTATGATTACTAACAACCAATCAGCAATATGTTAAACAATCATGGCATAACAGTTCAGGAAACTGTTATCATATGATTTGATATATTCTAAACCCTCTCTTTACTATAGCTATTCAACTGTATATATATATAAATAAGACTTTACATATGCTTGCCAACAGCGTATCATAAATCAACAAAAATAAACTTGAGCTTCCAATATTTTATTGGAGTTGTTCTCTTTCTGAATAGATTGACTATTACATCTATATACATGTATACAGATGTATTATAGTCTTGTATATGAATCTCAAAGTTTGTGTGTATGTGTGTGATTTGGTTTGTCCAGCTATAGCTATTAAAATATTAGAATGAAAAACTCGTATCGCAGAAGATTTTTATCTCGAAACCTCCCGTTGCCCAGACAATATGCTAAACCATTGAGCTACGCGAGATTGATGGCTTTATTGGGCGATAAGAGTCGATATCTGGGTGAAAACTTAAGTCATATCATAAAAGCTTGCTCTCACAGCTCTTATTAGTAAATTACAAGCGTACTCAAATTATCCATTGGCAATGTGCCAGGCTAATGGCGATTGGCAGGCAATTAAATTATTTCCCATTGTTTATAAGCTGATTTTTAACTCCCGTGCAATGCCACGCATTCTGCTAGTTATGACTTAAGTTAGAATTTACAGCAAACAACCATCTTATGAAAAACAACTTATGTAAATTATTGTCAAACAGAAAGAGTAGACTTTTAAAGACTCAACTTCTTGATACTGTTTGATTTTTACGATTGAATTTCCTCAGTCGTGAGTTTAATGCTGACCGTTATATCATTATGCTGACTCTCTCTAGTTGATGCCACCCAATCTATCTTTAATAGGAATATCAGAGCCCAGCAAATGGTCTAATTTAAATTTATAATTGGCAACTTGTCTCCTAACACAGGGAGGTTACAGTGTCTCCCTTAGTAGGAAGGAAAACATATAGGCTATCAGCCCAGATATAAAAAAGTGCTTTTTGACTTTGTGGCCACCTCCTTTCAGATGGAAGACCCCTTCAATTTACATACGCTAACTCAAGTATGTAGATTTCAAATCTGATGAGTGACTCTGAATTTGATTCCCATTTCTTTGTAAAACCAAATTTGTATACCTATAAATCGGTAGTTATCTCCACCTAATATATGAACATATGTGACTTTCTGGGCCAAATAGCAATAAAAATACAAGTTATTGCAAAATAGATATTTATTATCATCTCCAAGCCTCCAATAAAAACTATGTAAATGACATGAATAAAAAAACTTCACATAACTTCACACAAATACTGATATCATTGAGAGTTAATCAACGTCGCTTTCAGCATCACTGTCCTTTTTTTGCATCTACATCAGATTTTGTGTCTTCCAGATCCAGAATCTTCCGCAGAAGAGCTGTCGCTCAGTATTGACTGTACCAAATCAACCATCCTCGCATCTTTACAGTGGACGATCTTCCTCTCATTGCATCTCATAGACTTTAGACCACTTTAGACCACTATTACCATCTCCTAACCCATAATAACAAAAAGACCACAGAACAGCCCACCAAATACTTGGATGGTCCCAGGAATGGCACCAAATCACAGCTCTTTAAATCATTATTTGAAGAGAAATATGAAAACTGATAGATTGTGATTTGTTAGCAGGTTAATGTTATTCACAATCATCACAAACACACAATTAGTCTCACACAGTGACATATAATTTACCTGTATGCTTATTTCATGCTAAAAGACAATAATTTTCAATCACCACGTAACACCTTCTGGTTACTATAGATTTATTTTACAAGAAAAAACTTAACAAATGAATGGAATGATACATAAAAACAATGAAACATTGTTTTAAGTTTTACAAGATTTAAACTTTGTCATGCGTATTCTATTGAACTTGAATGGGTGATGTGAAATCTACTATACCGTTTGCTTTCAGCAGCGGAGACGTAGGTATCATGTGGCATTTCTGTGGTATCACAGGTAATCTCTGTGGCGTTTCTTGGGATAATGTATCTTTGAAGCAATAGGATTTTTGACAAAGTTCATAAGTATGCGGTTATCTTGTTTTTGTCTTGCATCCTTTAGACCAACAGAGCAGGATATGGGAAAACACAACCTTGCTAAACTTCAGAGTGCAATCTGTTTTTCATAACCATTTTTAATCATAGCCCAAATAACTCACCTGCATGAACAGTTTCAGCTCGCATGAGTGTGTCGAGCACTGTCTTTGATTTTACAGACAAGTATCTGGTGTGTTTCTCGCAGATCACACATACTCTCTCCAGTACAGGCTTACTTGTGGACAGCTTCACGTTACCTGCAGATCCTAATGTTTTCTTTGGCGGAGGGATACTGAAATGCCTACTGGGTCATCTGCTACTAACAACTGTGGTAAAAAAGAAAGCTAATTTTTCACACCACATGACAAAACAGGGACATAACATGCATTCACAAGCCAAATTAAACTTACTATGAGGGTAACCCAATTAGTGCTGGAAAAGTTATCATTTTTTTATCTTTTTTAATCTAATGTAACTTCTCAAGGACTTAACTGCAGTGAGTTTGTCTGTACTCTGTGTGAAAGTGAATGAAAGAGATACACTAAGAACCTAACACACAACACAATATGACATGATCTCGGCAGGATTGGGTAGTGCTACCTAAAATTACCTCTGAGTAGTTCCTCTTTGCTTTCCCAAGCTTGCTTTTATTAACTAATCTGGAGTAGCAATTCCTGTGGATAGTTGCTCCAACCACCAATGAATCTCCTTCTTTTAGTCTAGCACACACAATCTTCTCAGGTTCTTTGTTAAGTTCCATCCATTGTTAGACAGAATTCTGTAGCACTGAGGCTGAATAGTCAGTTAAATTAATTAAGGCACCTTTGTTGCCTTCAAAGTGAGCCACACAAGCCATCACAGACAAACAACACAGACGAATATCATCATGCTTACAGTTCTGTAATGTGATAACATGACTCGACTGATCTGTCCTAATTATAGAATGAAATCTGATTGGTTAAGAAGAAAAAGTTAACTAATTAAAACGATCATTTTGAGAGAAAACAACTCCCTATTCATAAGATTTGTTTCATCAATTTGACATAGACCTGGGAATTGTACATTGAGTCACTCATCAGATTCATAATCAGTACCCTCTCTATATCTAAAAGCACTTGGTTAATTTTTTGAATCAAATCCCAAATAGTTGTTACAATTATCGAAGCTAAACAATTAATCAAATCAATTCAAGTCACTAACTAATAAATCAAATCAGTTCAGCTCACTATTTAGTAAATCAGCTCACCTCGCTAAATGGTAAATCAACTCACTATAAAAATGACTTTTTTTGTAATATTTCAATTTTCGAACCACTGTTGATTAAGGTAGAGATCTTTTAGTACGTGGACAGAAATATCTGCTGTAGGTCCAATTAGGAACCAATAAGGTTTAGGCTTATTCTCACTTTTAACACAGCTATTTGCTTTTATAACATTTCTCAGGACATTTGTATTTTTGTACTTTTTGTATTTCTCAGGACATATGTATGCAGAGTTATTCTGGCCAGCTTTTATCCTGAATCCATGTATCTGTCCTCATCTCATGTCTACTTTAATTTCAACTTTCCACTCAAAAAAAGTTCTTTTGTTTTGACTGCAAAACAAGGGATGTAGTTTTGCAGAACTCTTGGGTGTTATAAAGTTTTATTCAACAATTTAGTTGAAGGTTGAGGGGCGAGGCAGGTACAGTACTAGGATTGTAAATTGATAGCTTATCATCTGCTGTAGTCAAAGTGCTTACTGAGTGCCCACTGAGTGAAGCGAACAGTCGAGCAATCACCCAAATATATCGCCTGGATACTGCAACGCTTCCATTATTCGCTCGTAGTTCTAGAAAAATCATCATATCATTGGAATATTTTAATTATTCCACTTCTATTGTTGTTTTTTAAAAAAGTACTAAAGAGAAACACAAATATTTTTTACACACATTTAAACAATAGCAAATTACAAAACCTTCACAGTAGAAATGCTGCTCATATATCTGGTAAGGGGTGTAGTTGGGAGATTACAGTGCACATAATTTTGTCACTAGCGTTTTACAAAGCGGAACATATCGCAGGTGCTAGTAGAGTCAACTAAAATGCCTTCTGCATCCCTAGACATTCAGGAGACAGACTCTGGGGATTCAGGGAATTCAGGGAAAAAATCACCCAGACGAGAAAAGTGTTTTGTTGTATTCGGTAAGACTGATTTATCATATCATGATTTGTTGTGGCAATTGACTGAATTTCTGCTCAGTACACCCAGTTTAGACTTTACAACACCTGAATATTCGTGAGTCTATAATTAGTAATACACAAAATATTTATTCACAAATTCTTCTCATTCCATATTGCTCAATACCTCAAACACCTTGATCATGTTCGCAACAAGCTTTCATCAAACATGTTCCTTTAGAGCAGGCCTGCCAACCCAAGAGTGGGGCAATGCGTGAGATTTGGTTTTGGGGCAATTGATGTATTAATGATAGTATATATCAAATTATGGAATTTGGGGCAAAAATCTCACGCATCTCTCACACATTTTCATTTTTTCTTTGGGGTGATTGCGTGAGTCTCACACCTAATGCGTGAGAGTTGGCAGGTATGCTTTAGAGGCCATACACATATTTCATAAACAGAAAGATAGCGCTGTTGTTTTACTCTCAATTCATGCATCGTCATCTTATCTATGACTTTGATATATATTTCCCCATCTCACCATAGCGACAGCAAAAAAGGATATTTCTCTGACAGCAATCTCTACTCAGGCTTGTGCACTACCGATCGCGTATCCCAGCTCACCACACTTCCACTAATCACATCAAAAAATCTCTGAACATACTGCCTTATCCCAAACTTGCTCAGTTCTGCATCTGTGTTACAGGTTTCAAAATCCTGCAAAACCTATTTCAAGAATATTTGTATTTATCCTCCCACACATTTGACCAACTTCCTTTTACACTTCGTGACACCAACATATTACATCTACCACCGTATGTTTCAGTTGATTGAACTTTCTGTCACTACAACCTTCAATTCACTATCCTGACTCCTCAATACTATTCGATCAGCAACTTTTACAAGACTTTTGTTATACTTACTCAATAATTCTTGATTTCTGTATTTTTATTTTTTTATTTGTTTTGGCCTGCAAAAAAAAAAAAAAGAAAAAAAAAAAGAAAAAAAAAAGAAAGAAAAACAAAGAAAACTTACACATGCATCCCATATTTGAGAGCTCGGCTGTAAGACTAGCAATAAGAAAGGTAGAAGCATATAAAACTGTTTAGCTGTAACCAAATATGTGAGAAATCTAGATGAATATCTTAGAATCACAGTTTGCAAGGATATGCAATGAATAAGTTGATGATAGACCTAACACATTGGCTAATTTGATATCAGTTAGCTAGCAGCTCGCAACAGATTGAAGTGGCTGTGCAAGGATATGGTAACAGAACCAAGGCACACGGGAGGCACCATGACAAGTTGCTACATCTCTATTTAACTCACCAGTGCTATACCAAATGTTTGCTGTTGGAAGAGATAAAACTGAATGAAAGAGTCTTAAGAGTTTCACTACTGTTCTAAATTCGTTATTCTGACCAAATTAATTCGAACAGATTTTTGAAAAATCCATATATCGCTGGTATTTAAGCAATAAATTGAGAATAAATACAGATATTGTTTTACTGTAAAATGCATCTTATTCAGAACAAAATTCTCTACAGGATAAAGATAAAATTGTTTAGTGAATCTCACTCTCACAACATTTCCAATGCTTTCTTTGCGTTGAACAACCGTGGTGAGTTTCTTATTGCTATGACGATAACAATCTGGTTTTTCCGGTTTAAAAATGACTAGAAATGGAATAGCTGAGCCAAAAGATTTTCAATTAGTTGCACGTGATTTGCAACAACGTTTTTTCGTAGAAGACAAAATTTGATTGGTCTAGCTAATGTGTAGGCTTTGTAATGAAAAGCAAAGTGAAACCTTATCGATAAGCCGATACATCGGCTCACAGTTTTTACTTTTATTACCGCCAAAGCCGATAGATCGGCTTACGATAGCGAAAGAGTTAATGGCTCTAAACACAAACATTTGTTTAGACGGCGATGCTTGAAAGGCTTTCTCCTGTTCCATTGTATTATAGGTTACAAGATGAGTTGGCTTAAAATCTATTGTTTATATATCTGTGGAGTTACTTGCTCCACATTTCATCCCTCTTCTCAGCTTGAATTTTTTCTCTCTTCTTAAGATTCATACAAGTTTTAAACCAGTTTTAAATATCTGTTTTAGCGATAGTTTTACTGCTGATCGCTACTGCCGTAGCGCTGTACATGATAATACGCCCCTACTCATCGGTTGTTGTGGTTAACTCAAGGCCGGAGAGACTTGTTCCATGCCCTCTTACCCATTCCCGGTCAGAAGGCTACACTGCAGAAACTTGTGAACAGGACAAACGGTATGAACTTACAAAAACAGTCTATGGCAGTAAATAGAATGAAACTAAATTTTTGCTTGAGCGGTTTTCTATTAGTTGTAAATAGATTCACTGTTACAAGTCCTTTGGTATTCCCTAGTAGTTTACATATGTTGCAACTTGCAAGTGATCAAGAGAATTATTGGACTGTTGAAGTTACAACACTTTTAAGCAGCAGTTCTGGTAGCTTCGAGTTGTATGAAATCTTTGATGGAGTTGTCTTCTATTCGTTGTAGATGTGAATGGATTCACTATAATAAATCCCTTGGTATTCCCTATAATTGCACATATGTTGCAAATGATAAAGAGAATTATTGGATACTTAAAACTTCAACACCTGTACCCACTTCTACGGTCTATAAGCTAGAGAGGGAAAAGACGACTCTCGCAATCAGCGTTTCTTGTCGAACAGCGAATCAGCTCAGTCTCACGGTATGTAGTACTACTGTCTTCTAAGTACAGAATAATCGCTTAAACTCCAAAGTCAATATCAACCGGTGGGATAAATATTCTCTATGTTCTGGTAAAGTAATCCCTCCTACTTACATCCCAGTCCCAACCGCAGAAGTAGAACTTCTGCCAAGTAAAATCTCGATTACTTCTTCAACTACTAATTTTAATTTAAACATTTTTTAGCAATTTTTAAATTTTTTTAAAAATTAACAATGTTTTTAATTTTTTAACAATTTTTTTAACATAACTTTAACAATCCAGAACACTTAAAACTGCTTTTTAAACTTTTCCACTTACAATACATGTAAGTGTGTATATGTGTCTTTGTACACGCAGCATACTTGTATTGCTACATTATATACATACAATACTAATATTTGTGAGAGATCAATGGGAACTTAACACTGAAGTATGACTGGGCTGAAAATCAGTAAGGAAAAAGTCAGTGCTTCAATTCAGGTTTTTAACCAATTAGGCTAGCAAAAATACTACATCTATACTTTTCAAAGTTTGTGTATTTGTCGTCGTATATGTCCAATGTACTATTACAATTTTCATATCTTGGAAAAAAGATTCCGTAAAGCAAAAACTTTGATCTCGGAATCTCCCGTTCACCCGTACGACTGCCTTATTAACTACGCCAAACAAGCTTGATCGATGCGATAGACAATATATGCGACTATATGGGAGCAAATACACTACGCTTTTGGTCACCACGTAAAGTCATTGTGTAGCATCATGAGGTAGCTCTTATTAGTAAGCTCACTCAAATTATCCATTGGCAATATGCCAGGCTAATAACAAGTGGCTGGCAACTCTCATTAATTCTCATTGTTTATAAGCTGATTTTTAATTCCGGGCAACGCCGAGTAGCACAACTAGTTGTACATATAAATCTCTAAGTTTTTGTGTGTCTTTAGGTTTGTCCAGCTATAGCTATTAAAATATTAGAATGAAGAATCCGTAGCGTAGAAGATTAGATCTCGGAACCTCCCGTTCACCAGGCAAATACCTTACCAATTAAACTACGCGAGATTGATGGATTCATTGGGCGATATATGTCGCTATGTCAATGAAAATATGCTACCATGCTTTGTTATGTCGCAACGTAATTTTATGCTTAGTCTCATGGCTCTTATTAGTAAGCTTACTCAAATTAGCTATTGGTCAGGCTAATGGCAAGTGGCAGGCAACTGCATTACCTCTCACTGTTTATAAGCTGATTTTTAATATCAGTGCAAGGTCGGGCATTCCGCTAGTTGCATATAAAATTCTGAAATCCGTGAGAGATTAATAAAAAGTGAATGAAGAAGCATGACTAGGGCAAAACGAAAAAGGCAAAGTCAATGATGAATATTTTTGAGTCCATCAGTATCAAGATAGCAAAAAGATGGCATGTGCTTATTGGTGATTCTCTGTAGATGAAGGAGGCTTTTGATATTCTATCCAATAGATGAAAAGTGGTCTTGAGCTATTATTGGAAGAGGTATTCTATTCGCAGACATCAACCGTTGTTACTAGTGACTGCCATAGCGATAGACTGTGTGCTCCACATTTGAGCCTTAGTGACAAGAATGACAGGGCTTTTATATACGTACTCAAATCAAGGCCACCAAAAGTCTGTTATAAAACGAATCATGCAACATTTGGAGCCTCAAAGTAGAAGGAATTCCCATATAAGAAGGCTCTTGCTTATACATAGGCAGGCAGTTATCCATGAATGGCAGTAGCGCCTCAGATAATAGCTTTACAGCATAGCTGCATGGCTGACATGCATCGGTCAGTGCTTGTTTGCATATGAGCCTTTCTAGAGAGCAAGCAATACTTTTTAGTTAATCACTCAAATGCAAACAAAAGGTTTTGATCATGCAAAGGTTAAAGTTAAACTTGCACAAAGTCTTACTAGATTTCATCAGAAAGTATCAGTATTTTTCTATCATTTGCTATTGTTCCTGATGTTTGAGGTGATCTGACTACCAGGATGTTTCTAGACTAAAAACTACAACTTTATTGCAGGTGAAACGCTCAGGAAAAGAAACATGCAGAATAACCTCGTTAGTTGTTACCGTTACTGTAGTTGATACCAGCAATAGCGATAAAGTTGTAGCATTTCGTGTCTCTATTCTGTCCGTCTCTTTGCATCTATAGACATCATAATCACACTTTTACTTGTTCTGAGAATCTTTACCGCGATCAAGTTTTGTCGATTTTAATCGTGGAACTTCCTAGCAATATCAAATGAAAAAAACCCTCAATATTTTCTGATGAAATCTGCTAAAATGTTGTTCGGGTTCATCTTTGAGCAGACAATAATACCAATGACAAGATTCCTAATGGTGTACTTAGTAAGTGTTTGTAAGTAATTTGTCAGGAGTGAATATGACCTGATGAACTCTCAAATCATAGCCCATCGAAAGTGTTGATATGAACAGCTGTGACTCGCTGATACGTACTGACTTATTATCAGTAGGTTGCTGGTTCGAGTCACAAAATGACCATTTGGTGTTAGGGAAGGCATTCAAGCACAGCTCTTTTATTAGATCTCCTGTTCACACTAAATCTTAAACCCAGGGGCGACAACCCCTATCGGGAAAAGCTGGAAAAAGATTTTTTTATTTTTTTATTTATTTATTTTCATCAACAACAGTAACTAAACAAAAGAAAAAGAGCTGGAAAAACGATGAAGCCAATAATACGCATTAGTATAGCTAGTCGTGCCATCGAGCTTGTCATCGTGTAATCAAGATCAATTTTTATGAGTAATTAGGTTTTATCCACTTGTTAAAAGATGTAATTTAAGTTTTTTCTTGAAACTGGTGGGTGGAAAGATGAGCAACAGTTTTGCTGAAAAACAATTGACTAACACATGTGAATAGCAAAAGGCAAAACTAAGTAATCGGGACAAAAAAGCTATGAATTGCATCCGAATACTATGAAAAGATGCGGCTCTCTGATCATCTACCAACTAACCTGACTGTAGTTACACGAGCAGTCAATTTAGTGATAAGAAGTCTTAGTGCTGATAAACACTGCAATCAAAGGGCCTGAGTAAGGACTATTGGCAAGAGATAATGGATGCATAGCTAACTGGTTTGTGCCAAGCGAGGCTTAGAATGTAGCAATCTTTTTAGGTGGGAACGTGAGAGGAGCAACAGTTGGTACCGCCCCACCCTAAACTCCTAAGGCTATGTTTAAACTTAGTATTATGGTTTCTTAAAACATTGTTGTTCCTGGCACCTGGGCAGCCCAGTGTGCTCTGAGAGATAGTCAGGTGTGCTAATGAAGCACAAAGTATATGCACAGTAATTCTAGAAGGTTCTAGAACATAGAAAAGCAAACAATCGGTACAATAGCTGGTGACTGTCAAAGAAATGGTTGTGAGTTCGAACCCTGTACAACGCAATCTTTTTTCTCAACATCTCGGCCTCGGATGAACAGATGTGGTTCTTATAATAGTGAAGGTTTAGAATGGCAAAAAACTTTACATCAACATTCAAGAGAGGGACGTGTGTGCACGCATCCCAGTCTGACAGCTCATCTACAGATGCATAATAGTCGTAAGGCTGTAATTGTAAGGCAAAAATCTGTCACAAGGTTAGTTAGTCTGAAAGCCAGAAATTCTCAAAGTTCAAAGTAGAAGTTGACTCGCTACTTTCTTATGATAGGCTGCAATTCTACTTGCATTGTGGTAATGCTCAAGTTACATCAGACTAAATGACAGACCATACCGTTTCTCTCAACAATAAACTATCAATTAGACCACTTAACTTCCTGTTCACAACTAGTCAGATACAAGTCGCATACAGACTGTCTGAAAGGTGAAACTCTTTTTTAGGGTGGGTTCACACTATATCGCCGTATCTCGGCAATGGTGCCACAATACTTTGGTGATAACCATGTTCACACTATCACAAACCCATCTGCATTTGCATCGACAAATACTCATTTTTCTTTTAATGTTTCTCGAAAAAACCTCTTTGTTTCTGCGTGCTTGAATCAAATACTAGTTATGTAGAAACTATCGTGAACGGAAATAATTAGATTACGCTATCTAGGACAACAAATCACCATCGCTGAAATGGTGCACGTTGTATAGGCTGTCGTTGATGCTCAGAAAGCTATTTGGAAAATTTGACCCTTGCAAACTTTTCGGACACATCCGCTTTGATTCATCGATACCGATATCGGTTTACAGTGTACATAGTCAACGATGAATTAAACGGAGGGAAATAGAAAATCATCTAATCATCAACTTGGAGCAGCAGTCTTTAGTTTTGGAACAAATTTATATATCATTAATAATGTGAAAAGTATGCTATCAAAAGTTTATTCTAGGCGCAATCTCTTAACAAATAAACTAATTCTGTAGAAGGCTTGGAATTTATTTTCAGTGTTTTGCTGACTTAGCTTTGAGAGACCTTTAGCGCGGGTGTTCAGTTCACTAGAAACGAGGTGATCTCCAGAAGGTATCAAATATTCAACTGTAATCGCACTGCTTGCCTTTGATTTTTTCTTATTTCAGTAAAAATGACTAAAAGACTAAAAACCAACAATATTGAAAGCTTAAAAATAGCTTTCAAGGTAGAGCGATTCAAATAAAAAAGTGCCAACAAAAGTTTGTATCTATTCACTTTTTCAAAAGTTTGCAAGCATCGAAAAATCGTTAATTACAATTATTCAAGAGATATTAAACAACAAATCACACATTTATTTACTAATCAGATAAAACCAATAAAACTACTTTCTCACAAATCAAGAGAATTAGTAAATACTAAGAATACATCGTAAGTAATAACTTACTGTTGATCTTTACAGACTTTTACTGGTGCCTTCAACACGCTTATTCCTCTCTTTTCACCTCCGTGTAAAAGTACTTATCTTTTGTTTTCTTTACATATAACCATTAGTTCAATGCTGTTGATTGTTCCAAGCTTTAAGGTAAATGTTATTTGCCATAGATCACAGACAGAGAAAACAGATTTGAAGTGCCAGAAGAAGCGCTGCCGATATCGAATAAGTCAATCAATTGTAGTGATGCAGTTTATGAGTATGAGATGAAGCAAACCTCCTTTCCTACCTTCTACATCAAACACAAGGGAGTAAATGTGTAGGTAGTTGCTACTACTGAGCAGTGATGGTCGGCAATATTGTTTTAAGCTAAGAGTTGTGTGCCCACGACGTACAGTGGGTTATGCGCGTGCATTGGTTATGCTAAGAGCTGTGTGCCCCAAATCAGTCTATTGTACACAAATCAGTGTAGAGTGGGACATGGACATGCATTGGTTGTGCTAAGAGCTGTGTGTCTCCAGTGTACCTAGTGGACACCCACCATATGACATGAATTCCTTCTGATTTTGGGATAGTAAGGCAAACATGCTGTATGGTGGGGCATAGGGACCTATAGCAATTACTTCATACAAACCTTTGGTAAAACATCCAAATCTGATATACATACTGCACATATTAAAAATTAGGGATAAAATAATATATTACCCTCAGTAACTATAGTTAGATACCTATTAATTTTTAGCGTTATGATCTGCAATAAAATGATAAATTACTATGTACAGTACAGTATGTAGTTCTTACCTTCAAGACAGACGGAGTGCTAATGGCTGTGTGAGAGAGACTTGACAGTGAAGGGTTCTGTACAATAAATATTTTGTGGCATAAGATAAACTTTAAAATTAACTTAAATGAATTCAGCTTACTAAACACACTTGTTTTAGTGTGTATTCTACTAGACTAAACTCTATCAAAGCTTTAATATTTTACTAAACTTAACTTGGATTTTGTCATCGTCTTAATTTTTTAGTGCTTGTCTGTTTCCGGCTTGGTGATTTTTGCCTCGCTATCACTATAACTTTTAGCCTAGCCAAGCTTAATAAAGCTTTATTAAAACCAATTTGACAAGAAAGACTGAGCAGTGCTGTTTTAATTTGAATCTTGAAGAGAATTTTGTCGAAGTCGTATGGTGAAGACAATGGTTTAATGAGAGACCGGAAAACTTCGTGTTCGACTCCATAAGGCCAAAAAACCATAACCCACTTTAGTGTGTTTTGTGAAGGTTTACCTGTACAAGATCAAGCTTAGCCGAAGTTGATGAATAGTGGAGACTATTAGAGCTTATAGAAATATCTCTTAAAGCTGAGCTGAAAAATTGCAAAAATTTACTGACTATCAAACTCTTGTTTGCTTAGCAGCATACAAAGAACGATTATTTGACAAATTAATGTTGAGACTACGAGTGTTTTTTGTAGAATAAGGACTAACAGTCTTTGAACTAGTTGTTTTATGCAATGCGTGACTCTCAGTGTTCACCATGTGTAAGGCTGCATAACTCTCACATATTGTTTATCATATGTAAGAGTGAATAACTCCCACATAATGTTCACTGTGTGTAAAGGCACAATTTTCACATAGTGTTTACAGTATGTAAGAGTGAGTAACTCCCAAATAATGTTTACAGTGTGTAAGGGTGCATAACTTTCACATAGTGTTTACAGTATGTAAGAGTGAATAACTCCTCTATAGTGCTTACAGTATGTAAGAGGGAATAACTCCCACATAGTGTTTACGGTATGTAAGGGTGAATAACATCTGAAAGTTTTCCAACAGGCTGTCCATTCCCTTTGACTCAGCCTTTGTCTATGATGAACAGTTTCTACAGATGACTGCTCGACTCAACAGCTCTACCAACTACGGTTTTGGAGAACATAATCATAAACAACTCCTGCTTGACATGAACTACAAGACCTGGTCGATATTCGCCAGGGATGTTGGAGTTGTCGTATGTTGCATTAACTGCTTTGTCTTGGGTGATAGATTTAACTCTTTGACTTGGTAAAAGCCCCGCAGAAACAACCGAAAATCATGTAATTTCTTTTTGAAAATTCATTAAAATTGGTATTCTGTGTACATAGCTCACACTAAAATTTATTTCTATTAACGAAATCTTTTGTATGTAAACATTCATTTACATATGTACTACTACAAAAAATCTACGACTATGTACAGTTGTCTATGTATAAAATGCCTGGAAGCATTCTTTTTGGCTTGAGTTCAACGCCACAGCGTAGCTAACGCCAGTAGCATCGTCATCGTCCGAGCTACCATAACCATCACTTTTCTCTGTATATTCAAAGTCTTCAAAATTTACATCACTGCCATCATCTGAATTATTATTATACTGATCAGACAAGAGATTGCTAACGATCGCGGGATGAAATAAACTATTATTTTTCTGCTTTGAATGTCGTGCCGTATGTTGACTGGTTTTTCCAACTTTCATTTTTCAAGATAGTCGTTATTTCTTCAGCTTTTAGCACAAGGCACCGTCTCTCAAATGATCGTTTGACATTGTAATTCATCGACTAACATCTTGTCGATAATATTTAAGCTTTACTATCGTTCAAATCCTCTGTTTATTGTTACTAGGCAACAGCTTTATAAATGTCTACCAAATGCTACAGAAAAATCATTTCCCTACGAAACCTAAAAACGACATTTTGGTCATTTTCCCAGCCAAAGAGTAAAAGAATTCTACTTGCAACTATGATATTTACGACCTCCTTCATAGTATAACCAAACCTCGACATAATATGTTTGGTTTATATGTTGAAGCAGTTGTATCTTGAAGCAAACACTTTTATAATAATACATTTTATTTAGTTTAATTCATTCAAAAGTTGTAGAAACAATAATAAATATTTTTAAGTATGTCAAGTCTAAAGTAAGTGTAAAAAAACAATTAAAGTGCTCAGTGAGAAGACAATTTATTGTCGTGATTAACCTTCCCTTGCCTTATGAATATGAATGTAGGTTTGGTGCTGCTTAGGTTCAGACATGAGGAATAGAGATACGTAGCATAAATTACACTATTACACACAAAATATAGTTTAAATTACCTTAATTTGTATTTATTTGTCGCTTTTATATTGGAATTGAAATTTGTTTTGCATCAATTTTTTATCAACTTACAAAATTAACATATTTTGAGAAACCAGAAATATTGCATGCTTTGTGTTTAATATGTAGAAAATTACTTCTCGCGCTGAAAAAATATGTTCAGAAGTTTTATTCTAAAAATTTGTATGTAGAAGTGATTGTAAGCTGAGGTTTGACTGTAGTAAAAATTTCAAGACTTAACTTTATTACAGTTACAGTTAGAATTTAAAGTTGAAGATTTGAAGTTGAAGTTAAAGGTTTGAATTTGAAGTTAAAGGTTAGAAGGTATTAGAAATTTCAAGGTTTGACTGTATTAAAAATTTCCAAGTTTGACTGTATAAATATTTCAAGGTTTGGCTGTATTATATTAAATACTTCCAGGTTTGGCTGTATTAAAGATTTTCAGGTTTGACTGTATTAAAGATTTCAAGGTTTGACTATATTCACGGTTTCCAGGTTTGACTGTATTAAATATTTCCAGCTTTAAACATAATTGCTTTGGTATTTCTCTTAATGAATGTTACAGACTGCAGGTACAAGATGAGACTCTGACATTGATATTGCGATGGATATGCATTGAGTTCTCACTGGTTACATTTTGTAGGATGAGTGGAACCTTTATGGCGTCCACCCGTACTTTATGAGTGTTAATTCCATGGCTAAGTCTGTAATAGGAACACTCCTCCTCAACTCTAATGCTATGGGTAAGTGTTAAGACAGAGAAAGTACATATTATAAGCTGGAACTCAATAAAACCTTTTTTTGGAATTATCCTTGCATGGAGCACCACTTCTATAGTAAGCTCACAACACTTCCTAAAAGGCCTAACAGTTATTATAAAGCTAAGGGAAAAGGGCGCATGTGTAAGAAAACTAGCAACCAATTAGGCTAACCCCCTTTAGCTCTACTAACAGCACACATCTATGCCTCTTTAGCTCTACTAACAGCACACATCTATGCCTCTTTAGCTCTACTAACAGCACACATCTATGCCTCCTTAGCTCTACTAACAGCACACATCTATGCCTCTTTAGCTCTACTAACAGCCCACATCTATGCCTCCTTATCTCTACTAACAGCACACATCTATGCTTCTTTAGCTCTACTAACAACGCACATCTATGCCTCTTTAGCTCTACTAACAGCACACATCTATGCCTCCTTAGCTCTACTAACAGTACACATCTATGCCTCTTTAGCTCTACTAACAGCACTCATTTATGCCTCCTTAGCTCTACTAACAGCACACATCTATGCCTCCTTAGCTCTACTAACAGCATACATCTATGCTTTTTTAGCTATACTAACAGCATACAGCTCTGCCTCTCGGATCAGAAATCTTAAAAAATGCATGTAGTTGTTCATCTGAGAATTGTAATGCTAGATAGCACGATACATTTGTACATTCACTACAGCAGATTAGCCGACAATCTCCTGAAAGAATTGACCAGCCAATCACAAACAATTTAATGCACTCTCTACAGAAGGGTTGGTACCTGCTGACAGGTGATAGTGTACATGCTAATAACTATACAGGCAATAGAGCAGCTGTACTAAGCAGGGCTGTATTTGCTATCATTGCCCTGTTTCATAGAGTTTATAGTTCTTGAGTTCAGCCTTTCCATAAGATTATCCAAATTACACTGCTGTGACTGCATCATTGACCAACGGCTAAATTATCTAATCATTTCACCCTATCACCTCTACTGCACAGTTCAGTATAATGGTTCGCTATGTGTAACTGATTTGGTGTAATCGAATTGGCTGAGAGTCAGACTGATAACAACGCGTAAGCCTAAATGAAAATGCAGAAGTGAAACGTCTATGCTAACAAGTTGATAGTATGACGAAGGTGCCAAAGACTGACAGGGCGTGTCTTCAGTTATCAGCTATCCTTTTAAAAAGTGTGTGTTTTTGATATGATACAACAATCATAAGCAGAACACTGTTTTCAAGTTAAAACGTGAGCTGCTGAACAAAATAATAAAATACCGCATGCTTTGGGAATTACCATGGGCCTGGGATCAGCTTAGAGATTTCTAGTATTAATAACAACTTGTAAATCTAGCTACTCTTTTGAGGGGAGGCCAATTATTCAAGCCTAACTACTTCAACAAAATCACAGGCTAAATCAAACTCTAGCTAAATGAAACCTATTTGCGCTTCATATTTCAATTCCTTCGTAGTTACCACAACTTAACTTATGTGATAGTTTGATTGTCTTAAAGCTGAGGCTACTTATTCTAAGACTTATTCTAAGACAATAGTCTGTTGTTAGCTTTTTGTTAGCAATTTTTGTGGCAGCCAGCTCGGCTGCCAAAGGATATTACACACACAAATAGGTAAATGTGAAATGTAATTTTTCTATGAAGAAAATTGTTTTGAAAATGAAATTTATTTTTGTAATTTCTTTTAAATAACATAATATCTTGTATTTTTCTTTGTACCATAAACCTGAATTTTTTCATGAAATTGCGCTTTATCTACTCTGATTGGTTGTTGCAACTGAACAAACATTTACAAATTGAACTGGCAAAAGCATGTTGAGATGTCTAAAAATGAACGTAATGGATCAGTTGTTGGAGATTCTGATACACTCTGTTCAATTAATAACAAATGTACACGCAGTTAATATAGCTTCTTGTTGACTTTGACGTTTCCAGATTATGGTAATTTGTGTTGGAAAGCAAAGGGAATAAAAGACAAATTAAGTTGCATTGCTTGCTTGCACATTTCCGCTTGATCAAAGCATTCATCAAATATTTAGTTGCTCCTATGAAATCAGAAAGCCTTAAAGGTTGACTTGCAACAAAATTCACATTACAGTTATTTGGTATCAGAAGATTCACCATGTCTTACTCTGTTTTGCTGTAAGTGCCAAATATGTGGAAATGTGATTACAAGCTCTTAAAAGCTCAAAAATCAAAAGCCGTCGTAGATTGGAATTTCTTTATTTCGGTGACGTAGCCAAGAAATTTGGTTATCGTCTTGTCACGAATGTTCTCACGTGAATTGAAGGGCCAATAAAAAGCTCAATATAAAACTTATCGTAGTACTAGTTTATGACAAACACTTCGGGTTTTACCGAAGACCCCCGTATCAAATATAGATGCTCGCTACTTTACAGTTTTGTTTCGGCCTGGTCTAATCGGCAAGTCGTAGTCTGATCATGTGACCCAATACTTTGTAATTAATTTTTGCAGCACTTTTCGATTTTCACAGGTGACTAACAAGCTCATCATGATTATCAGACAATGATATGTACTCCTTCGAGCTAAGGTTAAAAAGTTTAACGATTTTTTACAGTAAGTTATAAGATATCAGTGCTAAAAGTGACAGCATTGCAATGATGATAAAACAGACGCGTAAGAACAATAGACATGGTTTTATTGAATGCGTGAAGTATATTTGTGAAAATATTTCAATGAATTAGGTTGCAAGAAAGTGTAAACAGAAACCATCTCTCACAACTACATCACATTTGAGCCGTTTTGGAAAGGGAATCCAAACTACGGCGGTCTTGTGTGGCTGCGATTTTCTGTTCGCTTTTGAGCTTTTAAGAGCTTGTAATCACATTTTCACATATTTTGCACCTACAACACAACAGAGTAAGACATGGTGAATCTTTTCATATCAAATAACAGTAACGTGAATTTTGTTGCTAGTCAACCTTTAAAGGTTGACTTGCAATAAAATTCACATTACATTTATTTGGTATCATAAGATTCACCATGTCTTACTCTGTTGTGCTGTAGGTGCAAAATATATGGGAATGTGATTACAAGCTCTTAAAAGCTAAAAAACGAACAGTTAATCGCAGCCACACGAGATCGTAGTTTGGATTCGCTTTCCAAAACGGCTCAAATGGGACGTAGTTGTTACAGGATGGTTTCTGTTTACACTTTCATGCAACCTCATTCGTCAAAATATTTTCACAAATATACTTCACGCATTCAATAAGACCATGTCTATTGTTCTTACATGTCTGTTTTATCGTCATTGTAATGCTGTCACTTTTAGCACTGATATCTTATAACTTACTGTAAAAATTCATTTAATGTTTTAACCTTACCTCGAAGGAGTACATATAATTGTCTGATAATCATGATGAGCCTGTTGGTAACCTGTGATAATCGAAAAGTGCTGCAAAAATTATTTGCGAAGTATTGGGTCACATGATCAGATTACGACTAGACAATGAGACCAAACCGAAACTAAACTGTAAAGTAGTGAGCATCTATACCTGATACGGGGTCTTCGGTAAAACTCGAAGTGTTTATCATAAACTAGTGCTACGATAAGTTTTATATTGAGCTTTTTGTTGGCCTTTCAATTCACGTGAGAACATCACGTGACAAGACGATAACCAAACTGTAATGACTACGTCAGAGAAATAATGAGATTCCAATCTACGGTGGCTTTTCGTTTTTGAGCTTTTAGGAGCTTGTAATCACATTTCCACATACTTTGCACTTACAACACAGCAGAGTAAGACATGGTGAACCTTTTGATAACAAATAACTGGAATGTGAATTTTATTGCAAGTCAATCTTTAAGTGTGTTTTAAAGAGCCAAATGCATGCGTTGATCCGGTGCTTTTTTTTGACAGTCCTAGGACTATGCGGAAACTGCCTTGTTTGAATCTTTCTGTAACTTTGGTAGCAGAACATTTGTTTTATCACACTTTGGCATATATATATATATATTTATATATATTATATATATAAATATTTATATATAAATATTCTAATCAAAAGCACAAATGGCTTGTTTCAAATTAAATGCTTCTAATGTAAAGTTTAAAACGTTTTTATCAAAAATTATAGAGATGTTTCTATCACTTGAGATTGGTTTGTTGTTTGAGGTGATGTTATTGCCAGGACGTTTTTTAGATTGACATTGGCCAAACTTGATCGTTGTTGAAATGCTCAAAAGAAAAGACATCTTTTTCTTTTGAGCGTTTTACCCACGATCAATTTTGCCGATTTTTCTTGAAGTTTATGCAAAGATTATCTCACTTTACCTTGCTTCCGAAGGGCGATCGCTAAGCGGATGTTTGCTATAAATCAAATTTCCCCAAACCTTTAGAAAAGTCGTTGACAAAAATATTTTGCTGATGGCGGTAATAACGACGCTTATGAATTACGAAAAGTTGAGGTTCACCTCCATGGCTTGGAATAAAGTGATTTTCTAAAGAGATAACAACCCTTTCGGTAGTCGTTGGGAAAAAACAGTTCGAGTTAACAGTGTTGAGTTCGAGTTATCTATAGCAATTTATTATTACGTGGGAACGGACCAAAGAAACCGTTCGAGTTAACCAGGTGTTCGAGCTATCCGTGGGCGAGTTATCCATGTTTGACTGTATTTATATATAATATATAAATCTAAGTGTTTGTTTGTTGGTTTGTCGTGTGTCCTATTATAATTGTATTATAATGATAAAATAAGCATACTCACAGCGTTTGCTAACATTAGGAATAAAACAAACCGCTTTGACTGAAATTGATTGCGAAAACAGTGGTTTTGCAGACAGACGCGCTAACCACTGCACCACCTTGCCATACTATAGAATAATTATAGACTAATAAGTATGCACGCTAGTATAGTAATGCTTGAACTACTAGAGACACGGTTGTACACAAGAGATCATGAGGTGTAACGATTATAAGCGCAATTATTCCAAGCTATGGCAAGCTGGTTGCATGGTTTAGTGGTATTGACTTGGCTTAATATCCGTGCACCTAAATGTATAGGTTTGGTTCCGTGAGGTGCAATGTTTTTTCTTAATGCCAATGGTGAAGGACAGACACCGCTCTTATTATAGTAAAAATTTAGAATAACTGAGTTACTCAAATACATTGGGTAGAGAAACATAGTCAATGGCAACTACATTACCTGTTTATAAGCTGTTTTAAATCTAGAACAAATCTGTACCATAAGAAGTAAATTGTTTTTCAGCAATCTGTTTTAGCCATTATGCTTGATTTGAATCATGCATTGGCTGGACACACACAAAAATAAACAAACACCTTTATTTAAAAGCTAGAATGATAAATGTTGTATATGTTGATAGAAAGTAAGTCTTCTGTGCTAAAATCTTTTTGTTACCTGCACAACACCAAGCATTTAGGTATTTATTGTTAATTTTCTTGCTAGCAGTTTCATGTCTACCTATAATTCTAGTACAATAGGGTGAGTAAGCTCTCACACAGCAAGTATGATTTTTTGTGTACATGTTTTAGAGAATTGTATTGGTTGGACATGTTTTGACTCAGTGATGATGGTTTCTCAATCCAGAGACATGCCTGGTTGCAGGATAGTGATTGAGGATTGGAATGCCATTTATGGGAGTTGAACCCCAGCCTGCTGTACATTGGTCAAGCGCTCTAAACCACTAGGCCACGACTGCCCATGCGGAAAGGGCACAAATTTTATACGTACTTCCTATTGCACTGTAAATGTCATTTCTTTGTAGATGTGCACATGCAGCCTGCACCGTATCCATCTGTTACCTACAGAGTCATCGGTGGCCTTTTCAAGTTTTATTTTACTATTGGAGACACTCCAGATGAGGTGACTCAACATTACACAGAGGTAATTAGTCTATTTTTAGCTAATGGTAATTGGTAATCGTCGTCCTTGGTTTATTCCAATTAGGCAGTTAATATAGTGTAGACATGAAGTTGTGACTAGGTAACTTTAGTAACCAAACATGCCACTTTATAAATAATTAGGTTCTTTATTGTTTATCTCAAAGACGTTTAACTAGTTGACAACAGCGCCAATAATAAATGAATTAATGAAATATAAGATTTAATTAATAAAGAATAAATAAACTGTGAACAAAGGAATGTTGACTCACTAATACAGTATTAAACTATAGTAACTAGCATGTAATTATTTAGAATTCATCATAGTTATGCCTTATTGACAACAGGTTGATGAATAGAACATTGCTAAATGGTATTCTCTGTTTGATTTCCCATTCTGCGGGTCATGGTAGGATAAATCAGTTCATTACATATAGTTATGGGTGCCTTCAGAGTTCAGACTCCTATGCGTATTCTAAAAGGTGAAAATTGCAAAAATTCAATAAAAGATTTTATTGTGAAATGGTAATGTGATAATCATTCACTAAGTACTCCATGTATAAATTAAATTGAAGTTGTCTCTTATATGCTGCTTTCATGTACATGTACATGCGTTTGTTATGAAGCAAGCATACGATTGTCATAACCTAAAACACTAGCACATTTTTAAAGATCTTAGAATTATTTTAATTATTCGTTGCTCTGAATTCATGTGTTCTCCATCGACAAACTTAACATGACTTGGTTATTATGTAATTACCAAGTCATGCCAGTCACGTGATTAGCACATGACTGGCATGTGGTTAGAATCTAAACACCTCACCTGTACCCCTTATGCACTGGGAACCCAGTATCATCTTTAATGATATATCCTGATATTGCAGTTGATAGGCCGGCCGATTTTACCTCCTTACTGGAGTTTAGGATTTCAGCTATCGCGATGGGGCTACTCAGACACAGATCATCTCAAAGAAGTAGTGAGGAGGAATAAAGAAGCTGGCATACCATTGGTGAGAAGACAACTCCTGCCTGTTACTTTTCAGCCTCACTGAGACCTACATGCAGTTGAAACAATTGACTGTGAAAACTCGTCCTACTGGTGCCAGTTCTCCACCTCTCTGGACTTTGTACTGCTTTTGCTAATCTCAAGAAAGTGTTGGTTGTCGACATAGATATAATAAACCCATTATTATATCTATTATTATTATATCTATGGTTATTATATCTATTATTATTATATCTATGGTTATTATATATATTATATATTTGTATTATGTATGATAATATATATAATATAACATAACATATTATTATATATATTGTATATGATATAATATATATAATATAATAATATAATATATTATTAATATTATAATATATTATTATGATATATGATAATATATTACTATGATATATTATGTATATATTATATATAATGTATATATAATGTATATATAATATATATATATTATTATAAATATATTATATCTATGGTTTTCGGTCTATTTCAAACTGATGAGTTTAACAAACAATAAATTCTGAGATATTTGGTTAATTCGCGAAGGTACTTTGTGGTATGTATAATTAAATGTGCTTCGTAAAACTAAACACTTTAGTTGCAAGTCGAATAACTACAGTAATTCCTCATCTTTCACAGTTAATCTGGCTAATCTTTAATTAATTTAAATTAATTTAATTAATCAGTTAATCTTTGCAATAATAGAAAGTCTGCATAGTAGTAAACCCACATCTAATAAAATCTCTTTATCATTATTTGTAAGCATTTTCCTATTTCTCTCAGGTATATTAAACAAACAAACAATGTTGTGACATTTAAGAGGCATGATGTACACATATATCTCTCTCTTACATATATCTCTTACTTACATATATCTCTTACTTTTATTGCCAATAAAGTACTATATATATATATATCTTACATAGATCTCTCTCTTACATATATCTCTCTCTTACATATATCTCTCTCACATATATCTCTCTCTTACATATATCTCTCTCTTACATATATCTCTCTCTTACATATATCTCTCTCTTACATATATATCTCTCTTACATATATATCTCTCTTACATATATCTCTCTCTTACATATATATCTCTCTTACATATATCTCTCTCTTACATATATCTCTCTCTTACATATATCTCTCTCTTACATATATCTCTCTCTTACATATATCTCTCTCTTACATATATCTCTCTCTCTTACATATATCTCTCTCTTACATAAATCTCTCTCTTACATATATCTCTCTCTTACGTATATCTCTCTTACATATATCTCTCTCTTACTGGGCCAGAGTAAGAGAGAGATTTATGCATCTTACGCGTTTTTTGATACAGTTTTTAATTTTTTAATAAATAATTTTACTCCATGAAGTACTGAAACTACAAAATGTAAACTCGCAAACAGTACAGAGGATTACGGTTGTTAGTTTTACTGGTCACTTCCTGTTTGTTTTTCTGTTGACAGGACGTTGTTTATGGAGACATTGACTATATGCTCCACAAGTTTGCTTTTACATATGATAAGCAGAACTTTGGAGACCTTCCAGATTACGTGAAGGAACTTCAAGCTAACCACACCCATTATGTTATAATTCTGGTAAGAAATGAAGCTGTTTGCTCCTACTTAAGTTGTGACTTTTATGAGTGGCATATTATTCCACCACAATTCTTATCAATGTATATCAAACAGCAGAAACAGGAAACAGGTTGTGATACAAAGCAAATATTTATTGTATGTTTGCCGAAGTTGTTACAGCCTACCTACCAACCTACCCTGTCCTGGGTACACAGCTTCTAAAAAACTTTCTGTTTTCATTCAACAAACTTATTTTTAATATATTTCAAAGTATAAAAGCAAAAACAAAGTAAATTCTATGAAGTTGGTGAAGTTTATGCAACTGCATGAGATATTTTGTCTATTAAAATGGACACTCCTATAGCTTAAATAATCCATCCAGAGTTTACATTATACAAGGCATAAAATATGTGTAAACAGCACAATCTATTTTAAGATCTTTTCAAATTCCCATTTTGGCTTTTTAAAAAGAGAAAACTAAACATATCTGCTTAATTTAATGACCTTTAATGACCATATATATATATATATATATATATATATATATATATATATATATATATATATATATATATACTCATGCTACAGACAGTACTGTTTCGGCTATTGAAGCCTCATCAGTGCAGCTCAGAGCTTAGGCAAGGGACACAAATCCCATTACCACAAATCCCATAATACCACATATATATATATATATATATATATATATATATATATATATATATATATATATATGGTATTATTGGTTTGTATCAACAGCACTTCCCTGTTTTTCTGATGCTAGCGTTCTTATGTGCAGCGCGATTTAAATTTATATCAATTTTTTCACCACTGCTTCATGCGAAATAAAAGTATAATAGCAATATAAAAGCAAAATAGAGTAAAATATATATATTAGCTGAATGCCTGGCATTGCTCGGATAATAAAAGTCTTTGCACAGAAAAAAATATTTTTATTTAACATAACAGGTGCATTGTAACTTTCAAATTTCATATCATGAGGGAAATGTTTTGTGTAGGTCAAATAAATTAACAAAATAAGATGACTATAAAAGGTTTAGATGTAAATGTGAAATAACTAGCAAGTAATAGCTAAATTAAGTCTGTTTTGCTACGATTACAATAAAAAATAATTCTGCACGATTTAAATTTATATTAATTTTTTGCCATTGCAAAAAAAAGTATATGTGCCAAATAAAGTAAAATATAAATACAGTCAAACATGGATAACTCAAACTTCACGGGACCGAGCGAAAGTGTTCGAGTTATCAGAGCATTTAAGTTATCAGAGCACTGTCACAAGTCTATGTATTTATTAGTAGATACATGTACATATACAAACTATAATTTAATTCAAAAGCATAGATGGCTTGTTTCAAATTAAATGCTTCTAATGTAAAGTTGAAAAAAATTTCATCAGAAAGTATAGAGATTTTTCTATGACTTGAGATTTGTTTGTTGTTTTAGGTGATGTGACTGCCAGGACATTTTTTACATTACCATTGGCAAAAATTGATCGCTTTTGAAATACTCAGAAGAAAAGACATTTTTTCTTTTGAGTGGTTTAACAAAGATCAATTTTGCCGATTTTTCTTGAAATTTATCCGAAGCTAACCTAATTTTTCTTTGCTTTCGAAGGGCCATTGCTAAGCAGATGTTACAATAAAAGATAATTCGGCAATAGTACAATTAATAAAAACTGAAAAAAAAATCCTGAATATGTTGAATTAGTAATAACAGTTCATGCATAGATGTGTAAGTGTATAAAAAAGTTTACTGTTCCACCAGAAGCTATCCATCAAAACTTTGAATGCAACGATACTGGTACCTCTCCATACTACTACAAATGAAAAAATGAGATATCGGACTGTCTTTGTTTGGTACTTTGTCTGACTGAACGGAGCGAGAATGTAGAGGCAATTCCTACTGGAGATAATACAATCGACCGCGTGAAAAGTATTTAGCTTTTACTGATTGAGCGATCGAAGCTTACAAAAACAAAAGTAGAAGTGTGAAGGCACATTTTAAATTTAAATGGCACATTTAAAAAATACAAATTAAAAAAATGGGGTTTTCAACAGCTTCAAAAAATAACAAATGCAAAAGGTAATTAGTTAATAATCAAAAGTGCACATTTACTGTGTTCATGCGGTATACGGTATATGATAAAAGCGATAGAATGCTAAGAACTGTATTGCTCAGTGGTTAAAGGTTTGAACCTTGCAGTTGCAATCTCCAGGAATTAAAATCCAGCACAATGTGAGCTTTTCATCCCAAGATTACTAGCTATAACTGGACAAACCAAAGAACACACACAAACTTTCAGATTTATGTATCATATATATGTATATACATATATATATAACATAATATGTATATAAATATATATGTATATACATATATATGTTTATATAATATATATAAATAATAATTACCTCTATGCGCCTTTTTTATTAAAACTGCGGTAAAAGAGAAAATGATATTTTTAAGGCTAACTATGAAGCTCTCGTTATTCTAATTGAATTTGAGAACGTGCATCGACTTAACATTTTAGGTTAAGTATAATTTTTTATGTAACATAATGCAAGAACTTTAAATAAACTTTTTGCGTTCAGTAGAAGTTACTTGAAGGTTGACTTGCAACAAAATTCACATTACAGTTATTTGGTGTTAAAAGGTTCACCATGTCTTACTCTGCTGTGTTGTAGATGCAAAATATGTGGAAATGTGATTACAAACTCTTAAAAGCTCAGAAACAAACAGTTAATCACAGCCATTATGAGAACGGCGTGATAACACGTGTTTTCGTTTTGACATCTGATAACATCACGTGTCAAAACAATAACCATGTCGAGTTGAGTACATCATCAAAATAAAGGGATTCCAACCTGCAGACTTTTTTTAACTGTTAGTTTTTGAGTTTTTAAGAGCTTGTAATCACATTTCCACATATTTGGCACTTACAAGTTAACAGAGCAAGACATGGTGAATCTTATGATACCAAATAACTGTAATTTCGTCGAATTTTGTTGCAAGTCAACCGCCAATCGTTTTATTTTGTGTAATGCTCTACAGTGTTAGTTGATAACCCGAAGTTTTTAAGTGTGAATAATTATTTTAACCGATGTGATCACAAGCACCCATTGCATGGGAATCGTAGTGTAGTGGAGTAGATCGCTGGACTGTAGACCTGGAAGTTCTGAGATCAAATCCTCTGCCAATTGGATCTTTCATTCCTTGATTTTAACTATGATAGTTACACATACACACAACACACAGACTTTGAGAGATGTATAGACTAGCTGTGCCATCAAGCGTTGCCCAGGTATTAAAAATCCCTTATAAACAATGAGAGGTAATGAGAGTTGCCTGTTATTTGCTATTAGCTATTAAACCTTTAAAAGGTTTATATTATAAGAGCGTCTACTGTATAAGTTCTATTTTAAGCTGTATTATAAGAGTGCCTACTGTATAAGCTCTATTTTAAGCTGTATTATAAGAGTGTCTACTGTATAAGCTCTATTTTAAGCTGTATTATAAGAGCGTCTACTGTATAAGCTCTATTTTAAGCTGTATTATAAGAGCGTCTACTGTATAAGCTCTATTTTAAGCTGTATTATAAGAGCGTCTAGTCTATAAGCTCTATTTTAAGCTGATGACAAAGTATTTTATTTTTTCTGTTTGTTAGTAACTAAATCATTTTTTTGACAAAATTGTTGACAAAATATTTTCTGTTGATAATATCAAACATGCTGTTGAACTCGGTCCATACAAGTCTTGGAGCACAAATAAACAACAGTGGACCTTGGAGTGGGTAGTAGCTACTCATTAGTGGTTCATTTGTTTTCTATGTCCATCTACTGTCCTTTTTACACCGCTCTGTAGGACCCTGGCATAGGCATAGAAAAGGAAAAGATAAAGGATATAAATAATGGGACGTACAAGGCTCTAGAAGAGGGTAAAGATATGGACGTGTTCATCAGATCTGAGGATGGAACCAGGCTAGTAGGCGAGGTGAAACAACTTTTATCAAATTTTAATCATACTGTGTGGACGTTTTTGTGTTGGTGGGATCGGCTAAGGGATATTGATTCAGACAGTCTTTTATACACCAAGCTATGTAATAAAGTTGTCTGGTATGTTTTCATAGCAGGTGGCAGCTATTGGGTAGTGGCTATTTGTCACTAGCTAGTAGAGCAACAGGAATGGCATTTATTAGCGGGTGGCGGCTATTGGGTAGTGGTTATTTGCCATAAGCTAGTAGAGCGACAGGCTTGACATTTGATAGCAGGTGGCAACTATTGGGTAGCGGCCATTTGCCATGACATTTGATAGCATACGTTTGAGTTCAATCTGTGATAGCAACAAGCTATTGCAGCAGTTTTAATTATTTTTTTTTAAGCAGCCATCAAACAATCATGCATTGAGCCGGTAAAAATATGTTTACAGCCAACCTTAACCTTAATTTTGCAAAGCAAAACTACAGCCAACCTTAAGCGTAGTTTTGCTTTGCAAAATTTTGATTTTTATAACATCTTCTTAGCAATGACGAGTCGTGTCAGACACATTACAGCTACGGAGGTTTCACCAATTTTAGATCTACAGACTTCTGATGATTATCTATTGAATAATAGTACTACTGAGAGTGATTGTGTTGTTTTTAGCTGTAATAATAATGCCATAAACTATAATAATATTGATAACTCGTCAGACTTGGAACATGATCACGGTAGTAGTGAAATGTTCAACAGAAGTCTGAGAGCTCATTCTGCAAAACGTAGTATTGTAAAAGAAACTGCCAGTTCCTTTTACTCTCCACAAAACAGTCAAACAACAATAGCGAGTGTTAAACACCAACGATATATAATATTATATTTAAATAAATATTAATTATCATGTAAGATAAGCAATAAACCAAATGCAAACATGTAGAGAGTGGGTGTACAACTCTGTTCGAATGTTCGTTTTGGGCTCCTTTTACATATTTTCTTTCTTTTTAGGCTTCGCCTACTTTTTGTTTTGTTTTACGTTCAGTCTTTTAGTATGATTCACTCTTCTAGTACACAGCCTCCTCATTCGTCAGCCATCTTCAACGGTGACCGAGCCTTCTTCTGTGACAGCAAAGCTCAGCCCGGTTAGCCGTTAGCCCGTTACCCGGTTAGCTGTGGCGGCCAGCAGGTCGATCGTTACGGCCCTGACCACAGCACTCTGCTATAACAGTATTTTTATAGCACGAGTTGAAGTAGACCTTTATACTGAATAATATGATATCAAGCTTAACCATAGACCTTGTAGTTCAACAGCTATACATTGGATTAAACCAATTATGTAATTACATGTACCCGGTATGTCCTTAAGACGTAGTTTATTAGCAAAAGAGTTAACTAAAAGAAGGCAAATCGCACATCGAGTCTCGTTTCATTTTGAGTCACATACGATAATGCCTATGGAACTAAAATCGACTCTATCTCTGATAAACAAACTTCAGTTTACTGTAGTTTATATAATGGTCAAATGAACACAAAATAGCCAAAGGTTCTCTACACTGTTGCAGGTCTGGCCCGGTCTGGTGTACTATCCAGACTTTACCAATCCAATTACTACCACCTGGTGGAAAAGTCAAATATTGGATTTCTACAACAATACTGGATTTCATTTCGATGGTTTGTGGGTAGATATGAATGAGCCCTCCAACTTCAGGGAGGGAAACAAGGCTGAAGAAGAGTGTGATATGGAAAGCCGATGGAATTCACCTCCATATATACCAGGTGTGTAGGTGGACACTAGAAGGGAGCATGGACCTTACAATCGTACTAGCTCTATAAACTACTATTAATTAATAAGTGCCAAGTTAAGTAAGTTACGTTTAGTAAATCAATAAGTCGTTCAACATTAGCACTGACTATCCTACAGGTAGATTGTCTAACTAGAAATATTAGAGACAATTATTACCTGTTTATCAAACGTTCAAACCAAAGAATTTTTAGGATGTTAGTTCAGAGTAGTAATCATGATGGTTTTCCCGAATGCATTGGAATTGTCTACTCTTGTTCTCATGTTGAGTAAATCAACAAAATCATCGCTTCGTCATCTTTGAGAGAGAGAATAGTGCACAATAGTTTTGTATGTAATTTATTATTCTGCGCATAAAGACGTTAAAATTATTGAACAAGCTTTTTAATGTGAATAGGAGAATTTTGCAACTGTGGTAGAATTTTATTGGCTAGTTTTTGTTGATAAAAAGATAATAAACAGATTACATGTATATAGTTAAACAAATTGAAATAAAGTGACTATGTGATTACAGTAAAAAACTTTTAGGCACCATTTAATCCTCACCCTACACCCATCGCCTTATAGTCCTTACCCCAGAGTCCCCAACATGTAGTCCTCACCCTACAGTCCACACTCTACATTTCTCACCCTACAGTCCTCACTCTACAGCCCTCACCATACAGTCCTCGCCATACAGTCTTCATCATACAGTCCTCATCATAAAGTCCTCATCATACAGTCCTCACCATACAGTCCTCGCCATACAGTCTTCATCATACAGTCCTCATCATAAAGTCCTCATCATACAGTCCTCACCATACAGTCCTCACTATACAGTCTTCACCATACAGTCCTCATCATACAGTCCTCACCATACAGTCCTCACCATACAGTCCTCACCATACGGTCCTCACCATACAGTCCTCACCCTACAGTCCTCACCATACAGTCCTCACCCTACAGTCCTCATCCTACAGTCCTCACCATACAGTCCTCACCCTACAGTCCTCACCATACAGTCCTCACCCTACAGTCCTCATCCTACAGCCCTCGCCCTACAGCCCTCACCCTACAGTCCTCACTCAACAGTCCTCGCCATACAGTCTTCACCCTATAGTCATCACCCTACAGTCCTCACCCTACAGTTCTCACTCTACATTCCTCACCCTACGGTCCTCACCATACGGTCCTCACCATACAGTCTTCACCCTACAGTCCTCACCCTACAGTCCTCAACCTACAGTAACAATTGCAATCATGAATGTCCTATACTCTGTTATATGAATCAGTTGTTTGTATGCAGAGCTTGTTAGTAAAAATTTTCTTTATTAGAATATCTCCAGGGTGGTCTGCTCACAGTCTAGTTTGCTTAAAAACAGTTTGACTTCCAATTTGCACTTTATTTTTTTATGTATCTGGTTGTGTCTGCTCATAAAGGTAAATTTTTTTATTGATTTCACAAAGCAACTGCAACACCACACTGCAGCTTGTTGAAAATTGTTACATACACAATAACCTTGCCAATGCACAGGATGGTAAGGTTGAAAGAGTTATGTGTATGGCTATTTCTTAACAAGTTAATCCAGAACTTAGCATTCTTCAGCGTTTTTCCCCTAAATGTATATCTGCAAGAACAGCCAGCTCCAGAGAAATTAATGAATCATCAAAAAGCTCTAAAGATTTTCACTGTTAACCAAGTTTTTTTTGCCTGAGAGATGTAGAGAGAAGGATTATCATTGGTTAGTTAAGAGTTGGTGGTTGTAAAAACTGTTTAGCAATACAATCTGTTTACATTTGAACGGCGTAACCTTTGCAATACTAACATACAGTGGACCCCCGCAATACAGTATTAATTCGTTCCGTTGTTGGCATCGTAAAGCGAAATAGTTCTATGAAAGGGGTATAAGAACCTATAGTCATTATCTAATACCAACACTCCTAGCAAAAAACATCAAAATTTCATGTACATATTAAAAAACTAGTAACCAAACAGTATATTAACCTAAGTAACTATGGTTACTTACAGTAACTTAGTAGTTATGATCAGCGTATGATTATGATTCTTACTTCTTCATTTAATGTTGTTATCAATCTTAAAAACTATGGATAGTTAAATAGTTATATGCGTATAATGAATTAAAGTTTATAGTAAATATTATATTAAACGCTAGAATGCATAACCAATTTTCGCTTCCGCTTACTTTTCTCTAATTTTCATTTAATTTGCGTAATATCAAGCCTTTCCGAACCACAAAGAATGCTGAACCGAAAGAATGCGCGAGCAATGTGTCTCCTTTAAGTATTTTGGGAGAGATTTGGGAGTATTTTGGGAGAGATTTTGGAGTATTTTGGGAGAGATTTTGGAGTATTTTGGGAGAGATTTTGGAGTATTTTGGGAGAGATTTTGGAGTATTTTGAGATTTTGGGAGAAAAAAATTTAAATTTCGAGAGCCGTTTTTTTGATGTAACAAAAAAAGAAAAAAAAATAACAAAAAAAAAGGCTGGATAGAGGAGACAAAAAACATAATGTTCCGCTGCGCAAAGCGAAAAGACTGAAAAACAAGCGTTGTAACCCTGGGTGCACTGTATTGTTTGACATAAACTCATATTTACTGTCTGTATGTCCAATTATGTTTTCATACTTTGCAATACCATGTTTATATTATCATGAGACCCTTCTGTCTCTATCAAATAATGTTTCTGATCAGTTTGTTGTTGAATGTAGAAAACCTACTGGGCAACTCCTTGGTTGATAAGACAATCTGCATGGACTCCGTGCAACACTGGGGGAAACACTATGATGTTCACAGTTTATATGGCCACAGCATGGCTATATCTACTTACAGGTATTGAGAGTCTAGTAGCAGTTAAAAATATGTAGCAGTAGTTGTTACTAGTGGTTAGTAGTCATTAGTAGTCGTTAGTAGTTGTTAGTAGTGGTTAGAAGTCATTAGTAGTCGTTAGTAGTTATTAGTAGCCGTTAGTAGTTATTAGTGGTTGTTAGTAGTTATTAGTAGCCGTTAGTAGTTATTAGTAGCCATTAGTAGTTATTAGTAGTTATTAGTAGTCGTTAGAAGCCATTAGTAGTCGTTAGTAGTTATTAGTAGCCGTTAGTAGTTATTAGTAGCCATTAGTAGTTATTAGTAGTCGTTAGAAGTCATTAGTAGTCGTTAGAGGTCATTAGTAGTCGTTAGTAGTTATTAGTAGCCGTTAGTAGTTATTAGTGGTTGTTAGTAGTTATTAGTAGCCGTTAGTGGTTATTAGTAGCCATTAGTAGTTATTAGTAGTCGTTAGTAGTTATTAGTAGTCGTTAGTAATTATTAGTGGTTGTTAGTAGTTATTAGTAGTCATTAGTAGTTATTAGTAGTCATTAGTACTAATAACTAATGGCAGTCATGGCAGGTCATCATTGGCAGTTTTTAGAATAAATAATTTGCCTCAGTTAGATCCTTGTGTTATAGGCAGTCACACAGGAAGCAAGCAAGTGCGAAAACTCTTTCTTCGAATGCATTATTGTTATTTACATATAGGTAAATGTTGATGGCGGTTATTAATAAAAAATAGTAAATGTTGGTGATCAACATAACGGTTTACTAGTCATGCCTATGAGTAGTTATACTTGTGAGCGGAGTGAGTAGTAACAGTTCAACCTTGGTTGGTGCTAACATCTGTTTCTAACAAACGGCGGTAAATATCATTAACCAATCATTAATAACATCCAATGAATACAAATTGTCAGGGCTGTATAGTAGTTACCTCAAGTAGCCTTAATACTTACTTTCTCTCAATCCCTTACATTGAAATTGCAGAGCCCTTCAACAGATTTTTCCTGACAAGAGGCCTTTCGTCCTCAGCAGGTCTACATTTGCTGGTACAAGCAAGTATGCTATACACTGGCTTGGAGACAACCAGAGTAAACCTGGTCACATGACCTGGTCCATTGTCGGCATGCTAGAGTTCAGCTTGTTTGGCTTCCCTATGGCAAGTCTTTAATTTTTGTAGCAGAATATTAGGAGAGTGGAGTCATGTTCCCATGGTCTTTTACCCTAGAAAACCTTTCTAACCTTAGATTGTTAATCTACTTTGCATTTGTTATAGGCTAATGGTAAAGTCTTTTGGTTTCTTTGCCCTCTGACCTTTTTGCTTGAGCTTTTATTGAACAGTTCTTTGGTTGGGTTGTCATTGAATTCTGCTCTCGTCCTAAGAAATGTTTTTACTAACCACCATGAGTTTCTGTTTGAAGACGTAAATGGCTCCAATTGCTTATATACTGACCATGAACTCAAAGCAAAGTTTTCATTTGTGTACAAATTCCTTAAGTATGGCTGAGTAGAGCGAAATATGACAGTCATACTGTGTTTGGTTTTGTAGACTGGAGCAGATATCTGTGGTTTCTGGTTTAACGCGACAGAGAGCATGTGCCAAAGATGGACACAAGTTGGTGCCTTTTATCCATTTGCTAGAAACCACAATGGAGGAAACTATGGTGGCACAACACATGTGGTATGATAACTCACTGCTCTTGACTCACTTATAACGCCTAACTACTAATGACTAACTTATAACACATTACTACTAATGACTCACTTATAACACATAACTACTAATGACTCACTTATAACACATAACTACTAATGACTCACTTATAACATATAACTACTAATGACTCACTTATAACACATAACTACTAATGACTCACTTATAACACATAACTACTAATGACTCACTTATAACACATAACTACTAATGACTCACTTATAACACATAACTACTAATGACTCACTTATAACATATAACTACTAATGACTCACTTATAACACATAACTACTAATGACTCACTTATAACACATAACTACTAATGACTCACTTATAACACATAACTACTAATGACTCACTTATAACACATAACTACTAATGACTCACTTATAACACATAACTACTAATGACTCACTTATAACACATAACTACTAATGACTCACTTATAACACATAACTACTAATGACTCACTTATAACATATAACTACTAATGACTCACTTATAACACATAACTACTAATGACTCACTTATAACACATAACTACTAATGACTCACTTATAACACATAACTACTAATGACTCATGCCCAAGTTAACATGTTTGCTCAAACGAGCCGTAAGGCTCAACTCACAAATGAATTGGATTGATTCTTAGGGATTTTTTACTTGCTGTAAAATTGAGTTGACTCGAAGCATCCCACCAGTAAAGATTGAATTGAATTAGCTCTTAACTGTCATCATAATTGAATGGACTTGATTCTCTATTTTCAATATGCAAAACGACTCTAGTTAAAATGCACCAAAGCTTCCCTTATTATTACTACTACTACGATAACTACAGCACTGATGGAAAATCCATCACGAACAATGATATATTAAGTAAACCATCCTGTTATCTGATGCGCTCCGAAGTGAAGACGTCATTGCAGTCAAATGTTGCCAGCAACTCTTGTTTCCAAAATACACTGTACCTAGATATGACTGCGTATATTTTATTAGTCGATAAAATGTATTATGCACTAATATATTATTATAACTCTGGGGTTTGCCTGTGCATTGACAGTAGACCTAGTTATGCTGCTTTTATGGAGGCACAATTTAAATGTAATATTGCTTGGCATATACCCGCCAATTATCCAGAATTTTATGTTTATTTTTATGCTTATATTTTCATGCGTGTATTTACTTTGCATTTTATGAAAAATTCGCCTATACTAAGTCTCTACTAAAAGCCCTTATACCAGTTTCCTTCACAGCCTATACAAAATATTGACCCCAGACCACACAGAGTTAACAGATCTATTCAAAACTTTGCCAAAAACCAACCAGCTAGTTTTTCTTTTACTCAGAAATCCCTGAAATCATGATTTCTAAGTTCTTGTTCCGGAGTTCTTGATCTAAGTTCTTGTTACTTGCTGTTGCGGAGTTCTTGTTTCCGCCTTAAAATGGATAAAAAGTAAAATTGTAAACGGCGGCCTAAACAGATTTTTGATTGTGAAATTCTTCAGCATTAGTGATACACTTACATGTATCGCCTTCATTGTATCAGTTATGGTTGTAGTTTTGCCATTGTGCTTTACATTCTGTTTTAGGTTGTGCTTTCTATTATGTTTTACGTTGTGTTTTGCATGAAGTTTTCATCGTTTTGTTTGACTAGTTCAGTTTAACTTGCGTATTGCTGCTTGCAATAAACATAATACTACAAAATCTAACATACCAATCAACAAGTAGTAGGAAAAGTGCAGCAGTTTGGTCTAAGATATCGGTCTTAGTTGTTTTGGTCAAACTGTGAAAACAATAGTTTTTTTGCATCCAGTTTCTCTAAATTGCAAAAATATTAAACATGCTTTTGTTTGTCAAATTTATTAGTTCTGTTGTAAAAATTTTCTGTTGATTCCAAAAAACTTTAAATTAAAGCTTTATGACGGAAACTCTAGCTTTGGAAGCAAAAATATCGAGTGTCGGCAAAAGGTTTTCGGCATGACTTAATTCTGTCTGAACAAGATAAAAATTTCACAGTGATAAAGTTAATAATATTTGCTATAGTTGACAGTCGAAAGACTGAGCTAATGTGCGTACATGTGAATTAAATTAAACCAATTCATTGAAGTTAGAATAGGTAAATAATTGAAAATTGAATTGTGATGTTTCGCGATTAAATACCGAATTGAATGAATTTCACACAACACATGATGCAAAAGAATTAACAATTGAATTATTAATTTCTTGAAGAGAGTTGAATTGAGTCATTGTGAAATCCTTGAATCATCTTTACAGCTCATTACTAACAACTCGTGACAAATGACTCACTAGTAACAACACTAGCTGTGATTCTAGTGGAATTTTACTCACAAACCCAGCAGTTTAAGTAAGCCATGTTTTTTCAGGCAAGACATTCTCATGCCTTTTTGCGGATTTTTACATAACGTCCAATCACAATCTTTAAATGTATTTTCTGCAAGAGTGACACAAGATGAGTCTGCTCATGTTTCAGCTGTTAAAGAGTGGGCGGCCGATCTGCACCTTTTCACTGATTGATTATAATTGCAAAATGCAAATAGCCGTTAAATAAAAGAGGTGACAAAATACTTGTAAAACAATGGTACTTTTCAGAATTTTTTTATCTCGCAATGGGTAGACAACTCCTGTAGTTATTCTCAGTGTACTGTACACTGAAATTGGTTTCGTTGTTCACATGAAGCAAATTACTAAAGATTTTCTTATGATAAAGATAATGTCTAAATTACTTTTGTAGCACTATAAAACTTAATGGTTACATCACTCTATTGATTATGTGTAGTTAAACAGCTGCATCACTCAATTGATCCTGTGTAGTTAAACGGTTGCATCACTCTATTGATCCTGTGTAGTTATATATTTGCTGTTATAAACAAACAGGTTACAAGTATAAAAATGTGGCAGATAAAAAAAGCTTGCATAAACAGATTTGAATTTGATTCGCTCATGAAAGCCACTTTTATTAAACCTATTTGTCTTTTGGAGTGAATATTTCTCTAGTGCCAGATCAGTTAGTTATCTCCTCCATGCTTTTATTCTTTGGTATCTTTTCTCTGATTGGCTAGGACCAGGATCCAGCCAACTTTGGTCCAGACATGATCGCATCGTCTCGAAACGTTTTACTCACCCGATACAAGCTCCTCCCATATCTCTACACTCTAATGTATCGAGCAAGTGAAAGAGGTTCTACAGTCGCTCGACCTCTATTCTTTGAGTAAGTAGCTTAAGAGGAACTTTACAGTAGCCATATCATTTTAGTCGTGTTCTGGATACAATAGTTTTAAAGGCATTCACTAATATCACAGTTACATTTAAACTGAGAAGACTTCAATGAATACGAGAGAAAACATTCATATTTCACGCTTAAAGGTTGACTTGCAACAAAACTCACATTACAGTTATTTGGTATGAAAAGATTCACCGTGTCTTACTCTATTGTGTTGTAGGTGCCAAATAAGTGGAAATGTGATTACAAGCTTTTAAAAACTCAAAAACGAACAGAAAATCGCAGCCCCACGAGACCGCCGTAGTTTGGATTCTCTTTCCAAAACGACTCAAGTGTGATGTAGTTGTGAGAGATGGTTTCTGTTTACACTTTCATGCAACCTCATTCGTCGAAATATTTTCACAAATAGACTTCACGCATTCAATAAAACCATGTCTATTGTTCTTACGCATCTGTTTTTTCATCATTGTAATGCTGTCTTTATTAGCACTGATATCCTATAACTTACCGTAAAAATTCGTTTAATTTTTTAGCCTTGACTTGAAGGAGTACATATCATTGTCTGACAATCATGACGAGTCTGTTGATCACTTGTGATAATCGAAAAGTACTGCAGAAATTATTTGCGAAGTATTGGGTCACATGATCAGATTACGACTTGCCGATTAGATCAAACCTAAACTAAAATGTAAAGTAGCGAGTATCTATATTTGATACGGGGTCTTCGGTAAAGCCCAAAGTGTTTGTCATAAACTAGTGCTACGATAAGCTTTATATTGAGCTTTTTATTGTCCTTTCAATTCACCTGAGAACATCACGTGACAAGACAATAACCAAATTTCATGGTTACGTCATCAAAATAAAGAGATTTCAATCTACGGCGGCTTTTCATTTTTGAGCTTTTAAGAGCTTGTAATCACATTTTCACATATTTCGCACCTACAATACAACAGAGTAAGACATGGTGAATCTTTTGATACGAAATAACTGTAATGTGAATTTTATTGCAAGTCAACCTTTAAGGTAAACACCATGATAACAATTAAAAATACAAAGCTTTTTTATCTAGTGCATCGGCAGACGACACAAAAGACATCTACATGTATTTGAAAAAAATTATTGTACAAAATATTACATGAAAAATCCCACCACCTTCTTTACCACCTTCTTGCATAACCGAGCTGTTCTGCTTAAGCAACGCTTTATTTGGTGCTTGTATTGCCTCCCAGGAAGCCATGTGAAAAGACTTCAGCCAGCTCCAAACTACCTATAAGTAAGCTTCATATGTTTTTATAAGTTTGATAATGTCATAAGGTCATACTTAAGTATTAACAATTAATTATTTAGTGAGGCATGCCTCATGCACCTTACTATTCTTAATAGCGTTAAAATTTCTTTGGGTTTGGGGTTTGGGACCAAATTCTGAACCAAATTCATATTCATTTAGTAGAGTTAAAATTCATATACATGTAGTTATCTTGTCTCACTGGCATCTGTGCAGGCAGCTTGGCTGAAGACAAACAAAGGAAGACAACTGTTTGCTCACATGTACATCAAAAAATATCTATTTGTCATTGTACATCTGTCTGTTAGCTCATGTATATGCTGATTTCCACAGTTCTTGGTCGATTTCATCCAAAATTCACACACACGTATGTTCCGCGCCTTTCGCTAATTCACTAAAGTATTTGGTTAAAGATTCCACCCGATTCCTGAGAATCAACCTGTTAGGGACCTGCAGGCTATCTGATGAAAAATGAAAGAAATCTTGGTCACTGCCAGACTTACTGCTAATATAACATAAAATACTAGATGAATGCCCGGCATTGCATGGGTATTGAAAAGACAACTTACAAACAGTGGCTAACTTGACTAGTTAGCCAATCGCAAAGCTGATGAAATAGCTAATTTGGGCAACTTAAGTAGTAACTTAAACCTGTCTAAACCTTTTCTATAAGCCGTGAAGTACAGCCATGAAGCCAGCTGTATTAGCTCTGCTTGTAAATGATCTCTAATGTGATCAATTGTAGTAACCAATAGTACTTTTTCAATCACTGCATAAATATGTGCACAACTATTCTATTGTGTCACAATGTAGCTGCTAGTTGATAGACTTGCCTGCCTGCAAACCTGGAGGTTCAGAGCTCAAATCCAGAGCGAAGCAGATTTTTTATTTCTATAACTTCCTCGATATAATTAGAAACACAAGACACAGATCAAGAGACAAACACTGAGATTCATATGTATATGTTTGCACATCAAACCACTAGATGGGTTTTTATTAGAATGATAGATCACCTTTTTAAACTAAAGGTGCAAGTTCATATCGGCAGCCTTCTCTCTCAAAATATTGATGTCGCTGCAAAGCCTTTATTTAACGACTTGATAGGTTTTCGAAGAGCCAATTTTATCTGTTGTGATTGCATGATTTTTAGGTTTATGGATGACGATATAACACATGACATAGGCAAACAATTCCTATGGGGACCTGCACTGCTTATCTCCCCATGCCTGGAAGAAGTTGGTATTTTACAGTATACAGTATTAGACAATTGCCATTCATACCGTGGCACCTGTTGGCAAGCGCCAGCACTTGTAAACTTTGCCACTTCCACACATTAGTTGCTGTAGCTATGAGAATTATGTCAACTGCACTTTGACACTTGCAGGACTGTGAGAAGGTAGAGGCTTATATCCCAGAAGGCATCTGGTATGACTACTATGGTGTAAGTATATTTGCCTCCATCATGCATGATAAGAGCTTATGTTTTCCAGCCTGTCGGGTTATAATGGTAGGCAATACAGCTCTTGTGGTAGTTTCCAATATAATTTTATCAACGTCATTTTTCTTCCTAAAACATCTATTTTAGCATTTCAATAAGCGTTTCTAATGTGTCTGTATATTTTTTGACAGCCCATTTGACCTCATAACGTTTTAATAGTTCGACCACTACAATTGTTGTTATTGTATTAGGTATTAAGGTATTTCAACACCATAACGGTTGTTCTAGTATCATATTACATTTATAATCAGTTTAACTATTAGAGCGATATATTATTAGATTATATATTATTATATAGAAATATTAAGATATAGAAATATTAAGGAGATATTTGATGTAGATACAATAGATATTTATAGGTTATTGGTTTACTGATTAGTAACAGAACATTAATTATGGTGTATGATTGGCCACTGGTGGTATCTGACCACTTAGAAACTTTTTGCCTTATATATATATATATATACATTATATATGTATATATATATATATATATATATATATATATATATATATATATCTTTTTTCCATAAATGAATAAATACAAACAAGTAAATACATTAATATTTGTATTTGCATAATAATATATATACATTATATATATATATATATCTCTTTTTTCCATAAATGAATAAATACAAACAAGTAAATACATTAATATTTGTATTTGCATAATAAAATGAACTAATATCTATGCAACACAAAAGATCTGAACCGAATTATTTTTCAATAAGAATCGGTATATCGGATCGGTATCTGAATCGGCTGGTTAATTTAGAATCATTGCATATCTACTAGTACTATTTACTATTTACTGATAATGTCAAGACTTGCTAAAAGCTGCTGATATGTCACAACTGCTACATAGAAAGTCTTTGCAATTAATCATCTAAAGTAGATTCTACTGTTTTATCATTCCAGCAAGACTGAAACATTACTAAGGCAAACAAAATTACTGCTGTCATCTTTTGGCGTTGCTCTATAATACCATAGAGTTATTACCTTTAATAGAACCATCTGTTAGTAACTCATACCTGTAGGAAGAGATACCATAGTATAATACCATAGAGTTATTACCTTTAATAGAACTATCAATTAGTAAACCATACCTGTAGGGTGAGAAGATCGAGTCCAGAAGATGGCATACAATACTTACTCCTGAGAACCAAATAAATCTGCATGTTAGAGGAGGTCATGTGATTCCATGGCAACATCCTGCCGACAACACTCATAACAGGTAACCATGGAGACTGCATCGTTTAGTAGCAAGTACCTTATCAACAAATTAGATAAGAAATAAAGAAAAAAAATACATTGGAAGTAACATCTGTTAGAATATACTCCATCTATACGCATCTATATTTCTCAAAGATTTTCCATTGGCAATGTGCCATGCTAAATAGTGGTAGGTGAGCAAGTGATAGGCCAACTCTCATCACTTCTCATGGTTTATAAGCTGATTTTTAAAACCCGGGCAACGACGGAAGGCATAGCTAGTTTTAATATAAAGAAAGTTCATATCAGTGTAAAAAACCTTGTTCTGACAAATTTTAAACAATGGAAATCTGGAGTTGTCCTTTTGCACCTTGAACAAGTATACAGGAGTAGACAAGTCCTAACATAAGCTAAACTATGGTACAGATGCATTATGAATGTTTCATCTTGTAGTAAGCTTCACCCATATGGGCTACTGGTTGCATTGGACTATAAAAAAGAAGCCATTGGAGAACTTTACATAGATGACGGAGAGAGCGCAGGTAATAATAGAACTGCTAATTCAGAGTGTAGGTAACAATGGAGGAGCATCAATGTTTATATAACTGTGATATAATGTCTCAAATACTTAGAAGGCTCTTATAGTTTGTAATGCTATTTTTGTAGATCCTATTGAGAGGGGCACCTATGACCTTGTCTCATTTATATCCACCTCAGGAAAGTTGCAAATCATAGCAGAATATTTAGGCTATAAATCTGCTCCTAATTCCCGCATTGATACTATAGAGATCTATGGAGTAGAGAGAAGAGTGAGTGGAGTCGAAATAGATGAGGGGACAATTACTAACTTCACTGTCAAGCAGGTAAATCGTAAATCATTTTCTGACATTTTTATTAGCAGAAAGTAGTGTGAATTCATTTAAAGAAACGCTTTGCTTGCTTTGTGTGACCCGAGGAAAAGGATTAAAAGATATTATAGTCAAGCTTCGACATACCAGGCCAATCAATTTAGCTGTCTGCTTTGAATGTCAAGGTTAAAGTTTTCACAAAGACATGTATTTGAGTTGTTCTGTTCCACAGCTGCGATACTTTGTGATAAATGCTTCAGACAATTACTGTACATATCATAACAATAAACTACATAAAAAATAAAAATTAAATATAAAGAAACATTAATAAGCTGTAATTGTCTCCTCTCCTTTACATGAGAAACGGGAGACAAAGCATGTAAGTAGTAATACATTGCTATTCCAAGTTCAACTGTGTAAACTTCTACTTTACAAAATTATATATTATTATTGCTAATTATTTATATCAGATACAGTAGGGCGCTTTTACAACGTAAATAATCTGTTCCAGGAACGTTTACATTATCGGGAGTTTACGTTAAAAACAGTAAAATACATGTACATGTAAATTGCCTAATCCATTCCAAGATCTTTCCAAACTCACCCTTTAGGCATACAGAAAGGAAAAACTTGATGTAACTTTTTTAATTTGTGGGCTGTACCGTAGCTGGAGTATTATTGGTTTGCATCAACAACTTTTCTCCTTTTATGATCAATCTCACTGGTTTTATAGACCATAGTTTTACAAGTCGACGGGGACTTGAGTTGTCTGAACATTTTCAACGTTCATTTACAACAATTTTCTTATTTTTCCTTAACAGCAAAGTCTATTCTGCAAAATAAAATTAGTAATAAATATTATTTATGTATACATGTACAATTAGGCAAAACAACAAAATTTTTACTATGAAAAGTGGTTCCGCCTAGTCGTCGTCTATCTGTATCAAGGGGTCAAGGTTAGGATAAAAGATAACTTTTGACAACTCAACTTGTGACATTCAAATTGATAGGCGGACACCATAAAAATGTGGCGGATTAAATTAACATTTGAATCAAATTCGAAAACTTCTTAACGTAGTACGAAGCAACAAATTTACCTATACATTTTACGTTATCTGGAATTTACGTTATAAGAAGCATAGTTAGTAGGAGCGTCTACTGTACTTTCTTGTCTTTTTTCACCTTTAATTTGGTGTTTTTCATATAGCCTTCAATTTTATTATTATTAATTGTTATTACAGTAAATCACTATGAAATTAGATTTTTCAAAAGAATTCCTTAAAAGATAATCGCTTGCATTTTTCAATTCCATCCAGGCGAAGCATTGTCAATTTTCTTGACTACCACCACACACAAGTCTTATGAGTTACCTGAGTTTCAACCTAAAAATGTATGCACGAGAGGCAGTTATTCCAACACTGTAGAATCCGACTATGTCACGGAGAACTGCATACTAACGTACTGGTTGACGTGCCGCTTCATATTTCTACCACATGAAATATTGACAATGTTGAGATAAAACATTTGCTTAAATGTTGTTATGCATTAAAAATTTGCACAACGATGTTGGACTTTATAATACAATTTCGAAGATTTATCTGTTGAGGTTATATAACAAAATGTTATTCTCAAAAAATACAGAATTTAAGAAATTGACAAACACAAAACCCGGAGTTGCCCGCTCAACATAATGGGCTATACTTCGATAAAAGCAAACCATATACTAGCTGAGTAAAGCTTGTCAGTGTTTCGTCTATATTGCTGTCAGACTTTTCTATATGCCATTGACATAGGAATTATTGTGGTTAGTTGGAATATAATTAACACTGTGCATATGGATTTCTGTGATCTAGATTCTATGTTCACATTTCCTTGGTCCATAGAATAGTGACAAACTTGGTGACTAAATGGAAGCTCTTTGCTAGAATCTCTCAAGGCACAAGTTGTACAAATAATAGTACCATTCAGATTACAGAATTTGTACTATATGCGTTTTGATTGGTTGTGTTCATTTTACTTTCCTCACATCGCTAAAAACTTGAAAAAAAAGAAAGCCTTGGGAAACTCATTTTTCATACACATTCCGTGCTATGTTCTTACATTGCAGTATTTACTAGGTTGCGATTTAACATCTACCATTTTGTTAATTGCCAACTGAGGAACAATGACTTTTGTGCTAGTGAGAGGCAGATACCCACACAACTTCATAGAGATAAGTAACAAATACTCCCAAGAGCAGCAAACTCCTGTAATTTTTTTCATTGTAGGATGAGATTCTGACCATCAAAGTAGAAGATAGCTCTTTCACATATTTGACCAATCACACGATCCGCTGGTTCTCCAATTGAATGACAAGTTACAGCAAGCTGCTGTCAGCCATTAAATACACTTCTGATCAACTAAACAGATATTATCTATATATATATTATGTAAATCTCTTCATTATATATTTCACCTATTTCAAAATCTGTAGATTTTATTGAGCTGTACAACAAAAAAGATCCGTGCTACTTTTAGTAATGGGGCCACCCAAAGGAGACAGTTTAGTGTATGGGCAGACATGATGGTTATTGAAACGAACTGAGAAGTGACACCAAGCAACAGGTAGCTAACAGCTTGGTGAGAAGAGATTGCAAAGTCCAGCCTCATCACTGTCCAACGCTTCGCTTATTAAGTCTGACTTGTTTGTTATCTTTTTGACGAGTGGCGGCAGGTTCTTTATTACGATATTTTCTTTGAATTGTTCACTGACATTCCTCTACAAAACAAAATGATATTCATATTTTTCTTCACAAATAGTGAGATAATATTTCATATATGAATCATATAGCAAGTGGTAGCCAAGGTCAATTTGGGTCCAACTGAACCCAAGAAAAACGAAGTGATTGAAGGTAGGAGTTGCCTACCCAGAGCACTTTGAGCATGTGAAGCATTAGACAACAGAAAAAATGCTTAAACTGCAAAAAAATTTGATATGACCTTGACACCAGTCAGCTTGATAACGGCTAGGCAGTGCGACTCTATCTATGATGTGTACAATGGCATGTACAAAAAAAAAACTTAAAAAGTTTCGCAGAAGTAAACTTTTGTAGTTAGACTTCAGTAGTGTTGTCAAGGAGTAAAGAGCAAATTGAGGGACGAGCGATGACCCACCCCAACAATCTCAGAGATTAGAGCCCTCAGTTTTTCTCTCTTTTTCTTGGCGGAGGCCGCTACCTTGGGAGGGGCTGAACCAGGTCGGAGAACGAGGCCTGTATCATGGTCATATTGCTGCAAGGCAAGAATACGACTTGAAGAGTTGAGAGTTGACATCGTACTATCATGTGACTTTGACAATACGAGGACGTGCAGCCACAGCCATTCAACAGTTGAACAGCATGATATACTTTTGTTGAAAGAGCTAAATAGCTGAGTTCGATTAAAACTGACAACGATTAACTGACAACTGACAACGATTAAGACTGAAACGATAACCTTAATTGGTTAGATAATGCTTATCTAACCAATCAAAACATCTGATAAGTGTGAAAACATCTGATAAGTGTGATAGGACCAACTTTGTGACTAGAAAATGTGGTAGATTTTTCATTTCACGAGATTTTACTTTATCACATACCAAAATAAAGAAATTCTACTGATAAAATTACATGAACAAAATGAAGTGTCTGCTGATTACATTTTGTGAGATGAAAATGAAACCATTTACTGAACGAACATTTATTGATTTGCTTGAATGGAACGTTTTTCTCTCAATTTGTAATGCACTACAAATACCTTGAGTTTGTCTTCTGTGACACCGGGCACCTGCACCATGATGTTAACCACAGTGTCAGAGAACTGACGCTTGAATAGCTCATAGACATTGACGACGCAGGTGAGTAGTTTCACTGATACATAATCGTGATGTCCGTGCATATGCACAGATGTAAGCAGACTACGGAGCACCTGTTGAGCAATGTCATCTCTTAATGAACTCGTCGACAAAAGCTGCAAAAGATAATTTTCATAGATTCCAGGCACTGCTAGACTGTTTCAAACAGAGAAAAATAACGAAGCAAAGAAGAAAGGATACTTACGTATCTAACTAAAGGATATACAAGGTCAATAGACTTCTGTGAGACCATGGAGTCTGGCCAGCATGAACAGTTGGTAGCGAACCAGAGGAGATACAGAACCGCATCCTGTCAAATACATTTGATGACTATAGTAACAGACTAAATGGCTACCCGCGAAACACACTATAGGGCTCAAAGCTAACCTGAGATAAAGATTTGACTAAAGCTGTCACTTCTGCTTCGCTGTCCGAGGGAGCGTTAGACAACTCGGAGTGGTCCGTCATCTCTACATCATCTCCTCCATCCACCTGACTATTTTTCTAACAAAATATAACCTTGACTCTATCTTACAAACTTAACAATTTCATACAGAATTTGTAAAAATACAGGCAAACTTTCTTTCACTTTGTGAAAGTTGCATAATGCAGCCGTTTTTATCACACTTATTCAAACCCACAGGTCAATTACATACTGGCAGCGACAAGACCTGTCTTACGCTGCCGATGGAATCTAGCCAGCTACAATTTATACTGAACCGACCATCAGATTAACCCAATGTGCTATTGCCAAGCTAAAACAGTGAAGCTAAAATTTAAAAATCACACAACTGCTTTGGCCACACCTTGGGGTCACACCATCATGTCACAAAAGAGATTTGATTTTAACAAGTTGAACAAGACAGTTACTAATACTAGTAATACTAATACAAGACAGTTACTAATACTCCACCAGAAGAAATGCCATCACTGCTCATGTTTCTGCCATTTGCAGTTCATAAAGCTCTTCAAAATAATTCAGGCATTCAATATGCTTACTTAGGTACATTGGCTTCGATCTGAAAACAACCACCTGTAATACCACAATATCTATAGGAAACCAGCTTTGAGAAGTACTATGGCCATAAAAAAGTGTAGCATGAATCGCTGGATATCGGATATAAAAACATCAGGAAATGATAGAGACACATCAGCAAGATGCGGGCTTATAAACGGGTCAGTTCGTTGGTGATAGACAATTACCTGTTTGCTTTTGCCTTCTGGAGCGACAAGAAACAGTCCAAGGCAGGTGTCTAGTAGAGTCCTGCTCGCTATTCTCAGCAACTCATTCTCTATTATCTCATTGTCAGGCCTGTCATCTCTGACAACAAATAAAAAGTGCCACCAATAAATGTCATTAAACCAAGCGACAATAACTGGCAAGTGTCTTGCATCAAATATGCCCAAGACTGTCTATAAATTCTCACCCATCATCTAATTCTGGTAAGGCCTTCAGCTGTTGCCAACTAGTGTCAAGCCTGCTGACGATTGGAGGCAGCGTTGTAAGCAGCAACGGAGAGACAAACGCATCCGTCAGTGACAGCGGGCAGTTGAGGCAAAGGGGTTTGAGCAGGGACTTGATACAACCTTTCAGAGTGAATGAGCCCATCTGAGAAAAGAGTTGAAACTCTGAAGCTAAGGCTAGGCTTTCCCAATCCTATTGCGTGTACATCAACTAGCCAAAGCAGAAATCTCAAATATCGACTACATATGTAGCTAAAAGATTTTTTAGCCAGTATATTTCTTTGCCTGGATTCATTGGCAGGAAAATATGAACATAGAGGAGCACCCTTGCCTTTATCTGACAGAATGCAGCTTATGTACTGTAGATCTCCGACCAAAACAAACAACTACCCTAGGACATTTATATTTCGCTAGTATTTAGTTTCGCGAGTAGCACACAGAGTAAAATTTCGCAGCAACTTAATTTCGCAGCTCTGATGAGTGTGAAAATATAGTGATGTAAAAATAAATGCAGTGGAACAAACATAATTAGATTCCTCAGGTTCAGTTCACCGATGAAAAAAATTCAATCTGGGCGAGTTTGTAACTGTGAACCACAGGTAGAATTGTGTGGGCAAGGTCGATAATGCAATTTGATCGCTTGCTGCCATTTGTTTCTTGGACTATCAACAGGTCCGTATTCCCTGGGGCGGCTGGCCGGCCCCAACTTTTGGGAAATTTTTCACGGCTAAATACAGTCAAACTCGAATAACTCGCCCTCGGATAAAATGTAACATTTCATTTCAAACACAAGGTTAACTCGAACAGATTTGGTCAGTTCCAACGCAATGATAAATTGCTTCAGATAACTCGATCTCAACATCATTTATTCGAGAAGTTTTTTGCCCAACGGCCATGAACACGGTTTTTATCGCTGTAGAATATCACTTCATTCCAAGCCATAGAGACAAACATCAACTTTTAGTAGTTCTTATGCGTCATTATTATCATCATCGGCAGCAAAATATTCTTGTTAACGACTTTTATCAAAGTTTGCAAAATATCAAGCTTTACCAAAGACCCACTTGGCCATGTCCCATTGAAAGTGTAGAAACCTCCGAATGAACTTGAAATTAAATCTGCAAAAATTGATCTTTGTTAAAACGCTCAAAAGAAAAATATGTCTTTTTTAGCGTTTTAACTGTGGTCAAGTTTTGCCTATTTTAATTTAAAACGTCCCGGCAGTCATATCACCTAAAACAAAACAAATCTCAAAAAATAAAAAAATGTTGATACTTTCCGATAAAACTTTTTAAAACCTCACATGAGAGGCCAGGCTGAGGCCCTACATGAGAGAAACCTGTTGGGGGCTTACACCGCCCGCCCCCTCCACACCCCTAGATGGTAATAACTAGTCGCCTAACATTAGCTGCCCCAACTTGCAACCAATAAATACAGGCCTGATTATCAATGAACAAAGCTATTTATTTTCGCGTTTTCGCTCGTTTGTTATGATAGTTTAGTTTTGCACATGAAATTTTCACGAGAGGATGACTCCGGGAAAACGCGAAAGTTAGATGAGGCGAATACATAAGTGTCCTAGGGTACAGCCACTAACATGAGTGTAAACACTAACAGACATTTGCTAAAGAATACGTATAAAATGTGAACAAATATTCTAAGGAAATTTTAATTCATTTCCTTTATCCTGAGTTGTGGCCGGATTTCTCTATAACATTATCTGACAGTGGTTGTGCCGAGACACATCTATGTGACCTTGTAACGAAGGCTTCTTCATGATACATTTACAACAACCTATACAGAGCTATATAACGTGACAAGCTATCAGTAACTAGATAACTTCATGGCTTTCAGTAGCTATATAACTTCCCAACTATTGATCGCTACATAGCCTTTCTAAAAATAAGTTACGTCTGTATAAGTTACTACTCAGCCTTCCATGTTGATAGCAAGAATCAAGAAACCAACCTTTGCTATGCAACTTATTTCGCCTTTTTAAATTTGATAGAGTGAATCCAAGCCATGGTAGACGACCTTGCAATTCAGTATCAACCCATTTATTAATATAATTATAGAGTTAGGCCATTTGATTTTGGTTCATAGAAGTTTGCCTATATTAGAGTTTCACAGAGTCTCAAGCAGAGAAGGGATTCAAATGACGAAGAGAGTTGAATATTCCCATAAACTTGATAAAATAACAGAAAATAAAACAAATTAAGCCAAGGCACTTATAAACTCCGCCTTTTTCAAGCACAGCACATCTTTTAATTTCCACCTCTTTAGACCAAAAAGGGGTACCTTCCAACACGCTTAATGAAAAAGCTGGTTATGACTTCTCAAATGGAGTAAATTGACTCGACTTGAACATAAAAAAGTCTTGGACTTTTTTATGCTCAAGATAAGCAAAATAACAAAATAAGCAGCACTTGAACATAAAAAATAGACCATCAGCCAACAGCTGCTGAAGTCATCGCTACTATATTGTGTTATGAAAGGCAAGAAACAGACTAGGTAGAGGTATAAAGAGCACCTCATTGATGTTGTCTATGATGATGTGTGAGAGCATATCAGCGAGCTGACGAGAATAGAAGGTAGGAGAGAGTTTACCCATCATCACCAGCAGCTGGTTTCTACAAATAGTTTGGTAGTGGACAGGCTCAGCGTGTGATGAACATACAACATGGAATGCTGATGCAATGTTTCACCTGAACAAACAGGTGCCTTTATATTGTCAATATACTGATCTCTATACGGCCTGCCAATATGCAAATTGGAATTGCTTAAAAATCTTGGGTTGAATTCTTGAGTTTCACAGAAGGTCCGGTTAAAATTAACTAAACTTGCTGGACAGTTTGATCTCGCAATGCCTGATGGAAAGCAATTGTATTCTATATTGTATTCTATATAATATATTATAATATATTATATATATAATATATATATATTATATATAATATATATATATTATATATATAATATATATATATATTATATATTAATATATAATATAGAATATATATATTCTATATTATATATTCTATATAAGCAATATATATTTTCTATATTTGTTGTCAAACTTACTGTTTTGATGAGCCAAGGTCAGCCAGCTAAAACTGTTACCTGAAGCAAACTAAATCTTCTTATCACAAAAAAGCTGCCCTCAGGTGGTAAAATCATAAACAATCGGATTCCAACAAGTTACCTAGCAATATTCTTACCAAATGGTAAGGGTCTTTCTTAAAGATTGAAAACAGGAACTCCGCTTCAAGCCCTGTACACAGTACCGATAAGCCACCACATCAGGAGACATGACACGTATCAGAGCACACTATCATTGCAACCTTAAAGGTTGACTTGCAACAAAATTCACATTACCGCTATTTGATATGAAAAGATTCACCGTGTCTTACTCGGTTGTGTTGTAGGTGCAAAATATGTGGAAATGTGATTACAAGCTCTCAAAAGCTCAGAAACGAACAGAGAATCCCAGCCACACGAGACCGCCGTAGTTTGGATAACCTTTCCGAAACGGCTCAAATGTGATGTAGTTGTGAGAGATGGTTTCTGTTTACACTTTCTTGCAACCTTATTCATCGAAATATTTTCACAAATATACTTCACGCATTCAATAAAACTATGTCTATTGTTCTTACGCGTCTGTTTTATCGTCATCGTAATGCTGTCACTTTTAGCACTGATACCTTATAACTTACCGTAAAAAACTGTTAAACTTTTTAACCTTGCCTCGAAGGAGTACATATCATTGTCTGATAATCATGACGAGCCTGTTGGTTACCTGTGATAATCGAAAAGTGCTGCAAAAATTATTTGCGAAGTATTGGGTCCCGTGATCAGATTACGACTTGACGATTGAATAATGCCGAAACAAAACTGTAAAGTAGCGAGCATCTATATTTGATACGGGGTCTTCGGTAAAACCCGAAGTGTTTGTCATAAACTAGTACTTATAAGTTTTATATTGAGCTTTTTATTGGCCTTTCAATTCACGTGAAAACATACGTGACAAGACGATAACCAAATTTCGTGGTTACGTCAGAGAAATAAACAGATTCCGATCTACGGCGGCTTTTAGTTTTTGAGCTTTTAAGAGCTTGTAATCACTTTTCCACACATTTTGCACCTACAACACAACAGAGTAGGATACGGTGGATCCTTTCATTTCACATAATGGTAATGTGAATTTTGTTGCAAGTCAACCTTTAAGGAGATCAACAAGCACCTGTTGGTGCATGCCGTTGAAACAAGGAAAGACGAGTCTAAACACTCACATAACGTCCAGGACATCGAGTACGTGCTTCTGCAGAGACTGATGCCTACCATCATTCACATCCTCTTCTATTGTCATACCTAAAGATAATGAGCAGACGACTACGAGTAGGAAACAGATCAGTACAGTCATACCTACAGGCAATGAGCAGACAAGTATGAGTAAGAAACAGAGAGCAATAGTCAAACTTAGAGACAATGAACAGACAACTTCAAGTTAGAAACATAGAACATTAGAATCATACCTTCAGACTACGAGCAGACAACTACGAGTAGGAAACAGGTCAGTACAGTCATACCTACAGGCAATGAGCAGACAACTATGAGTAGGAAACAGGTCAGTACAGTCATACCTACAGGCAATGAGCAGACAACTATGAGTAAGAAACAGAGGGCAATAGTCAAACTTACAGACAATGAACAGACAACTACAAGTTAGAAACAGAACATTAGAATCATACCTTCAGACTACGAGCAGACAACTACGAGTTAGAAACGGAGAGCAATAGATCCATACTTAAAGACAATTTGCAAACATGAATTAGAAACAGAGCGCAGTAGAATCATACCTACAAACCATGAACAGACAACTACGAGTAGGAAACAGATCAGTAGAGTCATACCTATAGACAATGAGCAGACAACTATGAATAGGAAACAAGGTGCAGTATAGGCTCAAAGTGAAACACTGAATACGAGACTCAAATCTTATAAGAAAAACTCCCATTATAGTAGAGTTTATGTTGCATGATGAATAGCCCAAAATCATAGACAATAAAACTTTTACTAAAATCTAAAGGCAACCTGGCAGCTTGACGGACTTCCTAAAAACTTGACAGCAAATCAACTGAAAGAACTTTAAAGAATAGAGAAAGCATAATATTATTTATTATTTTATTTAACATGCTTTATTATTTATCTTGAGGTGTTGACTGATGTTCTAAAAAAAGAATCAAGGAGATTGACCCACCAGAAGCTGAGATATAGCCAGCCAAACACAGGTCTACCTAATAAAGAATCAGAGGAAAACCCTTCGAAAATCTCGAAAACTATGACGTATAAAAACTATTGACGAAAACTATTCCGGTTGTATGTCATTGAAACAGATACCAGGTCGTATCCAATTAACCTCCGGGTAATCCGGGTTAATAATCAAAGAATAGAGAAAGCATAATATTATGCTTTATTATTTATCTTGAGGTGTTGACTGATGTTCTAAAAAAGAATCAAGGAGATTGACCCACCAGAAGCTGAGACATAGCCAACCAAACACAGGTCTACCAAAAAACAAGTGTTTTGGTAATCATCAATATTTGATGTATGAAATCGACTTGTGTGCCATTGGTCAATTAAGCCAACTAATGCGCTCTCCGATAACAATCACGGCGTTTTAATTGGTTTAATCCCTGGAAGTATAGAACAATCAAATTGGGCCTAACAATCATTACTCTGAGAATTCCGAACCAGTCCCTCTGACGTGTAGATTAGTTTTAGCATAAAATAATTACACGCATCTATTATTTCGCAACATTTCGCTATCTTTAGTTAGTTAGGTCGCCATCTTGCTAGTTCAGCTCAGTTTTGTTGTTCTCCCACTTAGCTTTCCTATTCAGACTCATCTTTAGCGCTGTTCAGATTTTTTTAACTATAGCTAATAAATGTAATCAATTAAATCAATCATCAATCTCGGCTATCATTTGGAATTTTCTACAATTTACATGTATATTAGTTACATCATTTATTCTAGAGGCAGTTATATTATAATTTTGTATAACATGCATTATGATTATTATATTAATCATAAAAAATAATCATAGATAAGATAGGTATAATAGATCAATAGAAAAATCAAATCAAAAGTTATCGTTTTCTTTTCTTACACCAAGAGCAGCACGGTCAAGTTATGCTTTTTAAAATTATGGCTGTAGTGAGCTTACAGTCTGTTAATAGTGACGATAATCATGAAAATCAACTGAATGCTACAGTAGGTACACAGTAGAAGAATGATGAATGAACAAAAAGTCACAATCCCATTTCTTATTCTAAACAAACTGCAATTCGCGGATGTCATATATAGACTATACACGCGCCATTCGTTGAGCAGAGGATCTGCGGAGCATATCCGTAGAGATCGAGTTAAAATTTGAAGCACAATAGTCAAAATCTGCTCTTCTATTTTGAAAAATCATGGCGAGGGGTTGTGGGCAAATGCCTTTACCACACAATGTTTGCTTGATTTTCCTGAGAAACCAGAGCTAGCCTGTAAATTCTTTACTATCGCGAGAAGCGTTTCACATCTCGTAGCCTAAAACAATCATTATACGTAACGGCGGTAAAGGTGCGCAACTCCGGCACATTACCAAGAAGTCGATTTAATAAGTCACAATTCTCGGGATTTTCGAAGGGTTTTCCTCTGATTCGTTATTAGGTAGACCTGTGTTTGGTTGGCTATATCTCAGCTTCTAGTAAGTCAATCTCCTTGATTCTTTTTTTAGAACATCAGTCAACACCTCAAGATAACTAATAAAGCATAATAATATTATGCTTTCTCTATTCTTTAAGTTAATGAATCATAATAGATTTACAAAAGTGGCCACACTTGTTGGTTGTCAAGCTAAGGTTAGTGTAGAATTGCATAGCAGGGGAGTGATTACATGAGCATTAGAGTAATACAACCATTATGGCAGATTATCGCTAAAATATAACAAATATCTTTTTTTGTTTCTCATCTCATCGAAAAGCTCTTACAAAATTTGTTTAAAAAGTAATTCTATTGGTTGCTTGATTGTGAATAAATTACTCACAGTTTAGAAATAAACTAGGTGATTACCCGGATACGAAAGACTACGAGATTTTTGTCCCTTTGTGAGTAATGTTTCAGTATAATTCTGAAGTTTCGAGTCGATGGGTTATCAGTTCTTGAGAAACGGAAGAAACTTCTAGAAAAGGATGTAAAATGGCAGCTGACAGAATGGCTTTCAATGACACACTGATCGATATTTTTTGCAATGAAGGATTATATATCCATCGTTTTTTTTTACATCATCAAGCCGTTTGCACATGCGTTTGTTCACAAAAAAGCCATCATATTTGTAGAAAACAATCGGTTTTCTTTTTTATTTAAGAGTACTTTTTGGTGTTGGTCTTATACTATAGTAAGAACATTTCAAACAAAAGCATCGTTCTCAAACATTTATTGCAAAAGTTTCCTGTTTTTAACGATAAAATTGTCTAAAAAGATGGCCGATAAAATTACGTCACGAAAAAGTGAAGGATATATACGAAGCTAAAAAGCTTCTCCTTAGCAACAAAAGCTTTGCACTAAAACCATTTGTTTTTCTATTCATAACAAATATATGGACTCTATACGATTTGGTGTACTGTAATCATCATTGTTTCATCAGTTACTTTTAAAACATCACTACTTTAAATAGCATGAAAAAAAACTATTTATTGGATTTCTATTTTTTCATCGAAATTTATTTTTGATGTATGCATGATTGGAGCTGCACAATGATATTCAGTTCAAACGAATTGTGCTATTCTGAGTGCTTTCAGTGTTGATGAAAAGTTGTAAGGCCTAGGATCAAAAGGCCCTCTTGTATATATACACAACTAAGCATCTTACCTATAATATGTTACTTACTGCAAGTAACTTACCTATAATATGTTACTTATTGTAAGTAACTTACCTATAATATGTTACTTACTGTAAGTAACTTACCTATAATATGTTACTTACTGTAAGTAACTTACCTATAATATGTTACTTACTGTAAGTAACTTACCTATAGTCTATTACTTACTGTAAGTATCTCACCTATAATCTGTGATCGTTCACAGTCGGCCAACTCGAGGAGGGTTGATGGTGAATAGCTCGTATGAAACTCATTCATGACTTCTCTCTTGAAGAGCCCCATTGTTGAGTTGAGACACAACATCACACCTGCAATTCATCATCAAGCCTTTTAATACCCTTGAGTTCATCAGGCAACCTTCTGCACGTAATATACTGCAGTGAGATGTATTCTAGACCTACTATTTATTCCACGACCAAACACGACTGAAGCGATTGTTTGGGAGACTTATGATAAATGCATAAGTGCAGACAACTCACGAAAATTATTAATCAACGGATGTCGCAAACCCTTGTACCGAAATCTCATCAACAAATTTAACCCTTTTTTAATGGATTCGCTTAAGTATAATAACAATACAAAACACATATTTTAAAACTTGACAAGCCTTATTTTTATCAAAATTAAGACCGACATACGAAATGCCGAGCGACAGAGAATAAAACCATATTGTCATGCGCTTTTCACAAAAAAACGTGCACATTTCACCAGCCTATAGCATTGTCGAAGGTTCCTGTAATTAACGTAGAAGTACTGAAAAAGCAATGGCTTTTTTTGCAGATTTCAAAGTAACTGACATTTTGGACACTTATGAATACTTTGGTATTCCAACTGATGTCCAAAGCAGTGAAAGTAAAAGAACTGACGATAATATTTTTTTAACGATTCTTATGAGATTATTACAATATTTAATTATAAGAATAATTATTCGGTTTTATAAGGTTTAGTTATAAGAATAATTATTTGATTTTGTAAGATTTAATTATAAGAATAAGCATTCAAATTTACAAGATCGAAGTATATAGTGACCGATGTTGGGCAATATGTTACTGTTATTATTTTTTCTAAATAGTTTTGTTAAATAGATTTTCTAAAAATCTATATAAATATCACAATTTCTTAATATTTTTAGCTATAACGCTTTGAAATGTAAACAAAATTGTGCAATGGTTTTTATTATTACTGTATTACTATATTAATAATATTGGTTATTATAATAATATCAGTGAATTTTACTTCTAATATTGCATTTCTCCTATTGCGGGGGAGAAATATAAACATTTAATCTTTTCCTTTCATTATTGCTGTTTGTTGTACATAATAACATCCAGTACATTTCAGCTACCATTGCAGTTATCCTATTGCAATGCAGTGCCATTTGACTGCTAATATTGCATTTCTCAACCATCAGTACCCTTTCTTTTGTCCAATACCGCTTTGGTCGTGGGCTGTATGACAAGCTAACCAAGTATTGATAAGTATTGATCTCGGAACCCTCCATTCACAAGTCGACAAGCTAACCAATTAATCTACAAGGGATGCAACTGATACATCGGGCAATATTAGTCATTATCTGGGTTAAACTAGCATGACTCTGCATTACACGCAACATCACTAAAGCTTGCTCTCACTGTTCTTATTAGTAAGTTTAGCACAACGGATACTAGATTACTCAAATTAGCCAATGGCAATTTGGGGCTGCGACCGGTTAGCTTAGCTATTTCGCACTGACTCCATCATCTCTGCTTTTGTTTGATTCTTGATATACAATTGTTTGAAACTTGAAACAACAAATGTATCACAGTAGATATCACTTGCCAGCCAAACCCAAATGACAAGTGGTGAAAGCTAGTAGCAAGTGATAACAGGTGGTAGCAGATTGTGACAAGTGGTAACATATGGCTACAGGTTACAAAAAAAACAAATAGACTTACTGTTCATCTGATGAGAAAGAAAATTAAAGGAGGGAGAGAGCTGATGCCCATCTTTGTCAAGGTAACCTGAGGCTGCAGCAACCTGCAGTAATTACACAATCTACTGAATAGATACGAAGTTAATAGTTCCTGGTAAATATGACATGTTGTGACACTGAGTGAGTTCACTAAAACTGTGTTTACCAATGTCAAGTGAATATGATGTGGCAGTTTCGATACTGCAGACAACTCAAGACATTGCTGCCAATGCCAGGTAATCAATCGGGAGGGCATTACAGCATTACTATTACATTACTAGCATTTACAGGTACTCAAGACAGAGCGACCAACATTGACATGTATTCAGGAGAGAGTGACAAGCACTTAAGAAGGTGCTATTAACATTTAAAAAGATCCAAAGAGCGACAAAAATTACCAGATGCTCAAGCAAGGAGGACTAGCATTTACAAGGACTCAAGAAGGATTGACTAGCATTGACAGGTGTTCCAGAGAGAATGACTACCATTTACAGGTACTCGAGGTAGTTTGACTAGTGATGACAGATGCTCCAGAGAGATTCACTACCAGTTACAACTACTGATGAGGGATTAACCAGTTGTAAAAGAATGAATAATAACTTCCATGGAAAAAAATATCATGAAGCTGTAAAAGTTGTAAAAAAATAGTATTTATAATAAAGAACTTGTTTACAGATGTTAATCTTTATCAAAGAAAAATTGAACTGGACATTTTTGCCTCCTCACAAAATGGCACATTGTCAGTAATCTAAAGCAAGATAACTCTTTAACTGCAATGATTAGCTACACAAATTAACCCTCATTAGGTTGGGTGAAACTACCAGTTACATGCTGAAAAGTATTTCATATCCTAGGATACGCGGTGGCTTGGATTTGATGGTCACCTTGAAACTAGTATTTTGACAAATGAAACAGGAAATGACACAGTTCAGGTAAGCAATGCTATATACATGAAAATTTTGTTCTTCAGTTGTCTTTTCTTTGTTAAGGCAAAAACTATGAATAATATTATAATTTTATCTGCTCGTGAAATGATGAGTTAAACAGTCAAGGAAACATAACTCTGCCTGGCTAAAGAGCCTACCTCAGGGTCTGCAGGGGTGACAACTCGACGAGCGACAATAAGAAAGTCTCTAAAGAGCTCCTGCAACTGTAAATATATAAAGAGGACAATTCCTAAAGCCTCTGACATGGGTCTCTGGTACAACTATGATATAACAGATAACAGCTGCTGCCTATTCGATATTTTACTTTGACAGCAGTCATGGCTAAAAATATACAGCCTACTTGTAACCTGCGAACAGAAACAGAAAGCTAGATGAAAGAACATCAGTTCATGACATACCTGATACCTTCGCTCGTTAAATATTGGGTCAGAGTCAGGAGGAGACAACAAGCCGATATAAGACGCCATCTCTAAAGCACTCTTTCTCGCCCTGTAGCAGAAGAAGCAATGAAGAACAAGGGCTCATCTAGTGGGGATCAACAAAGCAGCTTGACAGCATTAATCACAGGCTGAAGCAACAATACAAAGTGAAAATTCATAACATAGAAATTGTGCCGATATGCGTTGCTCATAATTACTGACCTACTTCTACTCACTACTGCTTAAAAGTGAACTTACCCAAAGTTTTAAGAATAAGTATCGGTCTTATTCTATCATGTGATTGATTGTGTTTGGCGTTTGAGATGGTGTGACACCCAGGATATTTCAACGTTAAATCGACAAAACTTGATCATGGTTAAAACGCTCAGAACGGAAACATGTCGAAAATGACATGTTTCCAGTTATTATGGAGATGGTTGATATAAGCTATCGGGTTCCAAGTTGTAGCGTTACGCGTCTATATTCTATTGGTCTCTTTGCAACGATCGACATCACAATCGCACAGAGATCACTTTTTGTCGATTTTAATATTAAAGCATCCTAGTAGTCAAACTGAAAAAAAGAATCGCAATAGAAAAATTTAATTTTTTTGAACCAACTAAAACTTTGCGTACGTTTATCTTTAACCTGGCAAGAGTTTGACCTTGACACTTTGACCAACAAGCTGAAAAGTAATATAAAAAAGTGTCTGTACTAAATGACAGTAGTCCATAGAGACACCCGACAGCCAGACCTGGTTTACCAAGCACCGGCAGCAAACATTATTAAAGTTGTACTGTAGAGCTGAATGTTTTGTACTTGTAATACTGTTTGACTGTGCATTGTATGTTTGGAATGTAGTAAATGATTTGTACTGCAGCATGTGCTGTTTGACTGTGTATTGTATGTTTGGTATGTAGTAAATGATTTGTACTGCAGCATGTGCTGTTTGACTTGAAGCTAACAAACAGTAGGAAATTTTGGAGAAAAGACTCTATTGTTACAAAGGAAAGGCTAAAGACTGAAAAATGAAATCGGGACACAACTAGCTGTCAAAAAGTGGTGATGCAATGTGACAGGTTCGAGATATCTGGTGATGCAATGTGACAGGTTCGAGATATCTGGTGATGCAATGTGACAGGTTCGAGATATCTGGTGTTGTGATTGTATCCTGATGTCTGCACAAGACTAAGAGTTAAGACGACCGGGTGTAATATTGCGGCTATGTATAAGTAATATAGTGTCTATATAATAATATGCAAGAGATTGCTGTGAGAGTATAAAATAATCCTTTATTGCTAACTTGTAGACATGTACACTGTAAACTGAATTGTTATGAATTGCTCTTTATTAGCTGCAGTCAGGCTATTTATACATCCTTACAATTATTCTAGAAAATTCCAGAAAATCCATTCAGAGAAAATCTAGTAATAGAACAATATTCTAAATTTATTCTAAATTTAATTTAATAGAATAAATTCTAAATATTAAATTGATGAGATAAATTTAATATTTTAAATTTATCTCATCAAAATATGTCCATCTACATTTATAGAGGGCTAATAATAATCCGCTGCGCTGCTACTGTATGATTCATCAGCGTATTACGCAATAGCTATTGTCATACTATAACTTTGTTTACTATACTAAATGTATACTATATACAGTACTCAGAATCTGTGACACTAGCACATGCTGGTTTGGTTAAATATGCCTGAATAATGTAAAAGATTAAAAATTACAGATTTTAAAAATTATTAATTGTTTGTATTTAAACAGGTGTGCTGACATAACAGGTGCGATGATATGAACAGGCGTGACGATATAAAAATTCAACAAAGACCGACGACACCAACTACTAGTCCAGGTAAGAAAAAAAGCAGAGACTCACTGTTGAAGTTGAGGTTCATTCCACTTCTTTATAGAGTTTTCAAGAACTAACTCTATGTATTCCAGTTGGAGACTGTAGTTCTTCATCTCATTGCTATACACAGATATGACAGTCAGTAGGATCACAGTCTATGAAGGCATAATTAGACAAGAGAAGAAAACATACCTATAAAAATATTACAGACCTCACCAGGAGAAGGCCTTCGAGGAGATAGCGAAATGTACGATTGTCTGTATTTTGCCTGCACCTCTGAGTGCTCTCATGGAGTGTCTTGAACTGGGGCTGCGGGGAAGAGAGGAAACACTGAGGAAAAAGGGCTACGAATTTAACAAACAGGATAATATAACATAACCTAAAGAAACGTGTTGAAAAAGCAAGAGCCGATGTAGAAACGAAAAATACCAAAAAGTGTTCAAGAATGAACTAACACAATTTTAGTTGATTTTTTCAGAAGGTATTTGGGTATTTTTCTATAATTTCTGCTTTTTCTATGTGTGAGATAACCTGACTGTCACGATATTTCAAGATTAAAATTGACAAAACGTGATTCCGGTTAAAACGCTCAGAACGTAAGTTTGCGTCAAATGATGTGTAACTACCCTAGGACACTTAAGTATTCGCGGCATCTAACTTTCGCGTTTTCGCGGAGTCATCATCACGCGAAAAATTCATGCGCGAAACTAAACTATCATAACGAACTAGCGAAAATTCGAAATTAAATAGCTATGTTCTACACAGGCCTGTATTCACTGGTTGCAAGGTGGGGGGCTAATGTTAGACGACTAGTTATGAACATCTGGGGTGTGGAGAAGGAGGGGGGGTGCTGTAAGCTCCCAACAGGTTTCTCTTATGTAGGGCCTCAGCCGGGCCTCTCACGTGAAGTTTTAAAAAATTTTATTGGCAAGTATCAACATTTTTCTATTTTTTGAGATTTGCTTTGTTTTAGCTGATGTGACTGACAAAACGTTTTAAAATTAAAACAGGCAAAACTTGTATGCAGTTAAAAAGCTCAGAAAGAAGACATCTTTTTCTTTTAAGCGTTTTAACAAAGATCATTTTTGCCGATTTTATTTCAAGTTCATTAAGTAGGATATGGGCAAGCAGATGTTTGCTAAAACTTGATATTTTGCAAACCTTTATAAAGGTCGTTAACAAGAATATTTTGCCGCTGATGAAGATAATAATGACGCCTAAGAACTACTAAAAGTTGATGTTTGTATCTATGGCTTCGAATAAAGTGATATTCTACAGCGATAAAAACCTTTCTATAGCCGTTGGACTATGAAATTCCTAAAAAGTTGGGGCGTCTTAGCCGGCCAGCTGTCCAAGGGAATACGGCCCTGTAGTTCATTGATATCCACAACAAAATCGTGATATTAGAAATGCAGATAATTTTGTGTGTGATTGAGCTCATCGGGAAATTTCTAGTAAATTCGTTAATACACCGAATGAGCAGCATGGCAAAGCAAATTAAGATAACAAGTTTTTTTGGAAAAGCCAAGACAAACGAAGAAGATGATGATATCAGTTTAGTCACCGAATTTGTAACTGATGAGGATGAAAGTCTGGTAGGTGAAGTCATACAATTAAATAATACTTATTGTAGTGATGAATTTTACTGCCAACCAAAAACGATAACAACCCTCACCAGGTCCAACCATGTTATACAGTTCTGGTTGTGATGTTGGTTGTTATCTATTTTCTTTTTTATGAGACATGTACTGTATTTGATTTTTTTTAAATTTGAAATATTGTGAACTCAAAACGTGCCATGGCCATCGCTTGCTATAAATACTTGAGATCTAATATTGGTACCATATCGGTCACGACGGAAAGGACCGAGTCGTCATTGATAGTCCAAGAAACAAATGGCAGCAAGCGATCACGTTGAATTATCGATTTCTGCCATACATTTATACCTGCGGGTTACAAATACAAACTAGTCGCAAATATAAAAAATTTTTTTACTAGAGGACCGGACCTGAGGAATCTAATTTGTTTGTTCCACTGCATTTATTTTCACATCACTATATTTTCGCACTCATCAGAGCTGCGAAATTAAGTTGCAGCGAAATTTTACTCTGTGTGCTACTCACGAAACTAAATACTAGCGAAATATAAGTGTCCTAGGGTAGTTGATATCTGCTAAAGCGTTCAAGTTGCCTCTAATCTGTCTCTTAACAACTATAGAAGCCATAATCACACTTTCGCTTGATTTAAGTATTTTAATCATAATCAAGTTTTATTAATTTTAATCTTGAAACATCCTGGCAGTCAGATCACCTCAAACATGAAAAACAATGGCAAATGATAGAAAAATACCTATATACAAATACATACCAAATATTTAAATAATAATAATAAATAATAATAAATACCAAATATTTAAATAATAATAATAAATAATAATACATACCAAATATTTAAATAATAATAATAAATAATAATACATACCAAATATTTAAATAATAATAATAAATAATAATACATACCAAATATTTAAATAATAATAATAAATAATAATAAATACCAAATATTTAAATAATAATAATAAATAATAATACATACCAAATATTTAAATAATAATAATAAATAATAATACATACCAAATATTTAAATAATAATAATAAATAATAATACATACCAAATATTTAAATAATAATAATAAATAATAATACATACCAAATATTTAAATAATAATAATAAATAATAATACATACCAAATATTTAAATAATAAATAATAATACATACCAAATATTTAAATAATAATAATAAATAATAATACATACCAAATATTTAAATAATAAATAATAATACATACCAAATATTTAAATAATAAATAATAATACATACCAAATATTTAAATAACAATAATAAACAATAATACATACCAAATATTTAAATAATAATAATAAATAATAATAAATACCAAATATTTAAATAATAATAATAAATAATAATACATACCAAATATTTAAATAATAATAATAAATAATAATACATACCAAATATTTAAATAATAATAATAAATAATAATACATACCAAATATTTAAATAATAATAATAAATAATAAAACATACCAAATATTTAAATAATAATAATAAATAATAATACATACCAAATATTTAAATAATAATAATAAATAATAATACATACCAAATATTTAAATAATAATAATAAATAATAATACATACCAAATATTTAAATAATAAATAATAATACATACCAAATATTTAAATAATAAATAATAATACATACCAAATATTTAAATAATAATAATAAATAATAATACATACCAAATATTTAAATAATAAATAATAATACATACCAAATATTTAAATAATAAATAATAATACATACCAAATATTTAAATAATAATAATAAACAATAATACATACCAAATATTTAAATAATAATAATAAATAATAATACATACCAAATATTTAAATAATAATAATAATACATACCAAATATTTAAATAATAATAATAAATAATAATACATACCAAATATTTAAATAATAAATAATAATACATACCAAATATTTAAATAATAAATAATAATACATACCAAATATTTAAATAATAATAATAAATAATAATACATACCAAATATTTAAATAATAAATAATAATACATACCAAATATTTAAATAATAAATAATAATACATACCAAATATTTAAATAATAATAATAAATAATAATACATACCAAATATTTAAATAATAATAATAAATAATAATACATACCAAATATTTAAATAATAATAATAAATAATAATAAATACCAAATATTTAAATAATAATAATAAATAATAACACATACCAAATATTTAAATAATAATAATAAATAATAATACATACCAAATATTTAAATAATAATAATAAATAATAATACATACCAAATATTTAAATAATAATAATAAATAATAATACATACCAAATATTTAAATAATAAATAATAATACATACCAAATATTTAAATAATAAATAATAATACATACCAAATATTTAAATAATAATAATAAATAATAACACATACCAAATATTTAAATAATAATAATAAATAATAATACATACCAAATATTTAAATAATAATAATAAATAATAATACATACCAAATATTTAAATAATAAATAATAATACATACCAAATATTTAAATAATAAATAATAATACATACCAAATATTTAAATAATAATAATAAATAATAACACATATCAAATATTTAAATAATAATAATAAATAATAATACATACCAAATATTTTCAGATTGAATTTACTAAAATTTATGCAAGTTCCTCTTTAAAGACTTTAGTTAATCAAGTAATGGCCTTGACCTCTACAGACATACAACTTCAAGATAGGCAAGCAATGGATACAGGCTTCCTCTATGATAAGCTAAATTTCATCTCATCCAGTCTGGCAGTTAGAACAGGAAGTGATAAAGAACTCACGACAAGCTGTTTGGGGTGCATAGTAGCGAGTCTAATGAAAATAGCCCCAGCATGCCTAGCCAGAGCTGTACGCCTCTCCCGCGTACAGGTCGGGTCGCTGTATTGGATGGCCTCAAATATCTGAAATAACACAAGTATGAGAAACACAGGCTCTTCTGTCCTTTTTAACTTTATCGGTACAAAATTATTTTGTTACCGGGACATAAATACTTGGTAAAACCTAATATTTGACAAAGGCGTGTATAATTTATAACATTTGAACTCCATGGTATATGAAACTGACTTTGATACTAAGTTAACACTTGAGACCCCAGAACTCAAGAGACTCTTGAGAACAGATTAATTTTTTCACAAACTGATTTAACAAAATCATTGATACACTTCTATTTATGATATTGTATACACATATTATGTTCTTATTATACAGGTAAATACAAATAAACATTTATAAGTCAAATTCTTATATAACTGTTTCTCTAGCTATAGTAATTTTGGAAACATTTGCCCTCGCAGAGGCCTATACTGCAGTCTTGACATGTGCTTATTATGGTTCCTCTATAACTTTGCCTACAGCCTTTGGAGGACGCCATGACAGTAAAAGAAAGTTGTTGCTCTCTGGGAAAATATTCAGAAAGCAGTAACAGAAGCATAAAATATCTACAAAAAAAATACGTTTTTATTTCGGATTTTTCGTTCGTTTAGTATTGCAAAAACGATGTTTTTTTCTCAAACCAGCTAATATTTTGGTTGCTAACAGAGACCAATATATTGTAGATTACTATTAGTAAAAAAATTAAATAAAAAAAAGGCATTAAGCTAACCAGAAATCAATTCTTAAAAAAAGTTCGCGTGGCGACATAATAGTCGCTCTGACCATTGGCGTCAGTATCGCGAAACGGCAATAATGTTGCTCTGCCTGCAAATGGTTAACTAGCATCAAATTTTACACTAATTGGTGCGATGAAGAAGCTACAGTATATTGCAAAATGAGTGTAGACACTATTTTGCTACTACCGCGATCATGTTCCAAGTCTGATGAATTATCAATATTATTATAGTTTATAGCATTATTATTACTGCTATAAAACACAATCACTCTCAGTAGTACTATTATTCAATAGATAATCATCAGAAGTCTGTAGATCTACAATTATGGAAACCTACGTAGCTGTAATTCGTCTGAGGTGACTGGTCACCGTTAAAAGATTGCAACAAAAATTTATGATTTAACAGTGCGAAACTAAGCTCAGAGGGTGATGTAAATATGTTTTCTATTGGCTCAATGCAAGCAGATGATTTTTTTTATTTTGTGTAAGTACAGATATGACAGACTGATTAATCAACTACTCACTAATCAAAACACTGCACAAAGCCTACTAAAGCTGTACCATGGGACTCCTGACCATACACAAACTTTGTGTCGAGCCGTACTACCTGACTAGGGGTATGCCATGAGTTCAATGATCCCTGTAACCAGCAACCTCCCGGTTATGGCTGCTTGTGAAATGATAGCCTAAATCGTCAAGACAACTTCTGCATGACCGAAGAGATATCTATTACTGTTCCAAAGCTAATGGCAAAAGTATACCTGATAATTTTAAGGCTCAATTGTTCCCTACAGTTTCGGAATCTCTCTGTAGTAGCCCGAGGTAAGGCCAAAGTGAACGCGAGGATATTGAAATGATTGACTGGAAAGCTTGACCACTTGTAGTAGGATTGAGAGTGCAATGACAGTGACTAACTCCTTGGGTGTACATTAAACTTCTACTGAGTATTTGATAACTCGATAGGGTCAAATGTTTTGGAGCTCAGGCTACAATGATGTCTTAGTAAAAAGCAACCTTATTTTCATCCAGACCAATACAGCTAATTCCGTATCCATGTGTATGCATGCATTAAACCTGCTCATTTCCGCCAAAGAAGCAGTTAAAAGGAAATATCATTCTACTGTGCTGGTAATCTACTGTGCTGGTAATCCAGTTAGAACAAAGTGACAGCACAGTGTAGTTGAAGGTCAGCTAGAGGTCAGCTTGTAAAATAAGTCTAAGCTAATTTATGGCCTCCTGTCAACATACTTACACATTTATAATGGGAGGGTGGGGGCTTTATTAATGATTGCAGAGTCAGTAAAGAAACCAAGCAATGTGCAGGTAGATGAGGGTGACCAATACTTACCCTGTTTAGCAGAATGTCGAACATATCGGATGAGAGAGAGCTCACAACAGGAAGCAGTGCTGAGAAGATGGAAAGTATCATCTCAATCAGGTCACAATTCTATTGGAGAAGAAACAGCCAATAAGACTCTGCTCTAAATAAGCTGTATTTAACCAATTAAATGTCAGTGTTATATTTATAGTAATCAATAGATTGTAGGATGCTACAGGCTACTCGCATGTTATATCTAGCCAATCAAATGGCAGTGAACTACAGTGGAACTCCGTTCTCGAACATAATCCGTTCCAGAAGGTTGTTCGAAAACTGAGTTGTTCGAGATCTGAAACAACTCTTCCCATTAAAATTAATGCATGTAGATTTTAATCCATTCCAAGTCGAGAAAATCACTTCGGTAAGATATTTTTTTAACATTTAAAACCATAAACTGTACAGTATACTATAAATAAAAACGGGTAGAGTTGAACCAGTTAAAGTTAAAAAAATTTTTCTATCCAAGACGATGAAAAAAGAAAACAAAAAGTAAACGTTTTGTATGTTTTGCTTTTAAAACAAAAACATGAAAGGTTAAGATCCAATATCAAAAATTGCAGAAATTGATAATACAGACGGTTCCCAACCTACAGCAGCAAAAGATGCAACAGATCAGTTACGTCAAAAATCGTGTGAAAAAGAAAATATACTGGTTTACAGCGGTTTACGATGGTACTTATGTCCGATTTTGCTATGCGACACTCGTTAGCCAGCAAAGATACACGCACACCAGATGCATATTTAGCTATGAATTCCTTTTTAAATTCAATATTTTTGCAAACAATTTTTCGTTTTTCCTCAGCATCTTTCTTTGCTTTTTGGAGCCATGGTAAGGAATGTTTCCATGCTGTTTTCAGAACTGTTCCAAACGTTTAATTCAAATGCGCATGCTCCGGTTTGGTTGAGAACCGAATTTATGTTTGAGATTCGAGACGAACAATCTTTTGATCAGAAACCGAGTTGGGCAAGAACCGAAGCATTTGAAAACTGAGGTTACACTGTATTTCTAACCAATGACCTACCATGGTATACCTAACCGATCAAATGACAGTAAAGTAGGTTCAATTAACAAACTGACAATATGCTTCACATTCTATCTAACAAATAACTAAGTATAAATATATAAATAAAATAAATAAATAAATATATAAGTATAAATAAACTCACCAATGAACGAAGTAGCAACCATATCCAAAACTTGATATAATACAAGGCTGTCTTAACTCTTTCGCTACTGTAAGCCGATATATCGGCTTTTGTGGTAATTCAAGTACAAACCGTAAGCCGATATATCGGGATTTCAATATGGTTTCACTTTTCTTTTAATTACAAAGCTTATACAACAGCTAGACCAATAGAATTTTGTCTCCAGTGAAGCAACCTTGTCGCCAATCACTCGCTATTAATAGAATTTTTTTTAGCTAAATATTTTCAACAATTCGCGGTGATAAAAGTACAAACCTTAAAACGATATATCGGCTTTCAATAAGGTTTCCATTTTCTTTTCATTACGAAGCCTACACATAAGCTAGACCAATCAAAATTTGTCTCCAGTGAAACAACCTTGTTGCCAATCACGCAGACATAAAAGAAAATATTTTGGTTAAACGATTCCATTTCTAATAATTTTTCAAAACGGCAAAACCAGATCGTTATCGTCATGACAAGGAAAAACACACCGTGTCAATCAACGAAAATAAAACGTTGGATATTGTGTGAGAGTGGAATTCACTTTGTACTTATCTTGTAGAAAATTTTGTTTTGAATAAGATGTATTTTACAGTAAAACGATATATGTATTTATTCTCGAGTTATTGCTAAATATCGGTATATCGGCTTTTCGAAAAATTCATTTTATTAATTCGAGCAGTATATTCATTCGATAAGATTTTAATGCGGTAGTGAAAGAGTTAGGAATATACTGTTAGACTCAACTAACAAAATGAGAGTACATTGAAATAGGCTGAATACTAGGTTTACCTGAGTGGTGGATTGTAGGAGCAACTGAATCATAGACAAGCACCGGACATCAGATGTCAATGTCATATCCTTGCCAACAGCATGGAGGAAAGTGCTAGCCGCTTGCCACTGAAGTGAGAGTTGTGAGCTGGGGTCTGAGAGAGAGGCAGCACCTGACAGGAATAGAGGCAGCATCCATGAAAGTCACACAAAGATTGTAGAGTGAGGACTGGAGGGCTTCTAGTAGACTGACTAGTGAAAGGTGAAGGACAACACAGTGCAGAGTTGTGACAACAGAGAGAGGGAAGGTTTGCATACTGTTTAGATCACTAACTCTTAGATTACTTCAAGGAGCAAAGGAGCATAAAGTCATACATGTCATATGTATGACTTTATTAGCATTGGGAGTCATCGATAAAATTATGTTTTTCATCACTCATTTATAACCCCTTTCAACAAGATTCTTTGACAATACATTTAAGCACTAAACATCGAAAACACTCGATATATGATAATGGCTACAAAAAGAAAAATAAGCTTATTCTGCGCAGGGAACCAACAAAAACATTTCAAAGTGGCTTTGGATGTTAGCTAAGAGCATTTTGCCATAGGGTAGGCAACTCCCTCACGCCATCATATTCTACAATTGCTTGAATTATACATTTGATGAGTTTTCGTGGTAGTGTACAGATGTAGTTTCCCCACTGCCATCCTTATGTTGTTCTGTTGGAGCTGTCTCTCTTAACACAGAAGACATTAATACCCAGATGCCCTTTCTGATACGCTGGGAGCAGCTGTAGTGCTAATCACTTCGGCTGCACCCATCTTTGGATGCTAGTCAAATAAATAGACATTCACACTTCAAACAGTAAAACTTGAAAAGATTCAATAAGCGATGATTACATATTCATCCACTTGGACACATAATGACACCAAAGAGCACCTGTCTCATGTCTTCTCTTGTAATTGGATATTTCACACCCAGACCAGCTACATGTCTCTTTCTTACAACCAATACATGCTCTCTACAGATAAGTGACTTTACTGCAAAAAGTTGCTTTTTAGTGATAACATTATTCTAAGTTGATCAGTCTATGAACAGCTGATAACTCTATAGCTGATCACTCTATGAACAGCTGATCACTCTACAAATAGCTGATCACTCTATGAACAGCTGATGCCTCTATGAACAGCATAGACCCTACTGAGGAAGTAGCGAAATAATGCTGTAGTTCTCATTCCAAGAAGAGACAACTCTGTTCGAATCAGAAGTCTCTAGAGAATAGTAACTTTACTTAAAACACTATAAAACAACTTCAGTAGACAGGTCATGTGATTTGTTGAAAATTAAAATGTTCTCCATAAAACTGCCATCAGTTACTTGCACACCTTAACAAAGAGTGTCAGGTGAGGGTAACTCTACTTGCGTGGTCAGGATGATAAATGGTGTGAAAAAGGACGAAAATAATTGTTAGATAAGCTTACCAGTTTTTATGGAGAGGTCATGAAGTCGCATGATCTCATCAATGATGAAGTCAATGAGCTCTCTTTCACTGTATGTCATCATATGCTGAAGGAGAGTGCATATGGAGGACTTTGTCTCTACAGAACACAGTCTAAGGTGCTCAGCTCACCACGGACACAGATAAGCATTTTGAAACTGAGCTCATATGTCAATTTACTTGTATCTCAAAGCCTTATTTCCTATATAAAATAACTAAATAGAATTAACTCGCTACCATGCTATGAAAAAGACATAAAACAAGATATTACAATGAAAAACCTGTTTTATTATGTTGTAATTTAGCACATACGCTAAAAAGTACCAAATACCTATTTAGTTGGTAAAATATGCCATAAAATGTAACATAAATATGAACACTACTGTGCCTTTTTACCTTCGCGACAGACGTGGTGGCTAGCGGAAAACTGAGAGACTTGACAGCAATGCGTTCAGTACACTAAGCTTTTGTGTCGGTACATAATAGATACTTTGGATTTAACTTATATATATATAATATATATAATAATATATATATAATTATAACTTAATTTAGCTAAACACAAACTTAAAGCTGAGTTTCAATCATTTATTAAACGTACTTTAATTTTGTCGTTTTAACTTTTCATAACCTGTTTCCGCTTTGGTGCTTTTGCCTTATTTTTACAAAAACTTTTAGCCAACCTTTGAAAAAATATTTTTAAACTGACTCGAGGAGAAAGACTTGGCGATGCTGTTCTTGAAAGGAGTCTCTCACATACTTGGCAGTATAGTGACCATCAAGACCAAGCTCGTATGTTCATATCTCAAAGATAACTCGTATCCCAAAAACAAAACTTGCTAAAAATTTTGCTCGTATCTCGATTTTTTCATATGTTGGGACAATCGAATGTCGAGGTATCCCTGTATTAGTGCTGCGTGATAAACCGATATAATTCTATGTGACGATATATTTCAATGGATGATTTTATATTTTGTCAGTTTTCAAATCGATATGAATATCGAAACCGATGTTTTATCAGAATATCGGCGCAGTTCATTTTGAAAAACTAGAGTTGTCCACTCTCTTTATTGAAAGAGGGGACAATTCTTGTTTTTTAAACCGATATTGACCAATATCTTTTCATGTCGTTCATGTTAAAGCCTAAAGGTGAAAACACACTAGGCGATATTTAGAGCGATATCGCGCTGCGTGGCGATAATCTACGCTAGAATTCACTCAGCGTGTTCATGCAGAGCGATAACGCTAGACTTTCTCTACACAACTTAATCGCTAGCGAGATGCATTTCAATTGGTTGGTTTTTACAAGAATGCAATTTTATGGCGGGTAATTATTTCTTATCGATGTTCCACAATGTACAGAAGCCACAATTTGCTTTTTTGTTACGATTGAAACATCTTCAGAACGTACACCGAATTGCTCATAAATTTAATAATAGCACTCCCAGTTCTGTACACCGTAACAAACAAAGATTACAAAAAATCCGAGTTGAAATCCAACATTTGGAGTCAATCATTGTGCAGGTTGACCATCTTGAGAACGGTAAATTTTTAATATATTAAATATAAAAAACCAGTACAAAATAAAATATGTATAACCGTAAAAATATTACAGTTAAAAATACAATAGTCGTTTTTCTCATGTCTTATTGTAGTGTAGCCAGTGTAAAATCCGTGAAAGTGAGATAGCTTTAATAACCAACGCGGAAGTTGTTTACGTTGTTGCCTAGACGGCGCCATATTGACTTACCTAAATTTATTAACAACTCCGAAGAAACTACTGCTACCAAAGTTTATTGGCAGTTTGTGAGCGTGCCCATTATATCGTTTGCTAGTGAATCGCTCAAGTGTGTTTATGCACACACCAGCGATATCGCCGCCCTCCTCATGACGCTCGCGATAAAATCGCTTAGTGTGTTTGGACCTTTACACTATATATCGATAGAAGACAACTCCAACAATCGATATTCGATATTTGAGACCAAATAATCAAATGCAGGCCTGTATTCACTGGTTGCAAGTTAGGGCGGTTAATGTTAGGCAACTAGTTATGAACACTTGGGGGTGTGGAGGGGCGGGGGCGGTGTAAGCCCCCCAACAGGTTTCTCTCATGTAGGACCTCAGCCGGGCCTCTCATGTGGCGTTTTAAAAAAATTTATCGGAAAGTATCAACATTTTTCTATTTTTTGAGATTTGTTTTGTTTTAGGTGATGTGACTGCCTGGACATTTTTAGATTAAAATTGGCAAAACTTGACCCCAGTTAAAACGCTCAGAAAAAGACATATTTTTCCTTTGAGATCAATTTTTCCAATTTTATTTTAAATTCATCTGGAGGTTTCCATGCTTTCTATGGGACATGGCCAAGCGGATGTTTGGTAAAACTTGACCTTTTGCAAACCTTTATAAAAGTCGTTAACAAGAATATTTTGCCGCTGATGATACTAATGACGCCTAAGAACTACTAAAAGTTGATGTTTGTTTCTATAGCTTGGAATAAAGTGATATTCTACAGCGATAAAAACCGTCTCCATAGCCGTTGGGCAAATAACTGTTCGAGTAAATGATGTTGAGGTCGAGTTATCTGAAGCAATTTATCATTGCGTGGGAATGAACCAAACAAATCTGTTCGAGTCAACCTCATGTTCGAGATGAAATGTTACATTTTATCCGAGGGCGAGTTATCTGAGTTTGACTGTACTTAACCGCAGAAATTTCCTAAAAGGTTTGGGCGGCTCAGCCGGCCAGCCGCCCCAGAGAATACGGGCCTGATCAAATGTACATGCAAAGATATCGTGCAGCACTACACTGTATTGACATGTAAAGTAAATTTGACAATGTTCAACCTTGTCAAAACATTAGTTTCAGAATATTGTTTATTTAGTTTTATGATTATTGTATGGCATAATTTGAAAAACATTTGTTTGAAATGAAATAATTGCTAATCAAGTAATACATATATATATATTGTTACAAAAACTAAAAGCCTGATAGAAATTAAAATGTAAAAAATAATATTTAAATAAAGTCAATTTATAGCTGATGTAAGTAGGAGTTACCCACCCTACACATTTCTATTAAACTACATCTAAACCTACGCATCGCAGAGCCTGCACTTCCATCAACATGTCTCCACGGTTACGTAACAATAATAACCTTTATATCATATTATATTTCAATAATTTCGTTTTGACACATAATTTACCTTTAATTTTAACCTAATGTAGTTTCAAATAATAAATTTTCTAATGCTAACTACTTTGTAATCATTATTTTTGGCTTTATAGCGAATTAGACAGCGTCTAATATAATATCTCATCCGTATTATTACACTATATCATATAATTTCGTCTTATAAGTATAATATAAGTATAGTTCCAGCAGGACGATGCCAACATCAGAAGCAGTTGTCAGAAGATTCCTTTGGTATGTCAGGGTTTGACTAACTCATAGCTAATCTACTATTTCACTATCTGCAATGCTGCTGGAAGGAATGTAAATTATATATCCTACACTGGATGATTGTGGAAGATATGAGTTTTTTACACTATTTATAATTGCTGAAATTTTGTAACTTTTATAGTCATTTCATTCTGAAAATGATTGTATTATAAATAAAATACATTGGATTACCAGTTCAAAGAATAAATAAAAATAAAAATTTAATAAATAAAAAATTTGATGTAATAGAAATAAATATAAGACCACAAAATAACATTGGTAACATCCGAAAATATCGGATGTTACCAATTCTACCGAGTTTAATTATTATGTTTTATTAAAACATAATAATAGTTTAATAAGTATTATTAAACGTACTATATACACTCTAGGCTAAAAGGAAAGACAACTTATTGTGGCATGCACACTGAGGCTGTAAGAGAAGGCAACTTACTGTGGTATGTGTACTGAGGCTGTAAGAGAAGGCAACTTACTGTGGTATGTGTACTGAGGCTGTAGGAGAAGACAACTTACTGTGGTATGTGACGAGCCAGTCAGCCTCAGAGTCAAAATCGAGTTTTGAGTAAAGACAAGAAGCGTGATCAGATGCAGAAGGACAGCCAACCTGAAGTAGATGATGGCAGCAGGATAATAGTAGTGATGATAATAGTAGTAGATAACAAGCTTGATAGAAAAAATACTGACATTGCCGAGGATTACACATTAAAGGTTGACTTGCAACAAAATTCACATTACAGTTATTTGATATCAAAAGATTTACCATGTCTCACTCTGTTGTGTTGTGGGTGCCAAATATGTGGAAAGGTGATTACAAGCTCTTAAAAGCTCTAAAACGAACAGTTAATCGCCGCCATCATAAAACCGCTGTAGATTAGAATCTCTTTCCAAAACGGCTCAAATGGGACGTAGTTGTACAAGATGGCTTTTGTTTACACTTTCATGCCACCTTATTCGTCGAAATATTTTCACAAATATACTTCACGCATTCAATAAAACCATGTCTATTGTTTTTACGCGTCTATTTTATCGACATTGTAATGCTATCACTTTTAGCACCGATATCTTATAACTTACCGTAAAAACTCAGTTAATTTTTTAACTTTAGCTCACAGTAGTACATATCATTGTCTGACAATCATGACGAGCCTGTTGGTCACCTGTGATAATCGAAAAGTGCTGCAAAAACTATTTGCAAAGTATTGGGTCACATGATCAGATTACGACTTGACGATTAGATCAAGCCGAAACAAAATTGTAAAGTAGCGAGCATCTACATTTGATACGGGCTTTTCGGTAAAACTCGAAGTGTTTGTCATAAACTAGTGCTACGAGAAGTTTTATATTGAGCCTTTTATTGGCCTTTCAATTCACGTGAGAACATCACGTGATAAAAAAAAACCAAATGTAATGACAACGTCAGAGAAATAAACTGATTCCAATCTACGGCGGCTTTTCGTTTTTTAGCTTTCAAGAGCTTGTAATCACATTTCCACATATTTGGCACCTACAACACAACAGAGTAAGACATGGTAAATCTTTTGATACCAAATAACTGCAATGCAAATTTTGTTGCAAGTCAACCTTTAACAAAGAGAATGGGTGGGGGAATGTAATACCTTGCAAAACTTCCTGAGGCAGAGGGCTGGCAATTCTGGTGTAACCCGAGTTCTCAGTGCTGAGTCAGTTTGGACACGCATGAGAGTCGCCCAAAACTCGAAGCACTCTGATGATATGAAGAGACTATCATGACTGGTTAAGAGCAGCAGTATTTCCAAGTACTTTATGAAAGAGGGTGGTCGCCCTCCCTTCCCTTCTCTAGACTAAACACAAAAGATAGCAAGAATTTAACTATAATTACAATTAGAGATTAAGTGAAGACAAATCTTCGTTCGAGGAGTAACTGGGCAAGCATTTGATGATCTGTCGTGGTTACACTGTCAGTCATAGAAACAGGGATAGTTTGTCAAATGACTCATCTCAAAATACCTTTTAAAAACAAAATTACGCAAACTTCTAGTAAATTTTATCAGAAAACATTGCTATTTTTCTATCATTTCTGATTGTTTTTGATGTTTGAGATCATCTGATGGCCAGAAGGTTTTAAGAACAAAATCTACATACAAGACTTGATTCTGGTTAAAATACTCAGAAAAGAAATACTTGTAAAATGACATTATTAGTTGCTATCGTTGATATCGACTATTGCGTTTACAGCATTACCTATCTATCCTGCCAGTTATCCTTGCATTATCTCTATCCTGCCAGTTATCCTTGCATTATCTCTATCTTGCCAGTTATCCTTGCATTATCTCTATCCTGCCAGTTATCCTTGCATTATCTCTATCTTGCCAGTTATCCTTGCATTATCTCTATCTTGCCAGTTATCCTTGCATTATCTCTATCTTGCCAGTTATCCTTGCATTATCTCTATCTTGCCAGTTATCCTTGCATTATCTCTATCTTGCCAGTTATCCTTGCATTATCTCTATCTTGCCAGTTATCCTTGCATTATCTCTATCTTGCCAGTTATCCTTGCATTATCTCTATCTTGCCAGTTATCCTGGCATTATCTCTATCCTGCCAGTTATCCTTGCATTATCTCTATCTTGCCAGTTATCCTGGCAGTATCTCTATCCTGCTAGTCTCTTTGCAACTATAGACATCATAATCGTACTTCACTTGAATCTGAGTTTTTTAATAGTGATCAAGTTTTGTTGATTTCAGTCCATAAACATCCCGGCAGCGAAATTTTTTTCCAAACACGTTCACCTATGGCAGTAAAATCTTGACTCCTACATCTTTATATTAAAACTGAATAGTTATAATTAGAAAGAAACACAAAACTCTAAATAACGTAGTAAAAATGATGTTATCATTCACCAAGTGCTGTTAAACCGTAAGAGGCGCTCACTTAAAACTCTTTGATTTAAACCATTTTTAATAAAATTTTGGAATCCTTTCTAATTATAACTATTAATTTTGAATCTAATAAATATGTAGGTTTTGGTTAATAAAACTCAATTATTAAAACCAATCGGGAGTGAAGATTTTACTGCCATAGGTAAACGTGTTTGGGATAAAGAAATTTGAATTCTGGCACAGGCCACCTCAAACATCAAAAAAATCGCAAATAATAAAAAATGTCGATACTTTCTGATAAAATCTACTAAAGGTGAAAGGCCATCAACCATTTTAAAAAAGGGTTTTGATGTTCCTGTGATGCTAACTAGTAAGCAATGGAAGACAATGTGTGTTAGTTATTACAGCACTCTCCTACGAGCTGAAACATTTGACTGAAGGAAAGCTGCCTATATCTGACATGCGTTAGCAGGTACTTGACACATAGCAAAATTTCCAGTTTAGCTCTAGCCTTTGGGTGTCTTGCAGGGCAGCAGTGCCGCACCAACTTTAGTTAACCTGAGTTCCACAGGCTTCAAGGTGGGATCAGCTGATAAAATTGGGTGTTTTTACTACAGCTTCACAAATTGATTTAATCTGAAAACTTTAGAAGTAATGGCAAAGCCCTAACGGCTATAATATTACTAACCAGAAAAGCGAGGAGTTGCTCTCCCATAGCTATAGTAAACTGGCATAACCGTTTTTGAAAGGGATGTTTGCCAAGATCGGAGTCAGTCGGGTGTGACCGCCTGCAACAGACGGAGAGTAAGTCAGCTCTATGAAAAATATTTATAAAAGTAGAAATCATCTGAAGCCAAAAAACTATGAACTTTACAGGAAATAAGACTGGTCAGTTTATAGGAATGACAACTCTCAAACTACTCCTAGACATAGTGCAAGTTTACACCGGTGATAAATTGAGGCAGATGTGTCTGTGACTTAATTTGGTCAAAGTAACAGATCTGGCTGATCCATTTCTTAAAATGTATGTGAAAGATGTAACACATTTGTCAAATTAATTATGAGCAGACAACTTTCAGTTTTAAACTTTGAGTCAAACCCATGCAGTAGTAGCGGTGTCAGTATCAAGACTAGCAGAGGGTAAAATAATCCAATGTGAAAGGCAAGAAAATCGGTGTTGAATATGCAAATTTGGTTAAGTAATGGAACTACCTTCGAAAGCTAAAATATTGCCAATTGCTAGTAAAATATTGCCAATTGCTAGTATAATATTGCCAATTGCTAATATAATATTGCCAATTGCTAGTATACTATTGCCAATTGCTAATATAATATTGCCAATTGCTAGTATAATATTGCCAATTGCTAGTATACTATTGCCAATTGCTAATATAATATTGCCAATTGCTAGTATAATATTGCCAATTGCTAGTATAATATTGCCAATTTCTAATATAATATTGCCAATTGCTAGCATAATATTGTCAATTGATGATATAATATTGCCAATTGATGATATAATATTGTCAATTGCTAGTATAATATTGCCAATTGCTAATATAATATTGCCAATTGCTAGCATAATATTGCCAATTGATGATATAATATTGCCAATTGATGATATAATATTGCCAATTGATGATATATTGTCAATTGCTAATATAATATTGCCAATTGCTAGCATAATATTGCCAATTGATGATATAATATTGCCAATTGCTAGTATAATATTGTCAATTGCTAGTATAATATTGCCAATTGCTAATATAATATTGCCAATTGCTAGCATAATATTGCCAATTGATGATATAATATTGCCAATTGATGATATAATATTGTCAATTGCTAATATAATATTGCCAATTGCTAGCATAATATTGCCAATTGATGATATAATATTGCCAATTGCTAGTATAATATTGTCAATTGCTAGTATAATATTGCCAATTGCTAATATAATATTGCCAATTGCTAGCATAATATTGCCAATTGATGATATAATATTGCCAATTGATGATATAATATTGCCAATTGATGATATAATATTGCCAATTGATGATATAATATTGTCAATTGCTAGTATAATATTGCCAATTGCTAATATAATATTGCCAATTGCTAGCATAATATTGCCAATTGATGATATAATATTGCCAATTGATGATATAATATTGTCAATTGCTAATATAATATTGCCAATTGCTAGCATAATATTGCCAATTGATGATATAATATTGCCAATTGCTAGTATAATATTGTCAATTGCTAGTATAATATTGCCAATTGCTAGTATAATATTGCTCATTGATAATATAATCCTGCCAATTGCTAGTATAATATTGCCAATTGCTAGTATAATATTGCCAATTGCTAATATAATATTGCCAATTGCTAATATAATATTGCCAAATGCTAGTATAATATTGCCAATTGCTAGTATAATATTGCCAATTGATGATATAATGTTGCCAATTGCTAGTATAATATTGCCAATTGATGATATAATATTGCCAATTGCTAGTATAATATTGCTCATTGATAATATAATATTGCCGATTGCTAATATAGTATCACTAATTGCTAATAGTTTTTATTACTAATATAATGTGGGGCCAAAAGGAACGAGGGGGAGAGACAGAAGGAAGCCAGAGCGAGTGGAAGAATAGAAGCGAGCAAACGAGAGGGGGAAAGAGAAAGATGAAGTGAGAGAGAGAAGGAGGAAGCGAGAGGGGGAAAGAGAGGTAGAGGGTAGAATGAGGAGAGGGAGAACAAATCCAAATATTGGAAGAGTGATCATCACAGAGTAGAACCATAAGATGCTGTTAGTTAGCTACTCATCAGTACCAAAACTCACTCCCACTTATCTAAGCGCTGTTTTTATTATGTTGCTTTACGAACACTGCAAGAAATTTCTAATATCACTCTCAGACTCCGTATGATTCAAATGTCACCAAACCAGCCATAGCAACCATTTTAAGAAATAGCTAAAACAGTGGTTTCTCCAAGCATGAAAGAGCCAGATATTTACTATGATTAAAAATATATCAAAATGCTTTTGAGAACAAATGAAAGTTGTCCTCTCCTGCGGAACATAAAAGAAGAAAGCTCTAAGTTTAATTACATAAATCACATTTTGTTAATGTTCAGAACATCTTGTAACACTCACAACAGTGTAAAAGAGATAAGAGAAGACAACTCACAGTAAGGCCTGGTGAAGGGAGTCGAGGAAGTGTTCATAGAAGAGAACAATGACAGGAGAGATTGCTTCCGCATTGCCATGTCTTTGAGCAATAACTAAGAGACATTCCACACATGGGAGCTGTAGGTCAGCCTCTCCTAAGCCCTCGAACAGCAACTGTAGAAAACCAGGTTATAATCATACCAACAAAATAATGGAAAATTTAGCAACATGACAAAAGATATAAGCAAATGGTATTAGCTTATTCAGCCGGTCAGACACTTCAAACACAAAAAGCTTAGTATTTAATAAGAAAACTCCATCTTTCACTACTATGGGCTGTGTAGTACGGCTAGTAGTGGTCACTGTAGTACGGCTTGGTGAAGCGAATGCATACAGCTAAGAGCAGCACAGTGCGGCCATAGTAGGCTTCATACAAAACGTTTTTGATTAGTGAGTAGTAAATTAATCAGCCTATCACATCTTTACTTAAATGAAAGAAAAGGATTATCTGCATGTGTTGAGCCAATAGAAAACATGCTTATAATCCATCCTGGGTATAGTTTCACTATGCAAATACTTTGCAATCGCTTCTTAGCAATGGCCAGTTGTATCAGACACATTACAGCTACGGAGGTTTCACTCGGAGGAAGATGAATGAACTTCTGATGATTATCTATTGAATAATAGTACTACTAAGAGTGAGGCAGTAAGCTGTAATAATATTGATAAATCCTCCGACTCGCCGATAGTCTCAGTCGTAATGAGAATGTCCGAAAAAGCGTCTGAGCTCATTCTGCAACACATTTTTATGGCATCAGCTGATGTAAAATTTTATGCTGAATAATTTGGTATGGAAATATTTTTTATAGACCATGTGGTTTAATGTTATGACAATTTATATACCCACCTTGCCAAATATTAGGTTTTACTAAATATGTAATTGTGTCCCAGTAAAGAAATTTATTTGGTAGCGAAGAAGTTAAAAGGCAGCTAAATAAAAAGCTACATTATAGAGCAATTTGCTACAATGATGAGCGTTATGGGCTAACGTAAGACAAGCCACCTACCATGGCATGTCACTAATAAACTAAAACTTGCCACCTTGTCATGATATGCCACCAAACAATAGAAAATGTCACCTGGCATTACATGTCACTAAGCAATCAGAAGACCCTTGTTGCCATGATAAACCACCCAGATTATCCATCAACTATGGTATGTGACCAGGCAATCGGAAATACTACTTCTGCGATATGTTAGAAGATGCCACCTACCTTGAAATATCACAAAGCAATGGGAATGCGTTACCTAACAATTGTACATTACTAGGTAATCAGAACTTATCAGGAAATGTCATCAGACTATGAAAAAATATCACAAGATGATCAGTAGATGTTGTAGCATGTCACCAGGCTACCAAAACACGCCACTTACCATAACATGCTTTCAGGAAATAAAACTATGCCACCTACTATAGTATGTCACCAACAATTAAAGCATGCCACCCACAGGGCTATGTTAACACGTTGGGTAGCATGTTTTATGTCACCTACCAAGATGTGTCAACAGCCAATCTAAAAATGTCACCTACCGTAAGTCAACAGCCAAGCAGAAGATATGTTACAAGTATATCGAAAGATGCCACTTACCGTGATAAGCCTGTTATTATGTGATGTGACTAGGGCAGCATTGCACCAGCTCACGTAACCCATAATCGTCTCCAGTGTACATGTTATGAGCTGCAGGACCCTCTCTGACGGCCCCTACAGATGGTGAACACATAATAATTAAACTATGGCACCTTGCCTTACCGTGAAACAAACTGAAATGCTCGGCATCCATTTTTCTCTTCTAGTACTATTATGGCAACATAATAGCAGCTCAGAATATTTGCTCTGCATTCCAAAGTCTGTTGTTCAGACCAATGTTGTATGTATAGCATGCGAGGTGCTGCGCCCTGCTATGCAAGCAAGCACACAAACACACAACTATTACCTCATACAAAAAGAAATGTCCTTACTGGCGGAATTGATAGCTACACAATCTGTGTTTACTTCCTACCGGCAGGACACGCGATGAGCCTGACATTACGCTGCGCACTCGAATCACACCATTGGGAGATTCACATCAATGCAATCTTGTGGAGTGCGCACAAGATTTAGTTAACCATCCTGCGAATTCACAGCAATTTGCATAGCAGTGTTACTTAAATATCTTCAAAGTTTTAAATCGTCTACTATACGAGAGAAGACAACTTCTTATTTGAGTAGCTAATAGCAACTCTGCTACTAGGTTGGGTTGGTGACAAGATATGACAGGTGCCCCTACATACCAGCCTATAGGATTGCATATTGGAACCAAGGCTTTGCACGAGGAATGGCACTATGACTGACACTTGATCATGGAGAGCCGTCTGGACATCTTTCCGTCTCCGTGGTTGCAAGGTGTTAAGTATTACGACGTCTTCAGCCAACCTCAACAATATCCGCATAACCAGCTTCGTCCTTTCTGGCTAAGAGAAACAGAGGTTTGGCATGACGAATTGATCGCTAAATTTCACAAATTTTGCCAAAATGTAACGAGTCATTATGCATGGCTACTATTAAACATGTTCGCGTTTTAACAGCGATCAAGTTTTGTCAATTTCAATTTTGAAACATCTTGGCAATCAGATCAGCTCAAACATAAAAAACAATCGCAAGTGATAGAAAAATACTGATACTTTCTGATAAAATCCAATAAAAACTTGGGCAAGTTCATCTTTAAGAGTTCCACAAGGTAATTTTACCGTTGATCAAGCGTTGTCCATTGAAATAAATTATTGAACTACAAAATTTAAACGTAATTACATTGTTATTACAATAAAATACATAACTGAGCACAATGCTATTACATTATTACTAGTAAAAGCATTTACAGAATGTTCGGGAAAAATTTAATCTCGTAGACCTTAAGAGTGCATGCAGTATTTTTGAGTTTTTACTGTAAAAAAAGGAATAAAGAACATATTTCCTGCGAACAATAAGGTCAAACTTCTGATGCTTAAGCGAAATATTGCCATAGACAAATAAAATACATATTTGATAGCCTTTAAAGATGTAGTTGCGTCAAAATTTAAGTTGATCTTAAAAGACAGCATTTTTTTTTCTCTATCAGTTGATATGTTGTTTGTTGTTTTACGCGATCGCATTGCCAAGATATTTGAAGATTAAAACCGAAAAAATCTGATCACCGTAAAAACGCTCAGGCCACAAAAACGTGCCCAGCCTCGCCAAAAATGATGTCACGGGTTTGGCAACCTCTCTCTATCTCTCGTATTCACATCGGCTATTTGCGATAAAAGTCTAGTCTTACGCGGCTCTATTGGCATATATCTTATTTTGTATTTGCTCGTGTTGGCTAAAATAAAATTTTAAATCCTGCTACAGATGCATTATTATGAATGTTTAAAAGGCCTCAAATAACGAAAATTGAAAGTTTGTTCTACTCACTTTCTCCAAATGTTGTGTAAACATTTGGGTACCGACTACCAATTCTACCGGTCTACGGTAATTCTGTCTAGTCACTTTATGTAGAACGCGGTCTTTGTATCAGCACAGTTCTGCAGCTACCCATATAAACGATATACAGCCTCCCATAAGCCCCGCCCACATTATGTCGCCTATTACCTATTGCCTACGTACTAGTTTCTCACTACTAGCAAGCCACCTCTTTGAAAAGAATATAGACAGGGATAGAGTTTTAAGGATGAGAAGTCTGCTGCAAACTGGATTTGAACTCACATTCTCCAGTTCTGCGGACACCCATATACCATATCCGATTCACTACAATATTCTGCAAATCATGTTTTGCATTATCTTCAACAATATTATTTTATTATATAATTTTTACAAGCAAAAATATTTTCATCTCGGCATAAAGCTTTTATTAAAAATATTCATCAAGTCGTGGCCACTCACATAGTATTAGCTGATACAATAAGACAAATTCATCTACTGCAACAAACTCAAACAAAACATCCAGCACGCATTCAAGTCTTGCTTTCTCCTTTATAGCAGTTTCCACACTGACAAAGCTTCTTCGGCTGGTGGGACGACATAAACATTCTGTAATCAGTAAAACAAGTAAATGTAAACAAAGTAGATGCAATAAATATGTCATTCATAGATATGTCATTCTAAAGCGTATCTATTGACAGCTTCCAAATTGGGAGTTAAATAGATTGCGAGTGTAATTTTAAAAACGAATAAACATTTAATAAAGGCACAAGTACGCCAAGCCAACTATTCGAAGCTTTGGTTCTGGAAATTAAAGATTTGCAATGATCAATCGATTTTACCCACTTCCTACGTGTGAAAATAATTTGTAATCATGACTCTAATTTACCAAAGAAAATTCGAAAAAAATATTATAGCTAGGTAAAACGGCAGATAAGCTATGAAATGATGATTGGAGATAGCAAAGAATTATCATTTTATTAATTAGTATATGTATTTATGACCTTAAAAAATATTACATTTACTAAAGTATAGAAGACTCTAAGTTAATTTACCTCCATTCTGTCTTCTTCTGCAGCAAAACGCTGCTGACGCCTGTCAGCTTTGGCCATAGGCTGTCTACTCTAATCTTTTACTAAACGTTGCTCAGATAACTCTGAGTAGCGGTCGCTCGAACTTGAAGCCATTTTAAAACTATGTATAACTTAGTAATTGTTGAAACGCGTTGAATCAGTAACGATGAGCATGAATTCTCTAGCGATGAGAATCTTCGAGATCACAGACAACGCGTTTTACGAGTGATAACATTTATTACGGTCTATATAAAAACTTCGCAATCGTGATTGGCTAACGAAGCGACCTCATATTTATCGCTCGTGGTTTCGTTTCAGAAAACAAGCTAGTGACGTCACGAAATTGGCACCCGCTGGAACGTGAGCTTTTTAAAAGAGGGCCTCATTCAAACGCATATATCTCTGGTCAGGGTTGGTCTACAAAGACAAAAAGGGCATCAAATTGTAGCTGATGTTTTAGCCTTTTATGGGTCCTAATTTCATTTTTGACGCAACTACATCTGCACCTTCGCATAGACAGAAATCTAAAAGAAATTCTAACATGAATCATAGTATGAGAATTCTTATCTAACACCATTGAAACAATTAAAAACTTTTTATTATGTAATATTATGTAATATTTTTTTAAAACAGTTGAATTTTGTAGTAAGCTAAGAGGGTTGTTTGTGGAACAACTAATGGTAATAAATATGTAGTGAGCTGAGAAACTTCCTGTTCAACATTGAGTAAATACTATCAAGAATAAGGTGGCGAATAAGGTGAAACCATAGAGTTATCTTCCCCTAGAGTGATAACTACACGAGCGTTTCCGGTGCCAACAAGGAGCGTTTAAGCCACGCCTCTTTTTTGTGCTAGTCAGTCGTAGTGATTGACTAGATCAATAACATCAGCCATGAGAAGGGTTAAACAAGGAGCATGAATTTCCAGTTAAGATAGTAATTAATGCTCATATTAAAAAAATGATGATTATAGTTTATTACTCTAATATATGCTTATTATTTAAAGCAATTCAATTCCTACCAGGATCACCAAACATATTATGGAAATGTTTACTTTTTCATATTCATTTCCATCAATGATATACAGCCCCCCACAGCCCCATACAGCAATGATATACAGCCAATAATATACAGCCCCCTGTATATCATTGTTTCCATAAACATAAATATTTCCATAATTTTAGGGAAATGAATATGGAAATTTTATTTTAGAAATTTTGAAATGTTATTGAAATGGAAATAATATGGAAATGTTATGGAAATGGAAATAATATAGAATTGAAGTGGGGAGATGTTATAGAAATGGAAATGAATTATGGAAATGATATAGAAACACTATGGAAAAGAAGAAGGGAAATGTTCTGGAAATAGAAATAATATGGAAATGAATTATGGAAATGTTATGGAAATGGAATTAATATGAAAATGAATTATGGAAATTTTATGCAATAGAAACAATATGGAAATAAATTATGGAAATGTTATGGAAATGGAAATAATATAGAAATGAAGTAAGGAAATGTTATGGAAATGGAAATTGTGACATACACGTAATCCCTGATACCTGCATGACTTGCAAAGGCACTGAATAGATAGTGTTAAGTAAATGAGTTAATGCAATCAGTTACTCATAGATAAGATAGATAGTCCTACTGGGGTTGTATGACATTAGTGTGATGGGAAGCTAGTCGACTGCCATCAACTATGAGCTGTACTACCCGAGTTGCCCGAGTAATAAAAAAGTCTTTCGACAGAAAATTTATTTTTATATAACATTTACCATTCTAACATTTAAACTTCATATAATGAGAAAAAATTTCAAGCAGTTCAAATGAATTAATAGGAAAAAGAAAACAACCGTAAAGGTTTTCAAGCTTTTTCAAAAGACTAAAACTTTTAAATTTCATATCATTAAAGAAGTGTTTTGTTGAAATAAATTAGAAAAAAAAAACTGTAAATGTGTTTAAATGTAAAATAATTAGCAAGTAATGGCTAAATATAATTTGTTTAGCTATGATTACAATAAAAAATTATTTAATAAATAAAGTAATAAAAAAGTCTATTTTATTTTTAAATAATTAAAATTTAGTATAATTAAGTATAATTTATTTTTATCTAACATATAACAACATTTGCCACAACGATGTCCACAACGATTTGCCATTTGCCGCAACGATGTCCACTAACTAGTGGACATCTTTGCTTCAAGCTAGTCTATGTATTTGATTGATATGTATTGAAATCTAATATTACAGGCAAGAGCTGTTTGTGGACTGTGGGTCAATGAATCACTCTATCACCATACAATGTCAATACTTTCAGTTGATGGCAGTTGATTAGCTTCCCATCACACTAATGTAATACAACCCCAGTATGACTATCTATCTTATCTATGAGTAATCAATGATATACAGCCCCCCATGTGTGGGGGCTGTATATCATTGGAGTAACTGATTGCATTAACTCACTTAACACTATCTATTCAGTGCCTTTGCAATGCATGTAGGTATTGAATTGCTTTAAATAATAAGCATATATTAGAGTAATAAACTATAATCATCATTTCTTTAATATGAGCAATAATTACTATCTTAAAGAATAGAGAAAGCATAATATTATTATGCTTTATTATTCATCTGGAAGTGTTGACTGATGTTCTAAAAAAAGAATCAAGGAGATTGACCAACCAGAAGCTGAGATATAGCCAGCCAAACACAGGTCTACCAAAAAACAAAAGTGTTTTGGTAATCATCAATATATGACGTATGAAATCGACTTGTGTGTCATTGGTCAATTAAGTCAACTAATGCGCTCTCCTATAACAATCACGGCGTTTTAATTGGTTTAATCCCTGGAAGTATAGAACAATCAAATTGGGCCTAACAATCATTGCTCCTAGAATTCCGAACCAGTCCCTCTGACGTGTAGATTAGTTTTAGCATAAAATAATTACACGCATCTATTATTTCGCTATCTTGCTAGTTCAGCTCAGTTTTGTTGTTCTCCTACTTAGCTTCCCTATTCAGACTCATCTTTAGCGTTGTTCAGATTTTTTAACTATAGCTAATAAATAGAATCAATTACATCAATCTCGGTTATCATTTGGAATTTTCTACAAATTATATTAGTTACATCATTTATTCTATACGCAATTATATTATTATTTTGTATAATATGCATTATGAATATTATATAAATCATAAAAAATAATCATAGATAAGATAATAGATCAATAGAAAAATCAAAGCAAAAGTTATCGTTTTCTTTTCTTATAGCAAGAGCAGCACGGTCAAGTTAGTCTTTTTAAGATTATGGCTGTAGTGAACTTCCAGTCTGTTAATAGTGACGATAATCATGAAAATCAACTGAATGCTGCAGTAGATACACAGTAGAAAAATGATGAAGCAACAAAAAGTCCCATTCCTATTTCGTATTCTAAACAAACTGCAATCGCGGATATCGCATATAGACTATACACGCGCCGTTCGTTGAACAGATGATCTTCGGAGCATATCCGTGGAGATCGAGTTAAAATTTGAAGCACAATAGTCAAAATCTGCTCTTCTGCTTTAAAAAATCATGGCGAGGGGTTGTGGGCAAATGCCTTTACCACACAATGTTTGGATGATTTTCCTGAGAAACCAGAGCTAGTATGTAAATTATTTACTATCGCGAGAAGCGTTTCACACCTCGTAGCCAAAACAATCATTATAAGTAACGGCGGTAAGGGTGCGCAACTCCGGCACATGACCATTAAGTCGATTTTATACGTCATAGTTTTCGGGATTTTCGAAGGGTTTTCCTCTGATTCTTTATTAGGTAGACCTGTTTTTGGCTGTCTATATCTCGGCTTCTAGAGGGTCAATCTCCTTGATTCTTTTTTTAGAACATCAGTCAACACCTCAAGATAACTAATAAAGCATAATAATATTATGCTTTCTCTATTCTTTAACTGTGGAAATTCATGATCATTCTCATGGCTGATGTTATCGTTCCGTCAATTACTACGATTGACTAGCACAAAAAAGGGGCGTGGCCTAAACGATCCTTGTTGGCACCGGAAACGCTCGTGTTGTTGAATGCACAGTTATCACTCTAGGGGGAGATTACTCTATGGGCGAAACACTAGAAATTAAACACTCTATGAGAGATGAAATTCTATCTAAAAACTTAACTCAGTACAGAAGAACTGTTGATGATTATTGTTACCCGTACCATGGTAATATGTGTGCAATTATTCAATAAAATCAGATGGTGGCTGATTGGTATGGTTGTTAAAGGCTTTTAACTCGTAGTCGTCTGCTCGTAGTCTCAAAGTATGATTCTACTGCTCAATTTTTAACTTGTAGTTGTCTGTTCATTGTCTGTAGGTATGACTATTGCTCTCTGTTTCTTACTCATACTTGTCTACTCATTGCCTGTAGGTATGACTGTACTGATCTGTTTCTTACTCATAATTGTCTGCTCATTGCCTGTAGGTATGACTGTACTGATCTGTTTCCTACTCGTAGTCGTCTGCTCATTATCTTTAGGTATGACAATAGAAGAGGATGTGAATGATGGTAGGCATCAGTCTCTGCAGTAGCACGTACTCGATGTCGTGGACATTATGTGAGTGTTTAGACTCGTCTTTCCTTGTGTCAACGGCATGCACCAACAGGTGCTTGTTGATCTCCTTAAAGGTTAACTTGCAACAAAATTCACATTACCATTATGTGAAATGAAAGGATCCACCGTATCCTACTCTGTTGTGTTGTAGGTGCAAAATATGTGGAAAGGTGATTACAAGCTCTTAAAAGCTCAGAAACGAACAGAAAATCGCAGCCACACGAGATTGCCGTAGTTTAGATTCTCTTTCCAAAACGGCTCAAATGTGATGTAGTTGTGGTAGATGGTTTCTGTTTACGCTTTCATGCAACCTCGTTCGTCAAAATATTTTCACAAATATACTTCACGCGTTCAATAAAACCATGTCTATTGTTCTTACGCGTCTATTTTACCATCATTGTAATGCTGTCACTTTTAGCAGTGATATCTTATAACTTGCCGTAAAAATTCATTTAAATTTTTAACCTTACCTCGAAGGAGTACATATCATTGTCTGATAATCATGATGAGCCTGTTGGTCACTTGTGATAATCGAAAAGTGCTGCAAAAATTATTTGCGAAGTATTGGGTCACATGATCAGATTACGACTTGACGATTAGATCAAGCTGAAACAAAACTGTAAAGTAGCGAGCATCTATATTTGATACGGGGTCTTCGGTGAAACCCGAAGTGTTTGTCATAAACTAGTGCTGCGAGAAGTTTTATATTGAGCTTTTTATTGGCCTTTCAATTGACGTGAGAACATCACATGACAAGACAATAACCAAACTGTACTTTGATCATGTGACCCAATACTTCACAAATAATTTCTGCAGCATTTTTCGATTATCACAAGTGATCAACAGGTTCGCCATGATTATCAGACAGTGATACATATGTACTCCGAGCTAAGGTTAAAAAGTTAAACGATTTTTTATGGTAAGTTATAAGATATCACTGCTAAAAGTGACAGCATTACAATGATGATAAAACAGACGCGTAAGAACAATAGACATGGTTTTATTGAATGCGTGAAGTTTATTTGTGAAAATATTTAAAAGCTATTAAAAGCTCAGAAACGAACAGAAAATCGCAGCCACACGAGATTGCCATAGTTTGGATTCCCTTTCCAAAATGGCTCAAATGTGATGCAGTTGTGAGAGATGGTTTCTGTTTACAATTTCTTGCAACCTTATCCGTCGAAATATTTTCACAAATATACTTTACGCATTCAATAAAACCATGTCTATTGTTCTTACGCGTCAGTTTTACCATCATTGTAATGCTGTCACTTTTAGCAGTGATATCTTATAACTTATCGTAAAAATTCGTTTAATTTTTTGGCCTTAGCTTGAAGGAGTACATATCATTGTCTGATAATCATGACGAACCTGTTGGTCACTTGTGATAATCGAAAAGTGCTGCAAAAATTATTTGCGAAGTCTTGGGTCACATGATCAAATTACGACTTGCCGATTAGACTATGCCGAAATAAAACTGTAAAGTAGCGAGCATCTATATTTGAGACGGGGTCTTCGGTAAAACCCGAAGTGTTTGTCATAAACTAGTACTACGATAAGTTTTATATTGAGCTTTGTATTGGCCTTTTAATTCACATGAGAACATACGTGACAAGACGATAACCAAATTTCGTGGTTACGTCATCGAAATAACGAGATTCCAATCTACGGCGGCTTTTCGTTTTTGAGCTTTTAGAGCTTGTAATCGCATTTCCACATATTTTGCACTTACAACACAACAGAGTAAGACATGGTAAATCTTTTGATACCAAATAACTGTAATGTGAATTTTGTTGCAAGTCAACCTTTAATGTGTCTGGCTACTCAGCTGAATGTTAAAGGTTCAAGACCTGCATGAAGCAATTTTTTTACCAACAATTAAATGTGTCAACAGAGAGACGGACATGGCCCTCATAGTACCAAAGATTACATGTGTTGCTATCAGGAGTTTGAAACTGCATGAAAGGAAAAAATATACTGCAGGAGAACATCGTATATACTTGGGAGCAGATGCACGAAGGTGTAGGAAAGAGCAGGAGACCACTTGCGGGTAAGATAGGTGTGTATGGAGAAAAGATGGAAGGACAATGAAAGAGTAGTATGTAGAAGGAAAGGCGCAGAAGGTGACAATGGAAAGGGTGGAAATATGTACTAAAATGATCAAAAAGAGGGAAGGGGAGCTGGTAGGGAAGAAATTAATGAAATAGACAATGGGGCGTTTAAGGAAAGAGGGGTTTATAAAGAAAACAGAAGGGTGGTGAGAAATTAAGACAAGAAAAATAAAAACAGATGGAGGAAAAGGAGCACCTGGTTGCCTTGACAGAGGTCACTCATTTCAGAGATGAAGGTGGGCCACTGCTGAGGCCACTCCCTTTTCACTATCTCCACTGTACATCGTGCCACCCCCTCAGCCACATAGCTCGGCTCTGATTCCGATACCTACAATGTCCAAGGATAGGTAAGTTTCTGGAGATGAACAGGCCTGACAAGAACTGCAAACCACAGAGATTTACTTGCGAATGAACTAACATTATTACTAAGTTATGGCCTAACTATGGCTCATATGCACATACATTCATACAAACTTCCAAATATTGATATTTTGTGAAATCGGTCGATGAAGTGAAATTGAAATATTGATTATTTGATATTTTATGTACTTCTCAGTTGTGTTCCGATGGACCTACTACTGCTGATGGTGCTAGCAAGGACATCTAACCACTATTGTTTTTGTGTCGTACCATATGAGCACATTATCATGCTAAATCCTATATCAAGAGGAAGACCATTTGCGGTGGAGACCACCTAACAGGAAAAGTCAAACAAAGATGGCTCTTTTTTCAATATTCACCAGTTTTTCTAGTCTCACAGATGTGAAATGATTCGAGAAACTCTAAAAGTCACACGATTTGTGCCAACACATGTTTTAGTCAATGGGTATTTGGTCTATAACATGAAAACAGGTATTCATACTATGTTGTCTGCGAATGTAGTCAATTGACGCAAAAAGCAAGCCAACAAACAATTGACAACATGAAAAAAAATACCGGTGCTATGTTGTCAGTCAGCGTATTAAATTGACACAAAAAATTAAACCAACAGACGATTCCAAAAAGGAAAACCTGTACTATGCTGTCAGTGAATATGCTAAATTGACACCAAAACTAAGCCAACGAACATTTGATACAAAATATGAAAGCAAGTACCTGTGCTATGTTGTCCACACAAAGAGTCTTTAGTCGGAACTTGCCATCTGTAGGCATGCTATTCCATGACTGCCTGAAACCGAATCTCCAAATCAGACTACAAATTCTATTTCTCAAATAAACAACGATGAACCACATGAATTAAGGTAGTGGACAAAACAACTGATTCAACATAAGGCAGGCTGATCCTAGCTCCACTCTTCAATGCCTTGGAGAACAAAGTAAGACACAGTCTACCTACTTGATGACATGTTCAATGACGTGAAGAGCGTAGTGCTTCACCCTGCTGTCACGTCCTAACTCCAGCAGACGATATAACATCTGTGAGTGCTTCATCGCAGTTGCCTTGAATGCCTCAAGCACCTGCCCATATTGTCAATAATCAACACCACAAACCTCTGGTTAGTTAACACAGTCTTACAGAAACACCTGCTCTCAATAAACTCTGATATGGTTATCGATGTGTGAATGACCCTTACGCTGACCCATGGAAAGAGACAGAGTTCTCAATACCCTAGCACACAAACCGTTATATCATAGTTAAGGAGCAACCATGAGTTAACAAACAACTGAGTATGGAAGTTAACTAGTTAACAGTCTGATAGTGAGTATCTCATGAAACTAGGTGTTCGTAAGACGTTCCTACATTAAGCGTTATCAAGTATTCCCAGGATTTCTTTTCATTTCAAGGTGTTTAAGGGGGATCAGGAATCGTCTGTTCCCAGGAATGAGACGGAATTTTGAAACCAAATATCTTTGGCAACTTTGGTGGAATGTAGCGAGCGTGTAAAGTTAGGATGAAATCAGCCAAAAAATTGGAAAACACAAAGTTTACAAAAACTAAGAGGCAGACAAAGTTGGATTTGCTAATATATATTAGTAAGTACCGTACTTTTCGGACTATAAACCTTTAAACCTCTTTAAAAGCCGCATCTGCTTTATTTTGCAAAAAACGATGATAAAACAATATATAGGCCGCATCTTTGTATAGGCCGCAGAACTCAGGACGGTGCTTTTCAACGCGGTAGCCACTTTGCTGTTTAAAACGGAACAGTGCCATTAAGCACTGTTTCGTATTTTCTCTCACCGCTAGAGGTGCACTAACCAGGGATTCTGGTTAATGCGCCCGAGCAGTGAAAGAAAAGGCCACAGATTAGCTGCACTCTTATATAAGCCGCATGGCTCAAATCAACAGAAAAATGTAGCGGCTAATAGTCCGAAACGTACGGTACTAGTAATAGTCCTACTAGCCAGTTAAAATGAAAATCACTGACCGGCATGTTTAAAACATTGTCAAACAGAGAAATGACAATACATGTGTTTAACTTGCAGTTCCCTTTAATTTTAATCTATCCTATATTAAAAACTAGCATAAAGAACTGACTTATCCCAGGCTTCAGGTCACCACTACAGCTGGCAGATCTAGCGGCCTTAAAATCAGTTGATGTGAGCTGTTTTACTAGCTGCAGTATCCTTAGTACCCTTACATTTAGTTATCCATGGTTTTTTGACGACATCAAGCCGTTTGCACATGCGCTCGCCCACGAAAAAGCCGCCACATTTGTAAAAAACGATTATTTTATTCAATAGTACTTTTTCGTGTTGTTTTGATACTATAATAAAAAATTGCAACAACATAACAAAAAATGCATGGAAAAAGCTTCGTGTTTTAACGATAAAATTGTCTATAAAAATTACCGACAACGATGAACTGACATCACGAACAAACGAAGAAAACGTTTAAAAGATATACTGCTGTAGCAGATAGATTTACACACAATGGTTTTGAAGATAACAAATGCAGATCAAGTTTATACAAGATAATCAATCATGATACCTTGTAAGCTTCAATGCGATCCTGTTGGCTGGCAGATGGACTGACGGAGCAGAGGACAGCATTTGTTATAGTGGCTTCCAGTGAGTTTTCTTCCATATTGCCAGCTGGCTACAACGAACCAAAACTAGCTAGAGCAAATAAAAAAACTGGGGAGCGTCATAAATGGTCTAAACAACGTTCACCATCATTAGGTGTGGCATCCGCATAAGGAATGTTGCCAAAAGGGGAGATAGATGGATGAGACAATATGTGAAATACTGCGAAGCCAGGGAATCACAGCAAAATACCTTCATAAGACACCCAATAACGACAACCATGAAAGATGGATACAATGAAATTTGAAACACCACATTTTGAAGCAAGTAGACAGGAGAGAAGCAACCGTTTGACCTTCTCATTTAAATCGCCTTTTGGTTTGTTACAATGATGGGAAGACTAGTCATGCTAACCAGTAGGGAAGGCTTTGAGAATGAAATAATTTTCATGACGTACCCTAATCCCACGATAATGTCTGCTAACTATAAAAAGGAAAACAAGATACTCTTGATTGGAAACAATATCATAGATTATATCCACTCCATACAAGTTTATTGAAGCCTGAGTAAAAAAAAGACTGGATGATTTTTCAACAAATACCTTTTGGGAAATAGAGAAGAAAACTAAGATAGACTCATTTCCAGGCGACCACACAGCATGAATCCCAGTATGTAGTAACCGAAACAGCAAAAAATAATGTGCATCATTTACGCTTAACTTTAAATCTAAAAATAACTGCTTAGGTATTGTCAATGGTTTCTTGCTCTCTCACTGCTTCCACACCTATCCCTTTCCCTCCTGCCCAACCCATCCGCCTTATTACTCCGTCACCTTTCGCCCTAATTTGTAACACCCCTTTTCCGCCCATTCTAGCCAAGCTCACTAATTGGATGACAGATATACGTTGTTCATGTTCAAATGAAATAATCCTCATAACTTTGTCAAATACAACATGACTCAACCTGTTTGAAAAGTGCAAAATTCACCCTTCTTAGCTATTGTACAACCTTAACAATTTAAATCTAACAAATCAGCATTGTGAAATAGGCTGAATTGATAGTAGGCAATGGTAGAGTAGAGAAACCAAAATTTATATATATTATATTCGTGTCCAAAATTAACACAATAAAAACACTCAAATACTGTACAAATTTTATTTGGGTTTTCAACTTGTCACAAGCGTTAAATTTTATGCTGTCAAAGCTCTAATCATTTTCGCCTTAAAAAGTTCAAGAAAACTGAAAAGGCTACACAAAAATAAAAAAGAATAGCCTACTTGGCTATTTAAAAGAAAATGTGCAAAGAATGAAATGCAAAATTTGGAATCATTGCAATTGGGACCAACCTGGCCCCGTTATACTTCCAAACACAACGTAAATTGCCTTGTGGGACTGGAGCAACTTGTAACGATGACAAAATATCCAACATTGGCAAATCACGAAGCAAGAGGTTAGCTTTTAAACTAATTAGAAATAGCTTTTTTTGCAAACTTAATGGCGTGTTTCTACAAAATAGTAGGCCTACAAATAGTTTATATCAGAAAAAAGTAGAGTGAGTCACCTTACCAGAAATAACTGACCACTGCATTGCGCTCAGCCGATGACATTACTCTGCTTATACAGCGCTCTAGTCATATTTATAAAATGGAGAAGCGACCTGCAAGCTGAGGAGTGTGAAAGATGAAGAAGAATTTAGAGCAATGCAATCCAATAATGGAACTACCTTTCTGTGCGAGGAGATTTGCTTTGGCACTAAACTAACGGCCCTACTTATTAAAATTCAGTGGCCACATACACGATAAACTTCACATCCTTCAATCTTTAAATGTGCAACTGTTTGTGGACAATTTGGTATTTTAGTATATAATGTAAATCGGAAATAGTAGTGATAACTTGCAGTTCGAACTCTATGAAATTTGTAGTCAGTGAAAGATCAGCTGGTACGTACAGTAAAACATAGCCTGGACTGAGTTTGAATGGAAAGACTGAGTTTGAATGGCTTTTTTGTATCAAGCAAGCTAGTCAAACAGCTGACTATCTATTCAAAATGATTTCATCATGTTGGCATGTTAAAATTTGAATATTATTATGTGAAGCTGCCAGAATATCACAGCTATTCATTTTAGTAGTTAGGAGTAATTATAATATTTTGTAAGTAGAATTTTATTGATACATTGACATTTTTCTTAGGAAAATAAATAACTTTTTCACTTATTAAGCTATAAATAGAGCTTACTGTTAACATAAAATATTGTTCACTGCTAATTATATACAGCTTGAAAGTGACGTTTATGGTGGCCATTTTGTTGTACGATTTGGGTTGATTTTTTGTTATTCAGTTTTTTACTTTTATGAAATGAGAATGTTTACATAATTTATGGTGAGCAACATTCGCGACTGTATGATTCTGTTACATATGGGTCTACGCACGTTATAGGTTCCAGGGTTACAAGTGACTCGCCAAAGCCTTAACCAAGGTTAGGACGTCGCGTGGCGTAAAAGGGAGATCCAACGATATATATATTAGGATCACAGACGAGAACGCTTTTTATAGCAATTTATGCGGATTGCTAGCTTGTAATGTTTGTTTTGCAATTTATACGGATTGCACTATGTTACCATAGACTAAAGGACGGTTTAAGTTCACTAATGGTTGAGATGGTAACGGTTGCTTTATTTATTGAATATGACCATCTGTTGCACCGTGAATTCTACAAACGAAGATATAATATGACAACAAGCAACAAATACTAGCGAGTAAATATATAATACACGATAACACAAACATGAAAGCATATCTGTAAAAATTTACATAACACATTGCAGACTTGCATAACAATACACAAATAATGTCTTTAAAAATATATCTTTGCCTCCGTTTAGACTATGTAACAGTATAATAGTTCTCTGCTTTAGGTTAACACTATACAGTAAATAAATGATAAAGAAATGTAACAATTATTGTCTAGCACTGTAAGCATTGATAAAGGGCAGTCAGTGGCTGTTACCACTGCTGCTAGCTCTCAACTGGCTTGACAAAATAGGTGCTGCTGCCGGCTACTTGAATGGCCTAAAAAACACCTCATTGGGTTCCTAGAATGGCGCCATCTCCCCGGTACCAATCAATAATGGTTGCCCTCATAACACCAGACCACAGCAACATCCTACTTCACAAAAGACATATTTTTTTAATGTTGTGTTATAATACTCTAAAACTCATTAAATGGGCAGTTGTATGTTGACTGCCAATTCGCAGGAGGCAGATGTTTTCATTACACTATTGTTCAAATCTTCTTCATACTAGATCGAATTGAAACATACACCCATCAGCATGTGTTGGAAAAAGGCCAAAAATATGCAGTGCCGACAAAGTAGCCGTTCACCACCGAAATCTCCTCGTAAGAGCGAAGCAAGTCGAGATAAAACTAGAGATCAGACAGTAAAAGCCCGGCGCCGCTTCCGCCCAGATAGGAGAGCCGAGCGTGAAATACATAAGCTCGAACAACCGGCTCATCTCCCTATCTGAAAGTTGTCGTTCTCTCGTTTGGGTTGTGATATCGCTAAAAAACACCATACAGGCACCTGTGTTGGAATGCAACTGCTAATTGTGCATTACAAGAGGCAACCGAGGCATACCTAACGGGTATGTTCACGGACGCGAATAAATGTGCTGCTCAAGCGAAAAGGGTTACAGTCGTGATATAAAGACAAGTGTTTAGTATTGTGTTACAGGAATTAGTTACCTATTCGTTTCAGAAAAAGCGAGGGTGAGTGTTTGTATACTTTTGTGTGGTGATTGTGGTAGAGGTGCTTAAGTTATTTTAACAATGGCTACATTCAGGTTCAATGTTAACAACTTCCCTAGGTTAGTGATTAAACCTAGTGATGTAGCCGATTCATATAAGTCTTGGCTATCAGAATTTAATTCATGTGTAGAATTTACCACTCTGCAAATGGGTAAGGCTGAAGGAGGTCAGGTTAACTTTAGCAGTCGCAGCCCGAGATGGCCGTGAGGCTTTACAGTCTGTGGGATTTAGTTTAGAGTCTTATGATTCTACTTATGAGCAGGCCATGGATCACCTAAATAGAACTTATGGTAGAGAGGAAATAGTATACGTTTGGGTTATGAAATTTGTTACTTGTTCTCAAACATGTGACGAAAATGAAAGGGATTATATATTAAGGGTTGAGAAACTCAGCAGAAATTTAAACTTTGGTGGTGATGATAACAGGAAAGATGTTGCTCTTGCGATAGCTGTTAATGGATTTAGAGAGTCAACGCTACGTAGGCAATTGATGCAGGGAAAGGATTTAAATTGGACAAGGTTATCTGACATTCTCAGAGCTAGACAACTTGCTCGTGACTCAGAAGCAGTAATAAAGGATGCTAAGGCTAAAGCTAATGGTACAGAGGTTTCAGAAATCGCGGCCATTGTTTCTAGGCAATCTAAAAATAAAACTAGAAGCAATAGTCACTACACTAGTGAATGTGTAGAAGTTCATAGAATTTCTAGGAAGGAGTGTAAGGACTATTATGATAATAGGTCCATGAATAGGTACTCCAAAGTTGGGTGTAGAGCTTCAGGTCATGAGTCTACGAAAAATGAATGTAAAAGCCGAGATAGAAACTCTAGTCGGTCTTCTAGGGATTCTAGTGCTGATAGAGATAATTGGCATACTAGATCTAAGGGTTACCTTTTATCTACGAGTGATAAATGTTACAACTGTGGTAGTCGGCAGCACGGGCTTCGTGGTTGTCCTGATGCTAAGTGCTTCACTTGCAATATGAAAGGCCATACTAGTATTGACTGTGCTAGGAATGGTTCTGAGGACTCTTGGAGACAAGATCTTAACAGGTATCGCTATGATAGAAGTAGCAGTAGCGAAAGTGACAGGAATATGGACAGAGGTTCAGGTAGAAGAGACAGGGACTACACATGTTCCCGTCATCTTACTAAGAGTGTAAGGCTTTCTTCATCTGGTCCTAAACGACTAGTTGATAAGATAGTAAGAACTTTGAAGGTAAATGATATTGAGGTTGATTTTGTGCTCGACACAGGGGTTGAAGTTTCAGCAATTACTGAAAAAACGGCCAACAGGTTAGATTTACAGTTACGGGAACCATAAACTGCTTTGACTGCAATAGACGGTTCTGAATTAAAAGCAGTGGGTAAAGCAAGGGTGCAGTTGAGAAGTAGACACAGGTCTATGGTCACTGTGGTTCATGCTATAAAAGGATTGAGCAGAAACCTCTTGGGCACAAATGAGTTGAGGGAGCTGAAATTACTAGCTGTTTTAAACGCATTGTGTACGAAAGGTTTTAAGCCAGTTACATCGTTGCCTCCTAGACCTATTCCTGCTGGTCTATGTTGGCATCTTTCAGATGATGACAGGTTGGAAAACTTGAAAAATCAATCTGATCAAAAAAAGGTTGAGGTTCCAGACATGGGAAAGATGAAGTTCTAGAAGATGTTAGGCTTTCCGCTATCCAGGCTAAAGTAAAGTCACCTACAGACAACCAGCTGTCTGTCGGCAGGGAGGCTTTTTTGGCTGCCACACCTCAAATCAGGGAGGTGCAGAGGATGCTGTCTTGGCAGCAACCTGTACTAGCTGTGAGGCTAGCTATGCAGAAACAGGAGGAGAGAATAATCTGGATGCCTAGTCAAGGCACGGGAGCAAGTGAAAACAGGGGCAGGTATGTACTTGGATCTCGCAGGTTCGAGTCCAAGACAACAAGTTAGGCTAGCGAGAGCTGCTATGACCCGAAGGGTATGGGAAGAGGAAGACCCAACCCATACAGGTAAGGCCAATTTTGATTTTAGTACAAGGTTGACATCTGGTCCACAGGCTAGCTTTATGCTCATGTGCGTTTACCACGCTTCCATATAACACCTTTGGTAAGCTTGCTAACTTATTCCGCTTCCATTGTGACTAAAACTTGGTGAGCTCATGATAACCGCAGGGCTCACAAGTGTGCTAGCAGATAGTATACATGCGTGTCAGACACCGTATTTGAAGCTTGTTGCTTCTTAACATGATTCCTGGTGGTGACCAGACCTATGTTAGAACCTCATGGTTACCGTGTCTAGGTTCAGGGCGCAAAGGAAAAAAAAGGGGCATGTTATATATGCGTCTATGCACGTTATAGGTTCCAGGGTTACGAGTGACTCGCTAAAGCCTTAACCAAGGTTAGGACTTCACGTGGTGTAAAAGGGAGATCCCACGATATATATATTAGGATCGCAGACGAGAACGCTATTGTTCAAATCTTTTTCTTACTGGTAAGTGACCGGTAGGAATATACCAGATTCAAGCAATTGTTCAATAAAAGCCAAGCCAAATCATTTCTACTCATGTATGGCAAATACTGCCAAAAATGTTACTTCGGTTCAGTTAGTGTTTTGCTCCCATAAGAGTCATTTCTCACAAGTGTTGTATAATCGGGTTGGTGGGCCGCGGGCTACGCTAATGTCCGAGGTCATGGTAGTTACAGGTAGTTGCAAGAGGTTCTGAGAAGTTACGAGTGGTCAAAGACGCGGTAGTCTCAAGGCAAGTATATAACCGTGGGGAGAATGAGACGGGGCCTTCTTCGCTTCAATCACACGTAAGTGTCATATTTATACAACATGGCGCAGTTGACGAAGCTCTGATTTTTTTTTGTGCGTTACCATTAGCGATAATTTTTCTGGTCACGGGTTAAGTTTAACGGTTGATTAGACCCTTTCACGGGCGTGCAGGTAAGGTGAGGTAAGGTGGTGTTGTGAGGCTGTGAGGTATCGTAGCGGCGAAGCATCGGTGTTGGAGAGGTGTAGATATTTATTAAGTGTTCAGAGGTGAGAATTACATTAAATTTATACGAGTGAGGTAGAGTAAAATTGTGGCAAGAATTATAACGTATTTACAGTTGACCTTATTATTAAATATAATTAAAGTTGCAGAGAATAACAGTATTGTGTTGTGATGGAGAGTGATATCCCGACGCTGGTGTTAGGTGAGCACGGTGATGGCTCGTGGGAACGATTTATAGAAAAAATGAATTTATGTATTGAGAGTGCTGTTGAGAGAAGAGGTTACGAAGGTGAAGGTGGCAATTGACGCCCTATTATGAGAGGTAGAGCTAGGTTAGTGCCACTATTGAGAGCTATTGGGCACAGTGGTAGAGAGGTATCGAGGAGTGCAGGGTTTAACGTAGATGGCGCAAATTCTACTTATGAAGAGGCAGTGGAGGTTTTGCAGGATTATTATGGTAGACAAGAGAGTATGTTCGTAAAGGGGCATAAGTTTCTGACAGCTAAGCAGGCACTTGGAAAAAGTGATAGAGAATATTTACAACGGGTAGAGAGTTTAAGCAGATATGCAGAGGTGGCTAATAATAATGATAGGGTAAGGTTTGCCCTTATAGTGGCGGTTAACGGGTTGAGAGAAAGAGAAGTAAGCAGAGAGTTGATGAAGAATGCCAATCTTACTTGGGCGTTATTACATGGGGCATTGAGGGCTCGTGAAATGGCCAACAACTCGGATAGATTTTTGAGAACTGAGGGTAGAAGTACCGATTTAAAAAGTGAGGTTAAGAGAGAAGTAGCAAAGGTATCAGAGCTTGATAGCCGAGCGCAGTACAGGAGTAATGATAGAGATAGAAGCTATGATTCAGCGGGTAGATCTTCCCCTAGAGGTAGCCCTAGGAGTAGTAGAAGGTATTATGGTAGTGAGGAGCATGATACTAGTAGATATGGGACAAGAGGCCGGGAGTATAACAAGGACAGTGACAGGAGGAAGTATAGAGATAATAGCAGGGAGAGGCATGTCTCTAGATATAGAGCAAGCAGTAGAGAAGGCAGAGAAGATAGAGTATGCTACAAATGCGAGCGCAGTGGCCATGAGATGAAGAGTTGTCCCTCCATTAAATGTTTTTGTTGTGGACGGCGAGGACGTGTATCCCATAATTGTAGGGATAGGGGAGGAGATGTAGGTTATGACAGACGAGGTAGCAGCAGGAGGTCAGGAGGTAGTCGGGATAATAGCTATGAGCGATATGGTAGCAGGGATAGTAGTAGGGAGAGGTACAGGGGCCGAGAAAGCCCCCACGAGATGAGAGACGAGTCAAGTAGGTACAGGGACAACAGTATGGATAGGTATCAGGAGAGAGGCAAGACGAGCCGGTATGATGAAGGGTACCGAGATAATAGTAAGGGCAGAAGTGTTAGATTTTCTGGTTATAGAGATAAATATGGTGAAGAGTAGCGGATACGCAGAAATTGGTAGTCGAGGGGGGACAGCCCAAAGCACTAGAGAGGTGCAAGAGTCTATGGGGTATTATAGGAAAACATAGTCATGGTGAGGTAAATGGTGGTGCTAAGAAAGTAGCTGAACCAGTATCTGCAATGGAGAAAATCTGCTCTTTTTTAGCTGAGGTATCCAGCAATGGAATGCTAGACAAAGATGGTCATGAGAGAAAGGCAGCATAGATTGAAAGAGAAAAAAGGAAGTGCGGAGGAAGTCGAAGGAGAAATTGGCTAGGCTAAAAGCCATACGTGAGGCAGCAGTCATAGAGTTGGAAAACGTCAAGGCATTCAGAATAGTTGTGCAGAAGTTAGCCGAGGTTCAGAGGAGATGCTGGTAGCAAACCTGCACTGGTGGCAGGTGAGATCGAGCTAGATAGGTGTGGGCCTATGCAAACTCCCAGCTCTGTGGTGCCATCCTCTGCGCAGCTGATTCGGACCAGATGGTGACCTCCCACATGAGGCCTGTCAAGCCAGCCTCTTATTGGGGAGAGCGAGGTAAAGACGGAAGGGACGGAATCTGAGGTTGAGGAGCCATTACTGACCCAACCACCAGTTTCCGAGCCATTTGAGAGTAGTGGTGGTAGTGGTGGAAGCAGTGTTGTTGGTGACAGAGGTCACGGTGATAGTGACAGAGGTCACGGCGGTAGTGACAGAGGTCACGGCGGTAGTGACAGAGGTCACGGTGGTAGTGAAAGAGGTGGAGAGGATCAGGAGAGTGAAAAGAGTGGTGCCGCCAAGTACGACGGCAGCTCCGGGTTGCTCGAGAGCGATGGTACACCAGATGAGTTGATGGACCAGGATTAAAGAGTAAGGTAAACTCCACCAGCAAGGTGAGTCACTGAATGAGTTCAAGTGTATTTCTGGAAGGTTAGTGGCCCATACAGGAAAAAAAAGAAAAAGGGCATGTTGTATAATCGGGTTGGTGGGCCGCGGGCTACGCTAATGTCCGAAGTCATGGTAGTTACAGGTAGTTGCGAGAGGTTACAAGTGGTCAAGAACGCGCTAGTCTCAAGGCAAGTATATAACCGTGGGGAGAATGAGACGGGGCCTTCTTCGCTTCAATCACACGTAAGTGTCATATTTATACAACATGCTTAAACCGATTAATTTATTTTCTGAAAAAGGTTTGAGCATTTACAGAAGAGTCAGATTTCATTAGTACATCATAATGCAAACAACAGATTCGGATACACACATTATCTTAGAAATGAGTTAGTTCCCTTTTGATGAGCAGATTGTATTTCAGGTAACACTGGGTTTTGCGCACTCTCTCAGCAGAGCATAAATAGTTAGTTTCTGCTCACTCCTGTTGGATCAACCATATTAAATCTCAAGTAGCAGCCTGCTTGGTGGGAGAGCCAGAGAGTTAAACAATAGTTGAGCAAATGTTGTCCCGACTTTTTTACGTGCTTTAAAAAATTTACTTCAGATGTAATGGGCTGTTTGGTTATTTGCCAGTCATTGGCTTGCCGCAAATTTTTCTAATACAAAGATACCAACTTTATATCAAATCAACACGTCAACCTAGTTGACGGTATCCGGCATCGAGAGATAATATTCAGGATAAAGCAGTCTATCTTAATCTGTGTTACTCATTTGTCAGCGACTAGGAAAAGCAGAGTTGCCCTTTGATATCAAAAAATGAACTAAACATAGAATATATTTGTACATCAAGTGATATGATAACTTGAAAAGCATGCTCTCACTAGGGACACAGTTAATTTTTCTTCAGAGCGGAGTAGAACAACATCAACTCAAACGCACTTGCGCAAGAGATAAAGAAAAAGTAGTTGAAAATAATTGGCGCGCTGTTTGTGCTCGATGCAACATTGCTGCCTGTTGCTTGTTATAAAAAATAATTTAAATGTAAAAATATAATTTTTTAATCAATTTAATGCACAAAAAATTTTTGCATAAAAAATTAGTGCAGCGATAATTGTGACGTCGAGATCATCTACAAAGGCTGTTGATTGGTTACATGGTATTGCCGCAGTAACAATCTTCCGTGAGGATTTTCCTTAAAATCTCCATGAAAACTTCTATTATTCTATGTAAAACGCAGTTTTCTGCGAAGGTTGTTCATAACGATTAGCATAAACGATTACACAAGCCTATACCTGCGCTAATGTGGTGTTTTTTGCTTATTGTTTTGTAGTGAGTACCGAGGATTACTTGATTTGCTCAAAAGGTGAGTTTTTAAATTCTAATTGCGCTTAGTATACAGCGAAATTACTACATAAAGCTTAACCCTTTAGCGACCGCGGGCTTATGGCTGGAAATTCCCCAGCGTACCAGTGCATTTACTATGGCGATTTGAGCCTTCGACACCACTGCGTAAAAACTGCATCAATTTTCTTTAAAATTGAGGTAGTTACATAAATTAACATGCATCGGAATCCTGAGAAATTTCTCTACAAGCTGATACTTTTTAATGTAGTTAGCTTGTATTTGCTTACCTGCAAGAGTCGCAATTCGTTGAAGCTACGAGTTTTTTTATGTTAGTACGTCATTTTCGATTGTATTTTATATTCACTAAAAGCAATTGGCAATGTTGTATAAAAAATTCTTGCATGGATTCATATGTTCACAACAATTTGCAAAAAAAATTAGTCGTCCAAGAGCATTGAAAGCGGAGTTATGAGCTCCGATGTATAGCGGGAGCGCCATTGGAAAAGCTCGAGACGCCATGTCCATAAGAAGCGCAAGACAGTCATCCGACAAGGTTGCTCCAACCTTCGTGCAAATTGGCACATAACTGCAAATGAATATGCATCTGGAAGCTGAGACATTTTCCTGCAGAATGAGATTTTTTCCTCCACACAGCTTGCAAAAACTTTGCAGCTAGACATCTATATATGCGCAGTTACAATTTTTTGCTCTGAATTTTTATGCATTTCTTGAGACTAGATTTATGTAAAAAATTTGCATATAAAGTCATTGCACAGATTCATGTGTGCTGCAGCAAAGATTAACTGGATGTGTGCAAGAAGAATTGAGTCGTGAGCCTATATTCACACATTTGGTGAAGCAGCAAAAGACAGGAAGCAACATTTATGAGCAGAAACAGCAAATCACGGACTGCTAGATTGCAGAACAATATGAGAACTGAACTATTTGATTAGACTGCTGCTCTGAAGATGGCAGTGTGCAACAAATACAGCACATCAATGCACAACTAATACAATAGATTAGCAAATGTATGTACAAAAGCTAGCAATACAAAGCAGTGAAGCATTTGCAGAAACCAAATAAAATACCATTTGTAAATAAATTTAGCTAGCATGGTAAGGATCAAAACATGACTCGCACAAAGATATTCCAAAATTGCCTCCGCTGCCAGTGCAATCAGCTTGCTCATCGACAATGTATACAGACAATTGGTGCACATAGCCAGAGACAGCAATGGAAAGCAAATAACATAATTCCAAATTTAGATCTTTTAGATGGAATATGCTGTCTGAAGTTGAGCCAGCCTTTTTATGCCAGCAAGCTTTCATCTACAAATATAAATTTATCAGATAGAAAAACAGGATAGAACCAGTCGCATGTCATGGCAAAAACATTTTTTAATTTGAACAATTTATTGCCAGCAGGGTCTTCAAAATTGTCAATAAAGTGTAAACTTGCTCCTAATTTTCTTTCAATTTATAAACTGATTAAAAATCAGCGTAGATAATAAAGGAATGTGGACCAGTAAGGCAATAGAGTAGGCTTTTTGAAAATACCTATATGCAAAACTAAACAAGCAACTCGCCAAATATTTATCATCAACAGGCTCCGAAGCATCGCAATGTTTTTGAAGGCAATATTTATTCGTTTCGTTAAATAAAACATTTATCATGGCCGATGTTTAAAAAGCTTTGAATAATAAAAACACTTACCTGTTTAAGAATTCAAACTTATACTCCTGCCAGGCTGTCAGCAAAATGTAATTCTTTTGGTTTTAAATCAGCTCCTCTCTGAAATCCGTCATGACTCCCTCCTTCAACGCCGGCCGTTTCACTCTCACTTTCGTACTCCGATTCACTCTGTCGAATTTCTTTTTCACTTTCATCTTCTTCTTCATATTCTTCTGCACTGAAATCCTCTGCTTCACTTTCATACCAGTCGAGATCTTCCTGTAAACGAATCTTTTTAGCAGCGCTTGAAATATCGCGTCCGTTCATGATGATAAGCTTTCCAAAAAGAACGATGAACTTTTAGCAACGTGTTCTTTTTGCACATGCGTATAATGGACTCATTACTGCCTCAAAATAGTAGTGTGATATCTTTTAAAACTCCTAAAAATATTAATTAAAAATTTTAGTGCCGTTTTTAAAATAAATAAATGAATTTAAAAAATACGTATCGAAGACTCAGATCTGACGGGCAATTACGGGTTTGGTACGCTGAGACTGCGCTCTCAGCCCGTAAGATTACGGGAACGGGAGTCAAAAGGTTAAATCAGATCTACATTTTCGTCAATAAATACATAGGTCTGTAGATGGTAAAAATGTAGAGAACTGATTATTGTTAGTTTTATGTCTAGGCTAAGAGCATTGACATTTTGATAATAAAGCTTAAAGCTTGCTTAAAGCTTTCAGAACTAATTCTTCAGACTGAACTGCCAAAATGATTTACTTATAAAACTTTTGAAGGTCTATTTTAGTTAGTTTTTGAGAGTCTATTTAATTCATTACGTTTTAGCAAACCTTAATGTTACTGGGATTTTAATTGTCATTTGACATTGACAATTGTAATTTTCTCACAGACAACCCTCTTATTTTACGGCACAGAAAATAGTATGTTTTCAATTTGTATATCTCTATCTACATGCTTACTAAGAATTTTTGTAGTTGTTATGTCAGTACTGTTACAGCCTTATTCTGCAATACTTTGGACGTTTTAGCAAATCTAACCTGGTGGATAATATGAAGCCAAAATAAGTGCAAAACAGGCCACATTGGATACACCTGATAGCAGTGATGGCCGGGGATAATGAAGCACAAGAGGATCTGCTGAGGCCTAATGATATGATTAGAGAAAGGTGGAGGGTGGTAAGACATGACGAAAACTTGCTTTGGGTTGTTTTAGCAGTTTATATATGATCTATATGACATAGCAGTCTAACCATTTTTTATTCTTTTAAAGCTAGTAGTTCTTATGCCAAGGCTCTGTAGTATTTTGATTTTATGTTCAACTGATAAGCAGAGATGGGCACTCCAGTTAACATGCTTGTGTAAGTAAGCCTCATGGCTCAACTCAATTTAATTGAATCGATTTTCCGGTATATTTTACTTACTGTAGAATTGACTTGGCACATCCTACCAATAAGAATTGAATCGGCTCTTTACTGTTACCATAGATGAAATGACGCGATTTTCTATTTTCGATAAGCAAAACGACTCAAGTCAAAATGCATCACTTCCCTTTATTATTACTGCTATTATGATAATTAGCGTGTCGATGGAAAATCCATCATGGACAGCCATATCTTAAGTAAATTAATCTGTTATATAATGTGTATCGAAACGAAAGTTAGTGCAGTCCAAAGACGCCAGCTGCACAAGTTTTTGCAAACCTTTATTATAACTGCGTATACTTCATTGGTCAATAGTACAATGGGAATTCAATAAATAAGAATAGTTTTTTTGTAAGTCAAGTTGCAGGAGTTTGATACTTTATTCAACATAATTGCCAAACAAGTCAAGTCATTTCTGCCATTTTAGTACTAGTTTCTGTATCCAATCAGCATAAAATTCTGTAGGTTGCCTTTGCAATCATTCGCTCACAGTAGCTTTAACCTCGTCGTAAATTTTCAACCGTATGCTCTGGATGTTAGAGCACCAAAGAAGTGATAGTCAAAAGGTACAAGATCAGGGTCGTAAGGTCGGTGGTTCACAAATTGCCATCCTAGTTGGTTGAAGGTCTCCATGGTTTGAGTAGCATTGAGGTATCTCGTAGTATTTTGGTGGGACACAAGACTGCATGGCTCTTCTCTTGTTCTTTGTGTCCTTCTTGACTTGGTGTAGCAGTCGGTGGTAGTTTTCACTGTTTAGCTTATTCTATTGGGGGCCTCTCACATCCCAAAACACTGCAAACATCACTTTCTTGAGACATGGGTGCTCTGAACCTTTTTGTGATAGGAGATGATGGATATTTTTATTTCAATGCTGCTGCCAAGACTGCTGCTTTAAGTTTGGCTCCCTGTGTGCCACCTGTGTGGTCTCATCTTAAGTCTGTTTAAACAGGGATCTCTGTCTCTTTGCACCATCTCTGTGCAGATTCTTTCTTAACACGTTCAATTGTTTAGCTTTGTTACCATCACTGAGAATTTTAGGTACCTACCAGCACCCCTTTGAGTACCCAACGTCTTCATAAAGAATGGAATGTATTGTTCTAATGGATATACTCAATGATTCAGCAGTTTCCTTGATTTTTATCTTCTTGCCTGCCCTCACTAGCTTGTCCACAGCATCTAAATTGGTTGCTGTGGCTGCCTCTTTTGACCTACCTGACATTGGTTCATTCTCACTAAAGGTCCTTCCTTAAAATTGTTAGCCCATTTGAAAACTCTGTTTTGCTTTAAACAGCTGTCATCATATTGAGCTTTCATTCTCCTATAAATGTCACTGGACTTGAGTCATTTACTTAACAAAAATCCTATTCTCTTTTTAATCTGTGAGCAAATTTCAATAGAGGCAGCCATTTTGAAATAGTCTAAAAATGGATAGCCTCAAAGTGATTAAAACCATTAGGCCTACAATGTGATTAAAACACTAAACAATAAACAACTAAAACATTATGCATGTGCCACAAGAAGTTTTAAACTATTAAGGAAATTATTTATCTTTACTTATTGAATCGCCCTCGTATGTGTTATTCGCGAATATAGCTCTATGATTTGCCTGCGCAATTACAATAAGCTTAGACTGTTTTCCTCGTATGTGTTATTCGCTAATATAGCTCAGATTTGTATATTTGTTATGCATAGCGCTATATTCGTTATATAGCTCTATGATTTTCCTGCGCAATTACAATGAGCTTAGGCTGTTTTTATTGCGGTACAATGAAATGTAGTCAGGCATACGCATGGGTCATCCGGAAAGGTATGCTTATTTTTATGCTTTTATTATCATGTTTATATTTATTGTTTTGTATAATCTATAAATATTTGCCTTAGCTCTTTTGCTACGGAAAGCCTTTACACCGGCTTGCGTCATACTTACACATACTAAATTTTTAATCAAGGATCACAGAGTTGACCCAAAACTTCTCAAAAATATCTAGCCAGAACTTTGCTATAATAAATTTGAGATATTGGGTTATCGTTTTGCCAAATAAACAAGCTACATTGTAGTTAGTTTTTCCTTTATTCAAGAATCATAGCATACAATCAGTTTCTATTATGTTAAGTTCGTGTTTACGATAAAAAATTGTAAACAGCTACCTAAACGTTTTTCAGCTAGTGAAATTTTTCAAGCTCGGACTTGAGATATATGTTTATGATGGCAATATTTTTACATTGGGGAATTTGTTTCTGTGTTTTGGTCAAACTGCAAAAATGTTAGCGTTTCTCTTTTGCGGCTGGTTTCCCTAAACTCCGGAAAATATTAAACACTCTTTCTTTTTTAAACGCATTAATTCTTGTGGAAAATCTTTTGCGTGTAGGTAAGTTAGGGATTGACGTTTATTCTTATTTTGATATATTGCCATAAGTCAATTTTTAGTAAGAATTAATCAATATTCGACTTTGGCTATCTAGCTGAATTGAATCAATTCGTTGAATCTGGGATAGCTAAAGTATTGAGAATTGAATTGTGGTGAATTGAATTGATTCCTACATAGTTGAAAATTGAATTGCTAATTTCTTGATGAAAACTAAATTGAGTCAAGTAATTTTTAAAGCCTTAAAAACATCTTTACTGTTGAGTAATGAGAGATTCACAAATGTTAGTAGTACTATGTTAAATATGTTAGTATAATATGTTATATATGTTAGTATAATATGTTATATATGTTAGTATAATATGTTATATATGTTAGTATAATATGTTATATATGTTAGTATAATATGTTATATATGTTAGTATAATATGTTATATATGTTAGTATAATATGTTATCTATGTTAGTATAATATGTTATATATGTTAGTATAATATGTTATATATGTTAGTATAATATGTTATTTATGTTAGTATAATATGTTATATATGTTAGTAGTAATATTGTTAGAAAAGCAGATAGTTTAAAAGCTACACATTTGTGTTTCTGTAGCTGAGAAAAATAGGAGGCGGAGGGTTTGGCGAGATCTATGAAGTGTTTGATGTGATAACGAGAGAACACGCAGCCGCTAAACTTGAGTCAGCGGCGCAAGCCAAGCAGGTGCTCAAGATGGAGGTGGCTGTCATACGCCGTCTGCAAGGTGAGTCGTACAGCTACAGCTGTAGCTTTGCAAAAGATCAACTTGCTTCATAGGAACCTAGTTTATTGCTAGGAACAAGTGTGTAGAAATGATGTGAATGCCGCTATCAGGCAACTCTCATGATCAACTCTCTCATAAAGGAATCGCAAGAAAGCTAATAAGCTGGGGTCAATGCCATCGACACTGTAATAATTCCAATAGTTTATTGCTGATAATCACAGATCATGGGAATTCATATGTGATTTAGAATTTTCAATGGGTAGGCAGAATTCGCTTTGGTTGCACGTGTTATACATAGATTCCCTCATACCAATTTTTCAAAATCCACAAATTTGATAGAATTACGGCTATCATTGCTGTGATGGGAATGGATGACGAAAGGCGATAACCGATAAGCGGATAAAATCTGCAGTCCAAAATCTTTTAATGCCTCATCTACGATTATCGAACATCATCGATTATTTTATCAGCTGTTGCACATGTTAAACATTTATTTTGAAGATACTCGAGTGCCATCGGTAATGTAATTACTACATATGTCCGACTCATATCTCTGAAAAAGAAGATAACTCCAAATTTATGGGTTTGTGTCAGGATGAATTGATACTTATCCCATACCTCATTAAACGATAGCCATTTTTGCCACAGCATGCCATGTGTACATTTCGAGCGTACACGGTGGAAGCAGATATTACCTATATGTTGTTTGTATTAGTTATTGTGTTACCACACGTGGCAGGGAGCCTGTCATTGCATGAGATTAAGAAGTAACCACTTATATAAAGGCGCCAAAACTGTCAGGTCTTGAAACACTTTCAAGTTTCGCTAAGAGTTGAAGTATTATTGACTGTTGTTAGCTTACCGAGGTTATGTGAGATAGCGTCATGAGAAGATGAGGTTTTTGTGAAAGATCGACTCGACGGATTACTATCTTAGCCTATAGTAGATAGTACAGTCAGTGACAGATGACCTTCTGTTATTATAAACAACCAAAAATTACATCTGTATCTCTTACGCATCTGATTGACTGAATGTGCACGAACGAATGAGATGCTTAGTTTTGTTTCATTTATTAATTTAGCCAGGGTAACAAAACTCCAGTCTGTTATGCTTTATGAAAACTTAACTCTAACATATTCATGCATCTTACATCCCCTATCCATATAATCTTTAGTGTTTGTTTGTTGACCCGCTGTATGTCCAGTTACAGGGATTAGCATACACACTCATGAACTACTAAGAACGAAAAACCACTTTGCACTTGAACTTAGAACCATCCGTTTCGCAGACAGGTGTCGCTATGCCAGGCGACCATTTTCATACTATTGATTAGTGTTGGACATACTTATTACACCTGTCAATCTTTAATGGCACACAGGGCTGCTAGCGTACTAGAAGAAAAATATGTGCCCGGACTTCTCTAAAATATTATAAATATATGTAAATACAACATCAGCCTAAGTAAATCTATAGCACACACAGAAATAAACAAACATCTTCATTTAGAAGTTAGAATGATAAATGTGGTAAGCGTTGATTGAAAATAAATTTTCTATGCAAAAACTTTTTATATTACCCGTGCAAAGCCAGAAAGTTACAGTCGTGGCAAAACGTATTAACACCCTCACCATTAACACCCTCACCATTAACACCCTCACCATTAACACCCTCACCATTAACACCCTCACCATTAACACCCTCACCATTAACACCCTCACCATTAACACCCTCACCATTAACACCCTCACCATTAACACCCTCACCATTAACACCCTCACCATTAACACCCTCACCATTAACACCCTCACCATTAACACCCTCACCATTAACACCCTCACCATTAACACCCTCACCATTAACACCCTCACCATTAACACCCTCACCATTAACACCCTCACCATTAACACCCTCACCATTAACACCCTCACCATTAACACCCTCACCATTAACACCCTCACCATTAACACCCTCACCATTAACACCCTCACCATTAACACCCTCACCATTAACACCCTCACCATTAACACCCTCACCATTTTGTGATCAATTAGCTTTTTGCTTTTTACCGTCGCTATGTGCCACCCAGGCAAGACAATCAAATCATATCAGCATATCAAATGATTCTTCCGAAGATTTTCTATCATTTAGAATATTTATCTAAAACAAAAATCATCACAGCAGTCTCTGCGAACATGTAATACTGAGGTTTTTATGTGAAGCAAAAAAACTTGAAAATTTGAAAGAAAAAAAAACAAACAACTGAAAAAAAAACTGAAAATAGTTTAATTGTTTTGAGTTTCAATCTCATTAGAATGATTTAATTCTCAGCTTTTCAATTAAATACAATATGCATGACTTTAATAGAACATGCAGCAAGTAAATTCTATTCAAAGTTAGTTTAATTTATGCTAAGCAGACAGGTAATAGGAGGTAACAGAGGCTGAGGAGCTAATATTCTTGGCCACGGCTGCAGCCAGTTATTACCATATAAGCCAACACGACTGGTATATCCAATGTTCATACATTGTCAGTTTTATGACCTCAAGTATAAGATAATATCTTTTGAAGTGATAATTTTATTAGTTTGAATGGGTTACTACTCCAAGTATCATTGTGTTGTCGTTGATAATTGTTAGGAATAATTAAGACAGCTCCAATTAATTGTAGGATATTAGTAAGCTCATAGAAGGTGGAGGTGTAACCGGAAATGACCATACACCCAGCTCGTTTCAACTTTAAACTCTATAACTTGCGTTAGCAGCGACATCGCAGCAAATTTTGACGCAGGAAATTCATCATGTTATGTCACGTCACGTGATTGGTTGTTCATGTGTTATTCCGTGCCATATCACCGTTTGAAAATATCATTGAATGATATTCTATACTTATGTAAATATGTGCAAATATACGCACTCGCGTTCATGTGTTATATGATGGATATTATTACTAGTATTGTTATTATTGCTAACTTTGTTGGGTAAAGAGAGATAAGCTCTAGTACAAAGCATCAGGTTGCAACACAACATAATCCATTATTGCAGCAGATCTTGTTACACCTTCTGCCGCTGTTCTAGAGGAGTTGTCTTTAGTTGAGTGGTTTGAGACACTCTTCATTCTTTCTGATCTAAACTTGCTGACATGTTCAAAGGCCTGATTTTAACATCTGAGTCGTTACATGCAGTGATCAATATCAGGAGATTAAGACAAGAATTATGAAAATGAGCATGGTTATCACTCGACATTGTTCGGTCAATGTTTTCTGCGATGTTGTCCTTATGCGGCACTTTCTGTTTATAAAAAAGTATATATATAATCATGATGGTTTTTTATCTTTACCTGATGCGTGTTGGCCAAGATCACATATTGAAAATGTGATAATAGTGACAGAATTAAAATTGGTAAAACAGTTAGTTAGTTGCCTCTCAAGATATGACCATATAAATTTGCTCGAGGAGATATTTTATACCTTACATACACCTGCAGGCTATTCCTTAGCTTATCAACTGTTGGCCATGTTACATATTAGCTGTGCAGTCAGCTTTCTTTTAGCTGTGCTATAATCGCATAATTGTCTAATAACCCATAGCTATGGGCTTGCTAACTAAGTCAGTTCCTTTATGTGCTTCTTACCTGTTAGCTGTGTTTTCTGTGATACAAGACTTATCGTGATAAGACAATACAACAACTGGTGTCAGGAACGAACATTGTGGACTCACAGCCAGCATTTTTCTATTGTCTTGCTATGGATCCTAACATAAAAGCTTTGATCGATGCTATGCAGAAACAGCAACAACAGTTCCAGCAGCAAAACGCTGATCTACAGAAGCAGTTTATCTCCTTGTTTGAAGCTACCAAGAGTGATAGTGCTGCATCAATACCAGTAGCTGTCGCCATACCCAAGTTTGAAGCATACGACAGGGGTAAAGAAAAATGGAACCAGTACCTTCAACGTTTCAATCAGCACTTTAATGTGTATCGGGTGGTAGATGACAGTCAGAAACGAGCATGCTTACTATCTTGGGTAGGAGCTGAGACATACGACTTGTTGTCAAACTTATTTGGCGCAGAGGATATTACAAGCAAGTCATTTACTGAGTTGTCGGAGAAACTTAATGAACACTTTGCAGATACCATACATGTTCAGGCAGCAAGATTTGAATTTTCTCAATGTAAGATGAAGACTGGTCAGTCCTATGTTGATTGGGCTGCAGAACTTCGTGGACTCGCACGGCACTGTGCTTTCACGTGCAAAAGCACAGGCTGTGGCACTAGTTATGTTGATGAACAAATTCGTGACATAATTATTAAAGAGACGCCACATGCTGATGTACGTCGCCAGTGTCTACTTGATGCTGATCCCTCTCTTAATGATGTTCTTAAGAAGGCTACAGCATTCATCAAGACAACGGAGACCGATAAAATTCTCAAGGGGGAGACAACTTCTCCAGCTATTGAAGACACAGTAAACAAAATGTCAGGTCAGTACAAGCAAAGATCACGCCGAGGTCAACAAACCATTGGAAAGCAACAAGCTAATGCACAGAACACAGGTATGTTGAAGTCTTGCCCTAGCTGTTACATTAAACATGACAGAAAAAATTGTCCCTGCAGAGCATTTGTCTGCAGGAAATGTGAGGTCAAAGGTCACATTGAGGCTGTCTGTATGGCTAAGACAGCAGCACAAAGTCAGACAGAACAGTCTGCTAGGACAGTTGAAAACTCTGTGTTAAGTGTGCTCACTGATGCAAGTGAACCTTATCATCCAGTACATGCAGTTTCAGATAATCTTTTCCAACGAGTCAATAGAAAGGTTTGGATCAAAACTGTTGTCAATGGTCATGATGCAATGTTTCAATGGGACACAGGGGCTACTTGCTCTATAGTTGATTTGCAAGGCTACCAAAGTCTTGGATCACCCCCCCTCTTACCTGTCAGTACCCATCTTAAAGCATATGGGCAGAGTGAGTTACAGATTAAAGGACAATGTTCAGTTAGTGTGAAGGTAGGAGATGTGGAAAAACAAAATCTCAAACTTCTTGTTGTAAACACAACACAAGGCTCAAACCTTTTTGGTCTAGATTGGAGTGACAAATTCGGTCTCTCTCAGCAGGGGCTAGCTATATTGACACAGGGTAGTTGTGATGTTACCTGTACTGTCACAGGAAGTAACCCTATTGGATTTAGGGACAAAATCGCTGCACTCTCCTCTAAGTACTCTGATGTCTTCAAGACAGGTCTTGGCCGATGTAAAAAGGTAAAAGTACCAGTACGCTTGAAACCAGGAAGCACACCAAGCTTTTCTAAACCTCGTGTAGTGCCATTCTCTAGACGCCAAGCTGTAAAAGAAGAGCTAGATCGATTAGTTAAAGCTGGTGTTTTGGAACATGTGGACTTTAGTGATTATGCTGCTCCAATAGTAGCAGTTTTCAAACCAAATGGAAGAGTGCGTATATGTGGTGATTTCAAGATGTTGAACCAACAAATATCAATTGATCAACACCCATTACCAAGCCTTGAAGAGTTGCTAGAGAAGTTGAGAGGCGGGGTACACTTTTCCAAGATAGACCTGGCAGATGCCTACTTGCAACTAGAGTTAGATGATGATGCAAAGAAGTTGTGTGTCATCAACACTCAATGTGGTTTGTTTCGCTACAACAGGATGTGTTTTGGATTGGCATCAAGCCCTGCACAGTTTCAGCGATGCATGGACTCAATGATTGCTGACTTACCTGGAGTTGCAGCATACTTGGATGATCTGATTGTCACTGGTAGCAGTGAGAGTGAGCACTGGTCTAACCTCGACAAACTCTTAGCTAGACTACAGGAGTATGGGCTCCGCATACAAAGAGAGAAATGCGAGTTCTTTAAGAATGCTGTTGAATACCTAGGTCACATAATAGACAAGAACGGCAAGACTCCCTCGAATTCTGCAATAGAGGCTATTGAACAGCTTCCACGACCACAGAACTTACAACAGCTACAGGCGTTTTTGGGCAAGATCAACTATTATGGCTCATACATTGCTGACCTGTCTAGCAAAGCAGCCCCCCTCTACAAGTTTCTTCGTGAAAATGTCGAGTTTGACTGGACTGACGAGTGTGACAAGGCCTTCCATGTTCTTAAAGAAAGTGTCATCAAGGCTCCCAAACTTACCCATTTTGACCAGAGTAAACCGCTGGTTCTAGCAACAGACGCATCTAACTATGGAATTGGGGCAGTACTCCTACAAGAAGAAAATGGAGCTGAAAGACCACTAGCACATGCATCAAAGACATTGAGCGTGCACCAAAAGAATTACTCACAGATAGAGAAAGAAGCGCTTTCTATCATCTATGGAGTGACTAAGTTTAGACAGTATCTATATGGGAGACGTTTCACGCTCATTACTGATCATAAACCCCTGGTTGCCATGTTTTCACCAGAAAAGAATATCCCCGTTTTAACAGCTCAGCGACTGCAAAGATGGGCCCTCACACTGATGGCTTATCAGTATGACATCAGGTACAAACCTACAGCACAGCATGGCAATGCAGATGGCTTGTCCAGGTTACCTATAGGGGCAGACCCGAAGTTTGACCATGATGAAGAGAAGGAGAGCATTGAGGTGTCACACACTATACAAGAGGAGCTCGATCATGGCCCCCTTGACGATGAGGCTGTTAAACAAGAAACCATGAAAGACACATCACTACAGATAGTGAAAGAGTGGATACTGAATGGCCTTTGGCCCAGTAAGCTTACAGCTAGCTATGAACATTTGCGGCCATATTGGAATATGAGGGAGTCTCTTTTTGTTCATGGGGAGGCTGTGCTTTTGCAACGTGATGGCACTACTAGAGTTGTCATTCCACAGGCTCTGAAGAGTAAAGTGTTAGACTTGCTGCATACATCACACTGGGGTGTAGAAAGAGTAAAACAGCTTGCTCGTCGATACGCATGGTGGCCTAGCATCAATGCAGACATAGAACAGCTAATCAAAGCTTGTGAACCTTGCCGAATCTGTGCTAATGACCCAGCCAAGACTTACCAAAGTTGGCCGTCCACCCAACTACCATGGGAACGAATTCATTTGGATTATGCAGGACCTTTTAAAGGTCAGATGTGGTTGGTTTGTGTAGATGCACATTCCCGATATCCGTACGTTGCTATGCTAGATGTAGGAAAAACTACTTCTAAGGACACAATTGGCGTGCTACGACAGATCTTTGTACATGAAGGTCTTCCTCGGACTATTGTTACGGATAACGGCCCACAATTCGTGTCAAATGAATTTGACCAGTTCTGCACCATGCATGGCATTAAACATATAACATCTCCCGCATTCCATCCTGCATCGAATGGAGAAGCGGAGAGATTTGTCCAGACTCTTAAGCAGTCTGTAGAGAAGAATTGTGCAGGAGGGGAGAAAATCAAGACTGCCCTACAACTGTTTTTAACCACTTACAGATGTTTGCCTCATCCCTCTTTGAACTGGAAATCACCTGCTGAAGTTCTACATGGACGACAGCCGAGAAATACTCTGACCTTGCTGAAACCAATTCAGAACAAGAAAACTCTTTCACCAGGTCAAGCATCTTCTACATCATCACGGTATGAAGTAGACTCTTTGGTTTATGCAAGGAACTATAGCTCTGGACCTAAGTGGATACCTGGAACGATAATTAACAAGCTGGGTAACATACTGTATGCTGTGCGAACAGACCGTGGTGTATGGAGACGACATGCCAATCAGCTACAAGCTAGACTTCAAGTTAATGATACATCGACCAATGACAATATCATCACAGCTTCAAATGATCTTAACATCCAACCTGCCCAATCTGTACCTGATGAGAGGCCAGTACAAAGTCCCAGATATCCTACTCGTAATAGAAGACGGCCTGATTACTATGACAGTTCTAAGTTCTAACAAGGTCATGACTAACCATAAATTCAGAATAGTGAGGGAGATGTGTTACATATTAGCTGTGCAGTCAGCTTTCTTTTAGCTGTGCTATAATCGCATAATTGTCTAATAACCCATAGCTATGGGCTTGCTAACTAAGTCAGTTCCTTTATGTGCTTCTTACCTGTTAGCTGTGTTTTCTGTGATACAAGACTTATCGTGATAAGACAATACAACAGGCCATGTCATTGGAGGCTATGCCTGATCTCACCACCTGCTAGACATGTCACCACAGGTTATGGCTGAGCTCCAAGTTACATGGCTAACAGGTTACCACCTGTTAGCCATGTCACTGGAGATTATGCCTTATGTATCTTACTACCTGTTAGCCATGTCACTGTAGGTTATGCCTGATCTCACTACCTGCTACCATGTGCTGCAGGTTTTGGCTGAGCGTACCATCTGTTAGCCATGTCACTGGAGACTATGTCTTACGTATCTTACCACCTGCTAGCCATGTCATGCAGGTTATGCCTGATCTTACTACCACTTGTTAATAATGTCATACTCTTTTTTGCAGAGGAACAGCTGCGTCAGCATGTCTGTCGGTTTATTGGCTGTGGCCGCAATGAGAACTTCAACTACGTAGTCATGAGTCTCCAAGGTCGCAACTTGGCTGAGTTGAGGAGGGCCCAACCAGCCTCCCGCTTCACTTTAAGTACTACCCTGAGGCTAGGTATCCAAGTTCTGCAGGCTATAGAAGCAATTCACAGTGTTGGTTTTCTTCATCGGGATGTGAAACCGGTAGGTCTTTATTCGCTAACTGTGTTTTCTCTTTCATAGCTCGAGTTCATCGATTTAATTTTTATAGCTGAATACATGACGTATAATTTTTATAGCCTGAATACATAGATTTGATTTTTATCTTCAGGCCGTTTAGAGTTTTTAGAGTTTTTTGTAATGTCATGCAACCCATAAAGATCTATGCATTCCATAGATCTATTTTTATGCGTCCCGTAGACGCCTACGCATCTCAGAGGTTTATGTATCCCATGGACGCCTACGCATCTCATGGAGGTTCATGTATTCCATAGACGCCTACGCATCTCATGGAGGTTCATGTATTCCATAGACACCTATGCATCTCATAGAGGATTATGTATTTCATAGATGCCTATGCATCTCATCGGGGTTCATGCATCCCATAGAGGCCTATGCATCCCATAGAGGCCTATGCATCCCATAGACGCCTATGCATCCCATAGACACCTATGCATCCCATAGACGCCTATGCATCCCATAGACGCCTATGCATCCCATAGACGCCTATGCATCCCATAGACGCCTATGCATCCCATAGACGCCCATGCATCCCATAGACGCCTATGCATCCCATAGACGCCCATGCATCCCATAGACACCTATGCATCCCATAGACGCCTATGCATCCCATAGACGCCTATGCATCCCATAGACGCCTACGCGTGTCATCGGGGTTCATACATCCCATAGACGCCTATGCATCCCATAGATGTTTATGCATCCCATTGATGCCTATGATTACCATAGACGCCTATGCATCCCATAGAGGTCTATGCATCCCATAGAGTCTTGCTTTTACACCTTTTTGCCATGTGCACTTAGTATTCTCAGCTGTACAAACCATGAGCTTTACTCGTATGCCGATGTTCCATCTTATTTCCAACTTATGTTCGGGCTCTGCCTTCTGTCTCGCACTGCTTAGGAGAATAAAGCTAGCATCACGCATGCCTTTGTTCCAAACATTCCAGTCCTTTTTATGTTATTGTTTGACATTAGATAAAGGGTAAATCAGCTGAGAGGTCGATATGAAAAGGCCTGAATGAATAGTTATGTATTGCCAGGGCTCCAGGGTGCGCTGTCTTGTTCAAGCACGACTTTCATCGCTCTCTCAGTCAAGTAGCGTTGGTTCCCCACCATTTCAGCTACTTCCTTCGAGAATGGCAGCATTGTGAGATTAAAATAGCCGGGTTTTAATGGACAGCTTAATGTTAATCTATCTTAGGTCTTTGGCAGCAGGGAATGTTCCTTCGTGTTAGGCCCTTAGGGAGCTGCTATTTCCGGCAGCATCTTCTATTTCCTGATGCTTACTTCCCATCCCTAATATATTCTTTGATTCCTAATCTTTTTTAATCCCTCCTTCATATGGGCTGCCAGCAGCAGTTTTGGAGATTTATATGCGTGTAGTATGCTAATGAAACTAAACACACCAACAATGCTGTCTGGCTTCCTGACAGTTGGTAAAAAGCTTGCCTCTATTTATATAAAGAGTTATACTCTCTTACCATCTGTCATAGGCTTAGCTTGTAGGCATCTATGTGAGTATTCATTGCCATGAATAGCATGTTTTCTATAGCATGCTCTTTCTATATTAGTCGTACTAACCCTACAGTAGGTTGACTTGCCTTAAAGTAGATGTATTTGCATATTGCCTCTAGCATTTGTTGTATTGATTCCTGGTAACTTTGAGCTGGTTGTTAATTATTCCTTTATTTCCTCCTCAATATTCCAATAGTCTGTTTATTTAGCCTGCACTATGAGTGTTTGTATTGGACTACTCAAGCTGTCAGTTACCTGTTGCCTCTTTTACACCCTGTCAGTGTCTTTATGTCTACAAGTGCTCTATTCCCATGCTCAAGGGTCTCGGTCTGTTGATAGGAATGTCATGACCTTTATGTAGCCGTGATCAGTATCGACAGCAGCAATATATCACAGTACCATCAGCTCTGTATTGTGAAGAACACAAAGCAGTTTAGCGCTATGTGTAATATCCTTGTCTTTACTCTTCGTCCTAAATATGGACTTACACAGAATTATTAGTAGACTTTATTAAAAAGTTTCGATATTTTTCTACCTTTTTGTGATTGTTTGTGATTTTTGAGGTATTCTGACTGCCAGGATGCTTCAAAACCAAATTGACAAAACTTAATTTCAGTTAAACCGCTCAGATCAAGCGAAATTGTGGTTGTGGAGTCACTAGTTACTATAATTGATAACGGCTGTTGTGTTCGAGTTGCAGTGTTACACGTCTCTATTCTGTCAGTCTCTTCGCAACTATAGACATCATAATCATTTTTTCGCTTGATCTGAGTGTTTGAACTGCGATCAAGTTTTGTCGATAGACATCCTGGCAGTCAGATCACCTCAAACATCAAAAACGATCACAAATGATAGAGAAATACTGATAGTTCCTTATAAAATCTACTAAATTTTTTGTGCAGGGTCGTATTCAATTGGAATATGTCACAGCGATTGGAAAGAATGTTGTCTCATTTAACATTATTCTAAAGACAGCACCGCATCTTCACACAGATGATTGGTGTACGCTGATATGCCCTTTATCGCCTGTTTTCAGTCTGTCATATATCAATCTTAGAGCTTCACGATTTCAAAGATTCACCAGATGATTCGATATTGCATGTAGATGATTTGTGATATATTATGATATTGTTATGGAAAAAACCTAATTCTTTTATTAATATTTTTTGTGTGATATTACTTGAAAAAAAGCCATTTGGTTCTCATAATAAGTAACAACATTTATTTCATAAATAACCAGGAGCGTTGAGCCATGGAATGAGATTATAGGTCTTGCATCAAGAGCTCACAAAACTAGATGCATTTTAGTTCTAGAATCTCGCACTCTAAAAATTTTCAAGTGTGAAATAACTCGCCATTACACAATTATATCATTAATATGATCGATGATGTCTCTTTGAATAGTAGCGATTTTCAATTCGTGTTCTTTCAAAAATAACCACCGAACAATCAAATCTCCATATCTTTAAGCTCCAATAAGCCTGCAATAGGCATTAAACATCCAATCAACCTGTCTAATATTGTCATAGCGTAACACATAAAGGAATACTTTTTAATGAGCCTTGATTACACCTCTTTCCATCTATAAGAACTCAGTCTATCTTAGGCATTAATTTAGAATTCAAATAATATGGCTATGAAATTTCAGTCCAACTTTGCGATGGGGCGATCAACTGGCGACACGCACACTGTCTACATGCTAGACTTTGGTCTCGCCAGGCAATATACCAACTCTGAGGGCAATGTTAGGACGCCCCGCACTGCTGCTGGCTTCAGAGGGACTGTCAGATATGCTTCAATCACAGCTCATAGAAACCAGGTAAATTATGGATGCATGTAGCCTTACATTATATTTGTGTAAAGTAGCCCTTGTAAAGGCGTGGTCACACGAGGACCGAACCGAACTAAATGACGCAAAACGGCGTCGCTCTCAGCTGTAAAAAGTTCGGCCGAAGACATTTCTAGCCGAAACGAACCATTTCGGTACTGCTCGAAATTTCGTGGCCGACCCCTTGCTCTTATTGGCTGGTTAAAATTTTAGCATTCTAGCGAGCACGCTTCACATTTCTCCTTACATGCGTGTGAGTAAAGTTAAAAAAGAAATGGTACGATACTTTTATTTCGTTAAATAAACAATATGAAGCAATTTACCACAAAGTTCACCCGGACTTGTGATTGTGTTGCATAAATGTAAGATGTCGCACTTACTTAAGTTTTGCATAAATGTAAGAGAATGGTTGTGATTTTCTTTTGTGTAGAATATAAGTAATGCGTCATATTCATCCTGATGAAGTATCATTGACTGATTTATTTATGTAAAACCACAGTACTATGATAAAGACTGTTTTTGTTTGTTATGTACTCAGCATAGAAAAACATTCATATGTAAATAAAAAAAATATAATTATGTTGATGGGAAGGGTTGGCAAAATATTTGTATCGAGTGATTTATTTTGAGCAGCCGAACGATCTTCTGATAAATCTGCTGTTTAATTATAATTTATAATTGTTCCTCAAAGTTTTTTGTTTACAATAGGAATATTTAATTCAAATACATAACAACTACTAATGAAACCGTGTCCTGTCTCTTTACGTATGGTATCTAGGAAGCGAAGTGACTTCGGATGCCGTGTGACATGTGCCACGAACCGAACCAGCCTCCGAACCGATCCTACGTCGGTTCGGTGCTCGTGTGACCACGCCTTAAGGCCACCGTTGACGAATATTAGCACTCATTGATGACTTGAGTTGGTCTGGCTGGTTATCTTTCAACTCATTCATTTATAAAGATCTTTATCTCATAGTAAACAGTATCTAGCATTGAGCGATGACTAAGTATATAGAGAGCGCTGTAACAACATCAAAATTTTCGTTTATTTGTAAAGCTCGTCATGTGAAATCACCAGTGAAGTATCTAGTTCTCAAATGCTAGTTGTGGCTAGCAAATGCAGTTGTGGTTAGCAAATGCCAAATGTGGCTAGAACATGCCAGTTATGAATAGCAAATGTCAGTTGTGATTACCGACTGCCAGTTGTGATTAGCAAATGCCAAATGTGGTTAGAACATGCCAGTTATGAATAGCAAATGTCAGTTGTGATTACCAACTGCTAGTTGTGATTAACAAATACCAGTTGTAATTAGCAAATGCAGTTGTGGACAGCAAATGCCAAATGTGGTTAGAAAAAATGCTCATGATTGTTAGCGAATGCCGGTTGTGGTTACTGTCAGTTGTGATTAGCAAATGCCATTTGTGATTAGCAAATGCCAGTTGCGTTTTGCAAATATTAGTTACAAGTAACAACATACCTGTTACATAGTTGGTAATAGGAAACTACAGTCCAAATTTTACAAATGAAAGTCAAGTCTCGTATTGATCTTTGTTGTATGCTGGTGCAAATTGCATTGTAAGAACTCGCTTTGATCCATTGAATTCATTCCACTAGTCAAAACCCTTCTATAATTGATAATATCTACTGCAGGTAATAATACTGCAGGTAGTAAATGCTGCGGGTAGTTACAATGTATTAAAACAAGTGCATTACAAAACTTCAAAATATATTCATACAAGAACATGATGTTACTTGCAAAAGTACTATATTATTTGTAAAAGCAATGTTGAAATGGAAATGTAGGCTCAGTGATGCACTGGTTTGAAGGCAACGCAAAGTTAAGGTGTGTTTACACCAAGTCAATTTATTGGAGTTGCTTGCACGCTGACCAAATTGGTTTGGCGTAAATCGAAAATTGGTAGTAAAATTGGCTTTGTCATAGTTTCCTACACAAGATCGGTAAAATGCTAATTTTGATAGGCGTCATTGACAGAGTACAACAAAGATTTGACCAATAATATCTTTTAATAACGTAATCTGTTCTCCCAGAGGTTGCTTAAAACTAGCACTAATAGCATTAGGCTCATTTACATCGGGACTATTTAAAATCAATACTAATTATTTATTATTATAATGATTACGCATACACGGCCTGTAGCAATGGAGTGAGTAGTCTCTTTTGTGTTCATGCTGATAAGCGGGTGAAATGGAATGAATAGTGATGTTGTATCTTATTGGTTAAAACTTTGACCTACTTTATATAGTCAGATTTTGAGTTGGTTTGGCGTGGTCTTTACAAAAATGTATTTCAAATCATAAACTAAGCCTTTTTCAACTTCAAATCTCTTGGTGGAAACACAACTCCAACAAAACGGCACCTTCACTTACTGCTATGACTCTAACTAGGTAATGGTAAACTAATTCAACTCAGCTTTATTATTTTCAGGTTTTAGCTCTTAGATTTTCACCAACCACTTTTATTCACAAAACTACAAGGCTTCTACAGTGAAAATTAGTTTGGCATTCAAGGTCTAATATTCATATCATATGTTGGGCATTTGCATGTTGAGGTGTATATAAGGTAAAGTGTAAATGTACAAATCAGCATCTAAACATGTGATCTGCAGATGTTGGTCTCTGTTGTAGGAGATGGGCAGGCACGATGATCTCTGGTCTCTTTTCTACATGCTAGTTGAGTTTGTCAATGGCCAGTTGCCTTGGAGAAGGATAAGGTATGGTTCTGTAGTTAAACACTCTTTTCTCTATGATCTTAGTAACAGGTAGACAGTTTGCAGATATCCTCTTCTCTATGATCCCTAGTAACAGGTAGACAGTCTGCAGATATCCTCTTCTCTATGATCTTAGTAACAGGTACACAGTCTGCAGATACTCTCTCTTCTCCATGTTCATAGTAGCAGGTAGACAGTCTGCAGATACTCTTTTCTCTATGATCCATAGTAGCAGGTAGACAGTCTGCAGATACTCTCTTCTCTATGATCCTTAGTAGACAGTCTGCAGATACCCTCTTCTTTATGATTCCTGGCAACAGGTAGACAGTCTGTAGGCTACTCTCTTTTCTATGATCCCTAGCAACAGGTAGACAGTCTGTAGATACTCTCTTCTCCATGATCTTTAGTAACAGGTAAATAGTCGGCAGATAATTATTTGCTATCCCTACATGTATGGCGCCTTACAGTGCCTCGCGTTGCGTGTTCGCAACTCGAGTTGATCAACTCGAGTTGCACAACTTGAGTTGTGAACGCGCAACACGACTTTTCAAAAGTAAGGTGCAATATATTGGTATTACGGTAGAATAACCGTAGATCTGGTTATATTAACAATGGTACATCAATAGGCACCCGTTAGCTAATAGAAATTAAACTATGTATGTATGTACTGTAAAACTAGAGCTAATGGCGAATTATACTGTGCCGAGTTTGCAACTCGAGTTGTACAACTCGAGTTGTGCAACTCGAGTTCATCAAAACCCAAGCCGAGTTCTTTCAACAGCTACTCGAGTTCAACAACTCGGCTTGAGAACATCTCATCATTTTATTTTCTCTAGCAATATTTTCTATATACGGAATTTATTTTGGTGCATCATTAAACGCCGTTGAAATAGTTTCTATGTTCATTTTCGGTGTTCATTCAGTTTCTTGTCAGATTCTAGAGAGATGACCCTTTTTTCAAATGAAAAAGAAGTTGCCCGGCTGGCTGCGAATTTCTTTCTCCCAAACAGGTTTACATACGGCAGTAGAATTTTGGCTCATTATTGGCGTTAGTAATTGAGTTTTAGTAACCAAAACTTACATCATTACATTAGAAATCAATAGTTATAATAAGAAAGGAACACAAAATTCTAACTAACGTAGCAAAACTGATGTTATCATTCAAAAAGTGCTGTTTAAACGTAAGAGGCGCTCACTTAAAACTCATTAATTAAAGCCATTTTGAATAAAATTTTGGAATTTTGTGTTCCTCTCTAATTATAACTATTGACTTTCAATGTAATGATGTAGGTTTTGATTACTAAAACTCAATTACTAAAGCCAATCATGAGCCCAAATTTTACTGCCGTATGTAAACCTGTTTGGGAAAAAAGATTTTGCTGCTCGGTTCTCATATAGATTGTTTTTAGTTTGCTTTTTACATTCTACAATTGTTTTTGTCTCTTTATATTTATAGAAATGAATATGCGCAAATCTCGCCAATATATATAATTTAAATATGTATACATATTTAAATTATTATTATTAAATTTCTGTAAATGAGACACCCCAATTACTCACTTTGCTTTCTTTACGAACCCGTGTTAGTTTTGCGTAACACAACACGAGTTCATCAAAAACCTAGGCCGAGTTGTACAACACGGCAACTCGAGTTGTACAACTCGAGTTGTGAACGCGCAAGGCGAGGCACTGTAAGGCGCCATACTACATGGGCACATAATTACTAAATGGTGAGATCAGCTGGTGACTATCTATGAATGATTGTTAATTTTTGGATCTTGGCAGGGAAAAAGAAGAGGTTGGCCGATTGAAGCAATCCCATGATGAGGATGAGTTTTTCACGGTGCTGCCGCAGGAGTTCAAGGTCATGCTGACCCACATCAAGTCACTCTCCTATTACGACAGTCCTGACTATCAGCTATTGGCTGATGTCTTTACTCAGGCTACCAACAGGCTAGGTAGGTTACTAGGGGTACAATGAGTTTACTCTGACTTGGGTAAGTTACTGAAGCTATGATGAGTTTACTTAGACATGATATTCATAGCACATTTTGAATTTTGCTCCTCTTTGCCTGAATGCTAGTTAATACGGAGAAGAAGGTGCCAGGATTATACAGCTGCGCATAATTTGGAAAGTGTTGGCGGTTCTTGTTTGGTCAAGCTTTGATAAGCGATGATGAATCACTTTGTAAAAGCTGCACTACTTTCATTCCAACTTATGCTCTGATCACAGTTTTACTAGTAGGAAGAAGGCAACAATTTAATAGTTGTTCGTCTGAATATTACAAGAGTTGTCTTCTCCTGCTCATCTAACATGAGACAACTCTATTTATATCTCCAGGCATTCGATCTGAGGATCCGTTTGACTGGGAAACTGGAGAACAGCGAACCTCGAGTGCTACGGCGACGACAGGCACTCCAATCGCTGGATATCAGTCCAACACACGAGGAACACTTGCAGTTGCAGAACGGGTGCCACAGGTGAACTACTAGTAATGTGGCATTACTCACTAGTAAATCACTATATTGCTCACCTTGCTGGCTGACTCGCACTATCGCACAGTTAGTGGAGGAAACCTGTCTGACAAAGGGAAATGCTTAGAAAAGTTTAGGGTTTCCAATGTGGAATATTTGGTGTGCACTAGCAGAATAGTTTGTTTGTGATTGAAGTCGTTTTCATATAAATGACAAGTCAGGCAGGTGGTTGCATTATACTCTCTTTAAACCTTAGTCATTTTAGAGCTCAAGGTTGTTTAATGTCAATGACCCGCTATACCAACCCTCTGTTTTGTTTGATTTCGTTTCAAATTAAGCATATTCATACGAGTGTCTCTATGCTCTCACTAGGGACCATCAAGACAAGCCTTTGCTACTGACGCTAACCTGGAGGATCCAATGGAAACGGATGCAGTGAAAGGAGTGGAACATATTGATGGTGTTGAGGGGAATGACCTCAATGTTACCGGCGTTAGGATAGGAGGAAGGGGCGTGGCCTCTGGTACGTCTCATACTGTCATATTGTTAATTGGTTCCTCACTTTGGTGTCATGCAAAGTGTATGACATCAAAGTGAAGAACCAATTATTGCTTGATTTTGCCATCACTTACCAAGAGAATTTTGATTTAGCCTCGGTACAAAAGGTAATAATAAATGGACTTATACAAACTTTGACTACAAATAAAAATAGGTTGGTTCCAAAATACTACAAATTTTTTGGAACCAACTCCCTAAGTCTAATTAAGGCATAGAGAAGGTGGCCGATTTCAAGAGAGAACTCAGTTTGTATCTTTTAACATGTGAATAAAACCGATGACGACAAGCCCAATGCCATGACTAGCTATGTTATAGCGTATTATGGGCTTCATCACTCCAGCCTTTTTCTTTTGTTCAACTAATTTCGTGATGAAAATAAATCACAAATCACAAAATTTTGTAGATTTGTCAGAAAGTATCAGTATTTTTCTATCATTTATGATTGTTTTTGATGGTAGAGATGAGCTAACTGTCAGGATGTTTTAAGATTAACATCTATAAAACTTGATTGCAGTTAAAACGCTCAGAAGAAAATCTATGCAAAATGGCTTCACTAGTTTTTATTTTTGCGATAGTGAATACCAGCTATTGCTTTCAAGTTGAAGTGTTACATGTCTCTATTCTGTCTCTCTTCGCAGTTATAGACGTCATAATTACATTTTCGCTTGATCTGAGCTTTTAACTATGATCAAGTTGTGTCAATTTTAATCTTAAAACATCATGGCAGTCAGATCACCTCAAATATTAAAAATAACAATTGCAAATGATAGAAAAATACCGCTACGTTCTGATAAAATCACTATAATTTTTGTATAACTTCATCTTAGAGAGCTAAAGAAGGCATAATTGTTGGTTTATTTGCTGTCAATTGGTGCACAGACATTGAGTATCTCTATATTGTTAACAGCTGATGATTTGAGGGCTGCCGGAAGGACAACCAGGTCATCCACAAGGCAGCAGAATAATTTAATAAATAGAGTCGGCACTTCTCTGGTCGCTCTCGACAGACGGCTATGCCACATCCTGAACAGGGAGTCGGGCTCCTCTGGTACCAACTCTCCGTCAGAGAGCCGTAGAAGGTGAGTTACAAGTCGCTAGTATCGTGTGTGAGTTCAACACAGAAGTTAGTTGTACAGTTTGTAGTTAGAGACCAGCCATGGCCTAGTATCATATCTGACACGCAAACAACAGGTTGTAGTTAGAGACCAGCCATGGCCTAGTATCATATTTGACACGCAAACAACAGGTTGGAGTTAGAGACCAGCCATGGCCTAGTATCATATCTGACACGCAAACAACAGGTTGTAGTTAGAGACCAGCCATGGCCTAGTATCATATCTGACACGCAAACAACAGGTTGGAGTTAGAGACCAGCCATGGCCTAGTATCATATCTGACACGCGAGCAACAGGTTGGAGTTAGAGACCAGCCATGGCCTAGTATCATATCTGACACGCAAACAACAGGTTGTAGTTAGAGACCAGCCATGGCCTAGTATCATATCTGACACGCGAGCAACAGGTTGGAGTTAGAGACCAGCCATGGCCTAGTATCATATCTGACACGCGAGCAACAGGTTGGAGTTAGAGACCAGCCATGGCCTAGTATCATATCTGACACGCGAGCAACAGGTTGGAGTTTAATTCCTTAGAATAGGCACTGTTGGTGACACAAATGACATCCATCCTTAAGTTTCTCGCTGCTTTGAGATACGAGCTCAGTCATATATATATATATATATATAATCTTTTCACAACAATATGTAATAAATTCAATATTAAAAACCTAAATTGTATCTTAATTCATAGAATAATAAGCAGTAAATAGAGGTGATTATTGTTACTTCGCCCTTGGATGAAAATGGAGCTTAGGCTATGTATAGGTTTGATAATAGAGTGAGTGATAAAAATGTACAGGTACAGATAGCGAGTCGTGTACAGATAGCGAGTCGTGTACAGATAGCTAGTCGTGTACAGGTAGCGAGTCGTGTATAGATAGTGAGTCGTGTACAGGTAGCCAGTCGTGTACAGGTAGCCAGTCGTGTACAGATAGCGAGTCGTGTACAGATAGCGAGTCGTGTACAGATAGCGAGTCGTGTACAGATAGCGAGTCGTGTACAGGTAGCGAGTCGTGTACAGGTAGCGAGTCGTGTACAGGTAGCGAGTCGTGTATAGATAGCGAGTCGTGTATAGACTGATAGTGTCTGGATATGGATCATTGTATCATGCAGGTATAGGGGTGCCAATGGAAACAACAATAACATTTGGCTAAACAAGTCTTTGACCACTGGTTGTCTCCCCATGGCGGTCAAGAAGGTCGGAGGGAAGAGGGGTCCAGCTAACTGCAACAATAATAATATTATAGCTGACTCACACCAGGTGAGTTATCTCTCCTGCTCAGGAATGTTTCTCTCTGACTTCTCTATACTAATAGTTTTAAGCAGTTGTTTCACTCTACTTTTCTAACACAATTTTAATTGTTTAACTTTGACCTCTCTAACAATATTTTATTAGTTTCACTTTGACCTCTAACCGTATTTTAAATCCTTTAATAAAATTCCTTATTTACCAAGTTGATTTGTTTGTAAAACTCAGAAAATCACTTGAGATATATTACATGCTGTATGTGGTGGCTGGAGATATATTACATAATGTATGTGGTGGCTGGAGATATATTACACGCTGTATGTGGTGGCTGGAGATATATTACATGTTGTATGTGGTGGCTGGAGATATATTACATGCTGTATGTGGTGGCTGGAGATATATTACATGCTGTATGTGGTGGCTGGAGATATATTACATGTTGAATGTGGTGGCTGGAGATATATTACATGTTGTATGTGGTGGCTAGAGATATATTACATGTTGTATGTGGTGGCTGGAGATATATTACATGCTGTATGCGGTGGCTAGAGATATATTACATGCTGTATGTGGTGGCTAGAGATATATTACATGTTGTATGTGGTGGCTGGAGATATATTACATGCTGTATGTGGTGGCTAGAGATATATTACATGCTGTATGTGGTGGCTAGAGATATATTAGATGCTGTATGTGGTGGCTGGAGATATATTACATGTTGTATGTGGTGGCTGGAGATATATTACATGCTGTATGCGGTGGCTAGAGATATATTACATGTTGTATGTGGTGGCTAGAGATATATTACATGCTGTATGTGGTGGCTGGAGATATATCACATGTTGTATGTGGTGGCTAGAGATATATTACATGCTGTATGCGGTGGCTAGAGATATATTACATGCTGTATGCGGTGGCTAGAGATATATTACATGCTGTATGTGGTGGCTAGAGATATATTACATGTTGTATGTGGTGGCTGGAGATATATTACATGCTGTATGTGGTGGCTAGAGATATATTACATGCTGTATGTGGTGGCTAGAGATATATTAGATGCTGTATGTGGTGGCTGGAGATATATTACATGTTGTATGTGGTGGCTGGAGATATATTACATGCTGTATGTGGTGGCTAGAGATATATTACATGTTGTATGTGGTGGCTGGAGATATATTACATGCTGTATGCGGTGGCTGGAGATATATTACATGCTGTATGTGGTGGCTGGAGATATATTACATGTTGTATGCGGTGGCTGGAGATATATTACATGCTGTATGCGGTGGCTAGAGATATATTACATGTTGTATGTGGTGGCTAGAGATATATTACATGCTGTATGTGGTGGCTGGAGATATATCACATGTTGTATGTGGTGGCTAGAGATATATTACATGCTGTATGCGGTGGCTAGAGATATATTACATGCTGTATGCGGTGGCTAGAGATATATTACATGCTGTATGTGGTGGCTGGAGATATATTACATGCTGTATGCGGTGGCTAGAGATATATTACATGCTGTATGTGGTGGCTAGAGATATATTACATGTTGTATGTGGTGGCTGGAGATATATTACATGTTGTATGTGGTGGCTAGAGATATATTACATGCTGTATGCGGTGGCTAGAGATATATTACATGTTGTATGTGGTGGCTGGAGATATATTACATGCTGTATGCGGTGGCTAGAGATATATTACATGCTGTATGCGGTGGCTAGAGATATATTACATGCTGTATGTGGTGGCTGGAGATATATTACATGCTGTATGTGGTGGCTAGAGATATATTACATGCTCTATGTGGTGGCTGGAGATATATTACACGCTGTATGTGGTGGCTGGAGATATATTACATGTTGTATGTGGTGGCTGGAGATATATTACATGCTGTATGCGGTGGCTGGAGATATATTACATGCTGTATGCGGTGGCTGGAGATATATTACATGCTGTATGCAGTGGCTGGAGATATATTACATGCTGTATGTGGTGGCTAGAGATATATTACATGCTGTATGTGGTGGCTAGAGATATATTACATGCTGTATGTGGTGGCTAGAGATATATTACATGCTGTATGTAGTAGCTGGAGATATATTACATGCTGTATGTGGTGGCTAGAGATATATTACACGCTGTATGTGGTGGCTAGAGATATATTACATAATGTATGTGATGGCTAGAGATATATTACATGCTGTATGTGGTGGCTAGAGATATATTACATGTTGTATGTGGTGGCTGGAGATATATTACATGCTGTATGTGGTGGCTAGAGATATATTACACGCTGTATGTGGTGGCTGGAGATATATTACATAATGTATGTGGTGGCTGGAGATATATTACATGTTGTATGTGGTGGCTAGAGATATATTACATGTTGTATGTGGTGGCTGGAGATATATTACATGTTGTATGCGGTGGCTAGAGATATATTACATAATGTATGTGGTGGCTAGAGATATATTACATGTTGAATGTGGTGGCTGGAGATATATTACATGTTGTATGTGGTGGCTAGAGATATATCACATGTTGTATGTGGTGGCTAGAGATATATTACATGCTGTATGTGGTGGCTGGAGATATATTACATGTTGTATGTGGTGGCTGGAGATATATTACATAATGTATGTGGTGGCTAGAGATATATTACATGTTGAATGTGGTGGCTGGAGATATATTACATGTTGTATGTGGTGGCTAGAGATATATTACATGCTGTATGTGGTGGCTAGAGATATATTACATGCTGTATGTGGTGGCTAGAGATATATTACATGCTGTATGTGGTGGCTAGAGATATATTACATGCTGTATGTGGTGGCTGGAGATATATTACATGCTGTATGTGGTGGCTGGAGATATATTACATGCTGTATGTGGTGGCTGGAGATATATTACACGCTGTATGTGGTGGCTAGAGATATATTACATGTTGTATGTGGTGGCTGGAGATATATTACATAATGTATGTGGTGGCTAGAGATATATTACATGTTGTATGTGGTGGCTAGAGATATATTACACGCTGTATGTGGTGGCTAGAGATATATTACATGCTGTATGTGGTGGCTGGAGATATATTACATAATGTATGTGGTGGCTAGAGATGTATTACATGTTGAATGTGGTGGCTAGAGATATATTACATGTTGAATGTGGTGGCTAGAGATATATTACACGCTGTATGTGGTGGCTAGAGATATATTACATGTTGTATGTGGTGGCTGGAGATATATTACATAATGTATGTGGTGGCTAGAGATATATTACATGTTGTATGTGGTGGCTAGAGATATATTACATGTTGTATGTGGTGGCTAGAGATATATTACATGCTGTATGTAGTGGTTGGAGATATATTACACGCTGTATGTGGTGGCTAGAGATATATTACATGCTGTATGTGGTGGCTGGAGATATATTACATGCTGTATGTGGTGGCTGGAGATATATTACATGCTGTATGTGGTGGCTAGAGATATATTACATGTTGTATGTAGTAGCTGGAGATATATTACATGCTGTATGTGGTGGCTAGAGATATATTACACGCTGTATGTGGTGGCTGGAGATATATTACACGCTGTATGTGGTGGCTAGAGATATATTACATGCTGTATGTGGTGGCTGGAGATATATTACATGCTGTATGTGGTGGCTAGAGATATATTACATGTTGTATGTAGTAGCTGGAGATATATTACATGCTGTATGTGGTGGCTGGAGATATATTACATGCTGTATGTGGTGGCTGGAGATATATTACATGCTGTATGTGGTGGCTAGAGATATATTACATGTTGTATGTAGTAGCTGGAGATATATTACATGCTGTATGTGGTGGCTAGAGATATATTACACGCTGTATGTGGTGGCTGGAGATATATTACACGCTGTATGTGGTGGCTAGAGATATATTACATGCTGTATGTGGTGGCTGGAGATATATTACATGCTGTATGTGGTGGCTAGAGATATATTACATGTTGTATGTAGTAGCTGGAGATATATTACATGCTGTATGTGGTGGCTAGAGATATATTACACGCTGTATGTGGTGGCTGGAGATATATTACATGCTGTATGTGGTGGCTAGAGATATATTACATGTTGTATGTGGTGGCTGGAGATATATTACATAATGTATGTGGTGGCTAGAGATATATTACATAATGTATGTGGTGGCTGGAGATATATTACATGCTGTATGTGGTGGCTGGAGATATGTTACATAATGTATGTGGTGGCTAGAGATATATTACATAATGTATGTGGTGGCTGGAGATATATTACATGCTGTATGTGGTGGCTAGAGATATATTACATAATGTATGTGGTGGCTAGAGATATATTACATGCTGTATGTGGTGGCTAGAGATATATTACATAATGTATGTGGTGGCTAGAGATATATTACATGCTGTATGTGGTGGCTAGAGATATATTACATAATGTATGTGGTGGCTAGAGATATATTACATAATGTATGTGGTGGCTAGAGATATATTACATGCTGTATGTGGTGGCTAGAGATATATTACATGCTGTATGTGGTGGCTGGAGAATTATCATATGAATATTATATAGGTGGTTATTTTAGTTGTTTAGTTGCAGTCATAGGAGAAACATTTGTAATTTAACTGGAAGTTGTTTCATGGATTTTCAATCACGTCATATTGTTCCATTATTTGCAAAGCTGGCAGTATTTTTGTTCTACTAGTAGAAAGTTGAAAAACCTCAGGCTTTATTGTGCTTTGTACTTGTCACATTTTCTTAAAACACCCATTTCCAAAATTTTATTATTTTGAAATCTGCCAGAATTTATTTGTAAGAGTTTGGAGATCAGATGATAATCTCCCAACCCGTGTCTTGTCCCAAGTTTTCCTTATATTAAGGCATCATAAATCTTTCGTACCTTTGATTCTTATTATTTGTGTGATGTGTTAGTGGAGAATTTCTCTTTTAGAATTATTTTGACAGCAGACAGCAGGTACGCTTGTTCCTTCCGCTTCGCTAGTTTGTTTTTGTTCGTGTTGTTGAACAATATTCGGTGTGAAGTAAGATTTCGCACCCATTTTTTCCAAAACAATGTGGATATCAACATTTTAGGTGACATTGGATAGACCATGTTCCACTGATATGGACTGCGCCGAACCTCACAAAGCCGTGCCTGTGCCAAGCCCGCAGAGTGTGCCGGATATAAGAGAAGAGGGTGAGCACCGGCTACCTACAGACTCCCCAGAGGAGGGAAATTCTCTAGAAAACCAAAAATCAAAGATCCGTGTAGATGATGTGGAAGACAATTGTCGATCTCATTCTCATAACTCAGCAGGTAACAGGCTCTATCGGTATTATCCGAGGGTTTAAATTGTACATAAAAATATATTTTGTATTTGTCTAAGCATAAAACCGTCATGGTGTGGTGGTTAGCAATCTGGACTGTTAAGTCGAAGGTCAGTGGTTCAAACCCCACTGCAGGATGGCAAAAAGGATTAGTAATCTTAGTAGACTGATGTTTCAAGCACATGCATAGAGTGTCCACTCAGTTGTTATGATGATGACAATAAAAGTACTCTTATAGTTGAGCTTGTTCAACTTTTTTGTTGATTTTATTACAAAGTATCAGTACTTTTTTTGCGATTGTTGTCAATGTTTTCAATATGACTGCCATGATGTTCCGAGATTAAAATTGACAAAACTTGATCACCATTAAAATGCTTGACCGAGCCAAAGCGCTATTATGACGTCAATAGTTGCAAAGAGACGGACAGAATAGAGACACGCAACGCTGCAACTTTATCGCAACTGATATCAGCTATAGTAACGATAGCAACTAGTGATGTCATTTCGTATAAATTTTTCTTCTCAGCATTTTAACCGTGGTCAAGTTTTGTCAATATTAGCCTTAGAACATTCTGGCAATCAGATCATCTCAAACACCAAAAACAACAGCCAATAATAGAAAAATACGGATACTTTTTGATAGGGTCTACTAACATTTTGTGTGAGTCTATCCTTAGCCAACCACATGGAATCATGGATTAGCAAATCCCTTTGATCTTAACTGTGAATCCATAGAATTCTGCCTTTGTTGATTTTAGTCTCCATTTCTGCTGACAAAGAAGCAGGAAATGTTGAGAGAAGCCCGTTCTCAAGCAAACAACCCATAGCTGAGTTGTCACATATCATAGCTGGAAATCTCCTTCCTACTCGACAGTGTGCTTCTCCTGAAATACGCGCCTCCACCCCTCGTGATAAGGTCAGTTAGATCTCAGTCTTTTTTGCCGAGACTGCGTCTTGCCTTAAAATTTTCATCTAATAATATAATAGTATACATAATAATATACATAATTTTTGTATATTATTTTTTTGTTTGAGTACCGTACTTTTCGGACTATTAGCCGCTACTTTTCTGCAGAAGATGATTTGAGTTATGCGGCTTATGGTTATTCTGGTTAATGCGCTAGGACGCATTAACCGGATTATCCGGTTAGTACATCTCTAGCGGTGAAAGAAAATACGAAACAATGCCTAACGGTACTGTTCCGTTAGGCACTAGGTTAAAAAGCGTCGGTTAATACGAAACAGTGCCCCGTTAGGCACTGTTCTGTTTTAAACAGCAAAGTTGCTGCCGCGTCAAAAAGCACCATACTGAGTTTTGCGGCCTATACAAAGGTGCGGCCTATGCATTGTTTTATTATCGTTTTTTGGAAAATAAAGCAGATGCGGCTTACATAGGGGTGCGGTTTATTGTCCGAAAAGCATGGTATATGAACTTTATTCATAGTGTTTTTTCAGAAGTGCATCACTCCCCGCACACACTTACGAAATGCATCTTTTGCATAGGCTATGCTTTGGTGACACTAACAATAGTTTGTCGATGTTTCGTGTCGAGATGAACATGGTAGTCTATGTTGATAGGAATAAATTTAATGCAACTGCGGTTGGCTAAAATACTTATCCTGATGAACATAATGTCGATTCCATTTTAATCATTTTCAAGCTACGCCAATCTGATCTAATAATCCTTTTAAATGCTGATGATAATAACAGGGTTACATGGAAACAACTATATTTATTCCGCACAAAGATATTCTCACTTGAAATAGATATGGAGGCCACTGTAATTTGGAACTGCTCCTGAAACCTAGATATTTCATTGCTGAAGATTATAGCTTATCCGGTGTAGACATTTAAAAAGAATGTCTGCAATTTATCTGATTACGATTGGCAGTCATTTTGTTTCGCCAAAGCTTCTCATCAGCAGCGGCGTTGGTCAAGGCAGCGAGTTTAGACATGATTATAATTCTAAAATTATTTGTATAATCATATGTTACTGTCAATGAGCCTCATGTATTTCTACAGGATCTTTGATAGACAGCTTTTTATTCCATGACTGACATTATTGCTTAATACAAAATGATTTTATCATTTGAACTTAGAGTATTTCAGTAGTGCGGGTATTATTACTCGAGTATACTGGTAAAGCATTATGCCAGATTTGCATGAGATAGAGTGCAGCATTGGGTGGGACATTTGTATCATAAAATGTCAGCCCAAGGATGTGGGATTGTCGCTGTTGTACTCGGGCTTTGTTCGAGTTGCTACAGTTTTATGGTGCTATGTGAGCTCTCCTCGAGAAACTGCCAATGAACATAATCTTGCTTTAGTGCAGCTTTGAGTTGTCTTTCTTTGTCGTCTTCACTCAATTACGGTAAGATGTGAACATAAGTATTGCTCTTTCAGATGCAGGCGGTTCTCGCGCCTCTACCCGTCAACCAATCATATGACTTTGAGGAGGATCGACCCACTCAATCGTCTCTGCCGGCAGCAGAGCACAAGTCATCACTTATACTCTCTCCCCGTCCCCAACTACCTATGCAATCACCTCGTCCCCAACAATCTAGTCAGTCTCGAGGACTTCAGTCTTCTGCGCTCGACAATCTTGTAACCACACCTCGGACCGGTGATGGTGAAAAACCTGCACAGAGGCTAGGTAAAAATGTTGACATCTTCATCTGCTTTGTTGTCAATTTTCTTACTGTAGGTAGATATTGTCTTTTTTGTTTTTGTGAACCTCATGCTTTCCTTAACAAAACTAAAACCATGCACCTGTTAGTTGATGTCACCTGTTATACACTGTCACTTTTACTTCCATGACATGTGGCACTAAAATTCTCCAGACTTTCCCTCTCGCATACTGTCAGTTACACCCTGATCCTATGTAATCAAACTTTTATTATATGTTACACTTGTCTCTATTTGTAGCTGATGAAGCTGCCCTAAAAAGTTTAAATCTTATACCAGTTGAATCCTTCCAATCAGACCATCGCTCACAAGTATCCGTCCAATCAAATAGCTCAAGACAGGGTGTCGCCGAAGGCAACAAGCCACTGCCACAGAGCACTGTCTCTAACATATCAGATGTCGGAAGTGAATATAAGGAAGTTATTATCAGCTTTAGCTGCAGCACCGCACCTGAGGAGGGTGAGTACCCTTATATAGCCATTATTCCTACTTTAATGCTGTAAATGGCTTGTTGCAATCTGAACTAAAGCCCAGTTCTATTTGAAAGAATTAAAACGTAAAGTATTGTTGTATTGTTGTACAGTGTATACATTAAATCGCTTACCCAAGGTATGATCTATATGACCAATCACATCTCGTGGTTAGTTGGCAATCTCATTTGATTGGTCGATTTACAAAGGATGATTTTTTTTGCAACTCAAAGCTTCTGACCTATAATTCATATGTAGCCTTATTTTCTGGTTATGGCTTCTCTGGTTCTCTTATTACCTCATTGATTTTTTATGTCCGTTCACACTTTTGCTTTTCTTGCAGCGCCTCGACGGAAAAATGAGGTAGAGTCGTCTGAAGATGGCATAGAAACAGGAAGTGACATATTTGATAGTGAAGACAAAAGAGAAAGCATTAAACAGAGGTTTGTTATTGTGCGAATTCCTCGAGATCTTGTAAACACTTTATAAAAGTGCCTTTAAATATTGGATGTCGTCGTTTGGAAGTATAGTAGATAGGGATTCCCTAACAAGGGAGAAAACTCCATAGTATTAATCTGTGCTACTGTTTGATGCGTGCTTATATTATTGTTTGGTTTGATAGTGCATCGGTCTAACCTATTATTTGACAAACAAAACTTAGTATATGACAGGTATAAATTATTATATGATAGGTATGAACTATTATAAGACAGGTATAAACTATTATACGACAGGTATAAACTATTATATGACAGGTATAAACTATTATATGACAGGTATAAACTATTATATGACAGGTATAAACTACCCTAGGACACTTATATTTCGCTAGTATTTAGTTTCGTAAGTACCACACAGAGTAAAATTTCGCTGCCACTTAATTTCGCGGCTCTGATGAGTGCGAAAATATAGTGATGTGAAAATAAATGCAATGGAAAATACAGATTACATTCCTCAGGTCCAGTTCGCTAATAAGAAAATTTGGGACTAGTTCGTATTTGTAAACCACAGGTTGAAATGTGTGGGTGAGATCGACAATTCAATTTGATCACTTGCTGCCATTTGTTTCTTAGACTATCAATGACGTCTAGGTCCCTCCTTCCGTGACTTTCACACTCGAATCCCAAGAAGAAGAAAATAGATAGGTAACAACCAACTTCACAACCAAAACTGTATAACCCTTACGCTGCCATAAACACATTTATGCGTTTTCTAGGGGCCACGGCCATAAACGCATTTTTGGACCTTCTCAGCAATTGCCAGTGATAACCTGATTTTATTATTTGTTGACCACATAACCCACTGTCTTTAAGAGTTTTATGAAATTGACTGTGTTGTCCGAATATTTCTCTATAAAATCAGCCAAAACAACGAAGCAATTTTAAACTTTTGTTTGAGAATTTCTAATCTAAAAACGAACATTTTTCTGTGAGTTTATTAACTACCCCGCGCGAGTCATAAAACAGGTAATTAGTTGTTTATGACATAATAACCAATTTAGATTTTCGTGATTATACAGATAATTAAAGTAGAACTTGAAAAAATACTGTATACATATCATGAAGCAATATCGGTAATTTCGGTAAAATGGCTGGCACTAGGGTGGTAGCGAATGGTTGGCAGTGAAAGAGATAATGTGGTTGGACCTGATGAGGGTTGGTATTGTTTTTGGTTGGTAATAAAATTCATCACTACAATAATTATTCTTCAATTTTATGACTTCACCTACCAGACTTCCATCCTCATCAGTTACAAATTCGGTGACTAAACTTTCGGTAGATATAATCTTAATTTGCTTTGCCATGCTGCTCAGTCGGTGTATTAGCTATAATGAGTTTACCAGAAATTTCCCATTTATCCCAACCACAGACGAAAATTGCCTGCATTTCTAATATCACGATTTTATTGTGGATATCAATGAACAAAGATATTTAACTTCGCGTTTTCGCTTGTTCGTTATGATAGTTTAGTTTCGCTCATTAAATTTTCGCGAGAAGATGACACCGCGAAAACGCGAAAGTTAGATGCCGCGAATACATAAGTGTCTTAGGGTACTATAAGACAGGTATAAACTATTATATGACACGCATGAACTATTATATGACAGATATAAACTATTATAAGACAGGTATAAACTATTATATGCCAGGTATAAACTATTATAGGACAGGCATGAACTATTATATGACAGGTATAAACTATTACAGGACAGGTATGAACTATTATATGACAGGTATGAACTATTATATGACAGGTATAAACTATTATATGACAGGTATGAACTATTATATGCCAGGTATAAACTGTTATATGACAGGTATAAACTAGTATAGGACAATATGAACTATTATATGACAGGTATAAACTATTATATGTCAGGTATAAACTATTATAGGACAGGTATGAACTATTATATGACAGGTATGAACTATTATATGACAGGTATAAACTATTATAGGACAGGTATAAACTATTATAGGACAGGTATGAACTATTATATGACAGGTATGAACTATTATATGACAGGTATGAACTATTATATGACAGGTATAAACTATTATAAGACAGGTATAAACTATTATATGACAGGTATAAACTAGTATAGGACAATATGAACTATTATATGACAGGTATAAACTATTATATGCCAGGTATAAACTATTATAGGACAGGTATAAACTATTATATGACAGGTATGAACTATTATATGACAGATATAAACTATTATATGACAGGTATGAACTATTATATGCCAGGTATAAACTATTATAGGACAGGTATAAGCTATTATATTACAAGTATGAACTATTATATGACAGATGAACATATACAGAATAGAAATGTCTAATTCTGACTATGTTTGGTTTCTTTAGGTTTGAAGAGGAGTTGGCTGCTGGCCAAATTAACTCAGATTTGTTCCATAGCGATGATTCATGTCACACTCACAACAGCCAATCAGGTTTGAGAGGACATACCAAAGACCAACCAGTCGTGGAACATGCACTAGCCGTCCAATCAGAGTTGATTATTCCACAAGAACCTAAGAAGCGGAATGTTCTGGTGAGAATTGCATTTCTTAATGTAGCATTTTCCTATATGATTGTATAAATTATCGAGGGGGAACAACTCCTAGTAACTGTGCTTTTTCATTTATCACCTATTGAGTGGGAAATTTTTGCTTCGAAAACATGACTTGATACTCTTTCTTGTCTCTTATTTACACCAAGATTCCATAAAGTATTATTCCTAGTTTTAATGACTAGAATCAATCAGGTTTCCTAAAGCATTTCATCAACTGTTCATGATGGCTAAATTCAACTTCTATTAACTGATGCATTGAGGGAGCATTTTTCAACCAAATGTATTGTAACCTAGTAGTTGTATGTATACAGATGGATAGTGCATCCTCAGGGATTGAGAGTTCAGACGACGAAGAGGTCAAGGCTGGATACGAAAAGGCTAAGGAGGAAGGATTACTCTCTCTGTCATCATCCAATGCTTCTCACAGGGAAAATCAACCTGGCAAACATTCAATTGATGCAAGAGCAGTCAACTCCACTTTTGAAACAACCAAAATTAACCATGAATCATCCAATCACAGTATAGTTAGAAATATGGCTGATATCCATGCAATAAAAAGTATGTTGACTAGTGAGAAGTTGTCAGCTTATGAAGATAAAGGCGAGAAGATCCTCATCACTCATCATTCTATAAGTTTCTCCGATGCTCTCCATGGCTACTCCAAGGAAGAGTTTGACTCCAGCGAGCTCTTCACGGACTCAACTCCTGAAAACTATAGAGAAGGGCATTCACAGGGCCATGATAAACAAGGAGTCGCAGTTCTACTATCTGACCAAAAACTTTTAATGGTTCCACTGGCTAAACAGGATGAGAAATCGGAAGATTATCGGAAAAATAGCGAACATCAAGTCTTACATAGGAACGAGCTGCCTTCAGTCGGTAGGTAGACGTCTAATGATCTTCAGTATGTTTAGTGTTTTGGGTGGTTCTATAGTTGACTCCTTGGCTTGGCTCTATGTTCACAGCTCTATGCTCACAGCTCTATGTTCACAGCTCTATGTTCACAGTTCAATGTTCACAGCTCTATGTTTACAGTTCTATGCTCACAGTTCTATTTTCACAGCTCTATGTTCACAGCTGTGTTCACAGTTCACAGCTCTATGTTCACAGTTCAATGTTCACAGCTCTATGTTCACAGTTCTATGTTCACAGCTCTATGTTCACAGCGTTTCTTTTATTAATTTTAGGTACTCGGCAAGACGAAGCAGTTAACAGCAAGTGTTCGTCGTGGCGGACAAATGGAGACCTTGCTTCAAGAAATGGCTATGAACTGTCTCAAGTCATGCCAAAGGTAGCTGTGGAACCGGAGAATACAACGAAATGTGTTAAGGTCGTACCCACACCTAGAGGATTAGCAAGCTATGCCTTGAGGTCATGTGACGTTTTCGATACAAGCACGGACTTTGTGAGTGCTGCCCTTACTGACTCTGTCACGCTGCCTCTGCCTACAGACTCATCTAATGTACCTCTTGTCACTGTAGTCAAACCCATCCCTGCTCCTCGTAGTCCCCGTCGTGTTCCTCAGAATGGCTCCACAGGCAGACGACTACCAGCCATTCCATTGGTGAAAGCCAGTCAAGGTGGGGATGTGACCGAAGGGCCTTCCAACTGCGTGAAGTCTACCAAATCGCTGGACTCGTGGGACAGGCTAGACCTTGAACCCAGTGACTCTCGTACGGCTTGTCAACAAGACAGCGTAGATAGGGTGAAAATATCTGACAATCACCTCTCTGCTTCCACGCTGAAAAATTCATTAGCAGCTGATGCTGTCGATGATGTAATAGAACTTCCAAAAGAGAATTGCTCCAATCACCTGCCAGCGCATGCGAGTGCCAAAGATGTCCTCTTGCTTACAGGAAGTGATGTAGCTGAAACCGTCATCTCACAAAATAATAAAATTAGCACTTTTAAAAATAGCTTGCAGCCAGACAGGAATAGTAGTACCCCAATTACTGTTCCAACGGAAAAGGAATGTAGGCCAGCCGGAAGTTCTGTCTCTTCACTACAAAATGGCACCACCGTAATGGGCGATGATCGCATTACATCTAAAAACGACACTACTGCAGTCAAAAACAGTAGTTCGACACGAAATAACAACACAGCATTAAAAACTGACATAAAGTTTACCAAGTCTGCCTTAGTCAATAATTTGGTGAAACCTTTGACAGCAGAGTTCAATCAGCTCAGGGTGGACTTTAGATCCCTGGCTATAGTTGGCTCAACGGATAATGTGTATAGCTCCACCCCCGATATATACCAGGTTAGTGCATGACTCATACGGAACTTCCCTATCCTGGATCGTCTGCAGCTTCACACCTGAACCCATCATTGAAAATGAACTTGCCCAAAAATGTTATTAGATTTTGTTGGAAAGTATTAGTATTTTATCATTTGCAATGATTTTGATGCTTGAGGTGATCTGATTACCAGGATGTGTCAAGATTGAAATCGACAAAATTTGATTGAGGTCAAAAGCTCAGATCGAGTGAAAGTGTGATTATGACGTCTATAGTTGTAGAGAGACCAACAGAATAGAGACATCTGATGTTGAAACTTCAACGCAACAGCCGATATCAATTATAGCGTTTAGTGATGTCATTTTGCATGTATTTTCTTCTGGTCGTTTTAACCCCGATCAAGTTTGGTCGGTTTTATTCTTGAAACATCCTGGTAGTTCGATTACTTCAAACATCAAAAGTAATCAGAAATGATAGAAAAGTGCTGATACTTTCTGATAAAATCAACTAGAATTTGTCAAAGTTCATCTTTAAAGGGGAACAACCATGAAAGTCCACAAATCGTATCCTAACAACCTGAAGTTGTAGAAACCGGTTTATACCGAAATCTAATAGCTGTATTAACTGGCATTCTATTGGTAACAGAAAAGGCATTGATAAAGGCATAGTCCTTGACATTGCATTGGCTCTGTGAGTTATGCAGAACCTTGGTGTTGGTTCGAGTTAGTCTTGTTTTTGTGAACTGCAAAGCCACCTTTGTTCGCAAAATTGCTAATTTAGTAGGAAGGTGAATATTGCATATGTCTCGGGTAATATTGATATAACTGTTGCATCAGGGGTCGGTTGGTACAGGAAGCTGAAATTTAACAGTGGAGTCACACCTTTTTTACGATCAACTCAATACACGAGTTTCATCAACATGCCATGCAATATTTTACGGACTATTTGACATCCAAGGTTGTTTTAAGGTGAAATATTTAATGTTTCTAAAAATATGGCAGCTAGTAAAAATAAGTAAGATGAAGGAAATTAACAAAAAAACGGAAAGAAATATTAACATTTTGACATAGGTTGTTTTAAAATTCAGCTAAGTTCAAAGTAAAGTCATGGTGAATACTTCTACCACCAAATTTGGGCATGGCCAAGTCCAGTTACATGGCCCTTAGGTAAAAAAACAAAAAAAAATAATAAAAATAACTTCTATCTATATATAAATCTCAGTGTTTGTCATTTATCTGTTCGTGTGTCCAGTTATAGCGATAAAGTTTTAGAAACGGAAAAATATGCTTTGAAGGGGATTTGAACTCAGAACCTACGGGTCTGCAGATGGTTGTGTTAAACTATTAAGCTATGCAGCTACATTGCTATACATAGAATATATTGAATATATATGGAAATAATTGTGTACATCATACTTATTACACCTGCCAATCTGATATGCTGATTGGTTAAAATACTTGTGCCCTCGCTAGCATGCCTAAAACTATTTAGCATGTCTGAAATAATATTTTTCTAAGTTAAGTTATAAGCTAAGCTGGCTAAGCTAAGTTATAATAATGACTCTTATTATAGTAAGATTAACTAGCTTGAGTTTCTCCAATTCATTGGGTAAAGAAACTTGACAACAATTGGAATAACTTTTTTGTGCAAAAACCTTTTTTATAGGATTATCTCCAGCCTGTCGGTTGTAAATGTATGAAGCAAATGACATTACGTTACGTGTTGGAGTATTTACTCGGCGTACGAGAGTTTTAACCAATCAGCTGGATGATGAACGGAGAGGTTGAACTGTGCGTTCTTTGGCTTCAGTTGTAGGGCTACCTGTTGCATCATATCTTCAATTATTAATTTAAATTAAAGTATGAAGTTTTGTTTTTAGATCGGTGAATCTGACAGCTCGAGGGCGGAGAAAATTTCTACTTCTAAACACTTACATCATCACAGAGGTAAGCAGTTTTTAGTTTCTGTTCATCATTTTTCTTGTCACCCGCATATCCTCATATCTTTGGCTCTGCTTACCTATCGGTTGACAGGTCATAGCAGTGATATCGTGTCTCACATGAGTGAGTCGGAGAGTGAATACAGTCCTTCTCACTTCAAATCGGCGCGGCAGCAGCTGCCAACAGTGCAAAGTTCAGTTGACATCTCCTTCCTTACACCTGCTCCTCCTTCGGCAAAAGCTAAGCCTCCCGTGCAAAAGAGGGGAGCTGTGACAGCTAGGTGAGATGTGTAAAAATTTCTTTTTCAAGACGGAATTGTCCTTGACCTCTCTTAGAAAAACTTTGGGATTTGTGTATGACTAGTCGAATTCCCGGCGTTGCACTGGTATTAAAAAACAGCTTATAAACAGTTGCAGGTGATGTGGTTGCTTGCCATTAGCCTGGCACATTGCCAAATACTGATTTGAGTACTATCTTTATTGCTGAACTTACCAATAAGAGCTGTGAGAGCAAGCTTTAGTTGTGTAGCGTAACACAGAATTCTATGCCTATTTTAACTGACATAACGGCTCATATCGCCTCTGAATTCAATTCGTCTCGCATAGCTTAATTGGTAAGATATTTGCCTGGTGAACCAGGCAACTGATGAACCAGGCAAACATCGGTACCGAGGTCCGAGACAAATCCAGCACGAAATGGACATTTTATTTCTAAATTTTAATAGCTATAGCTAGACAAACCGACACACATACAAACTTTGAGATTGATATATACAGTCAAACATGGATAACTCGAACTTCACGGGACCGAGCGAAAGTGTTCGAATTATCGGAGCATTCAAGTTATCAGAGCACTGTCACAAGTTCATGTATTTACTTATTTATTAGTAGATACATGTACATATGCAAACTATAATATAAATCAAAAGCACAAATGGCTTGTTTCGAATTGAATGCTTCTAATGTAAAGTTTAAAACGTTTTTATCAAAAAGTATAGAGATTTTTCTATCACTTGAGATTGGTTTGTTGTTTGAGGTGATGTTATTGCCAGGACGTTTTTTTAGATTGACATTGGCAAAACTTGATCGTTGTTGAAATGCTTAAAAGAAAAGACATCTTTTTCTTTTGAGCGTTTTACCCACGATCAATTTTGCTGATTTTTCTTGAAGTTTATGCAAAGATTACCTCACTTTACCTCACTTCCGAAGGGCGATCGTTAAGCGGATGTTTGGTATAAATCAAATTTCCCCAAACCTTTAGAAAAGTCGTTGACAAAAATATTTTGCCGATGGTGGTAATAACGACGCTTATGAATTACGAAAAGTTGAGGTTCACCTCTATGGCTTGGAATAAAGTGATTTTTTAAAGCGATAACGACCGTTTCGGTAGCCATTGGGCAAAAAACAGTTCGAGTTAACAGTGTTGAGTTCGAGTTATCTATAGCAATTTATCATTACGTGGGAACGGACCAAAGAAATCGTTCGAATTAACCATGTGTTCGAGCTATCCGTGGGCGAGTTATCCATGTTTGACTGTATATATAGATGAAAAAGGGCTGCCAACAATTAGGCTTTAATACTTTAAAATTTGTAGGTAATTTCTCCTTTCTGGTCGTAATAAGGTCTCATCTGTAGGGGTTGTCTCCTTGACGGTTAGAATAGTTAGAATAAGGTCTTATTTGTGGGAGTTGTTTCCTCTTTGGTTGGAATAATGTTATATCTTTAAGAATTTTCTCCTCTCCCTGGCTGAAATGAGGTCATATCTGTCGGATTGTCTCTTCACTGGTTGGAATAAGGTTTTAGTTGGAGGAATTGTCTCCTCTTTGTTTGGAATAAGGTCATATCTGTAGGAATGAGCGATCTTTTCAAGGTCATAGTTTCAACCTGGTCAAAGTCATTTTCTTACCTTCAACAAGGTCATTGACTCTTTCTTAAGACCTGAGCCACACTCTCGTCACGATCAATGCTGATAGCAAAACATTGAGACCACAATGTTAAACTTGCATGTATGTAATTTTGGTAGGATGGTATTTAGCAATGCAGTGTAATGTTGGTACCACATGATTTGAATAATGTCAGTTTTTTCATTTTTGTTCACATAAGAGGTGACACCGGTAAGTCATAAAGCATTCATCATTTTTAGCTAAGTTCTGTAATTGCAGGAGGCGGCGTTACAAACTCGCGGAGGTATCAAGTCCTCAGTCTTCTCCACGATCTGCTAATTAACTATGACGTATCCCTACCTGCTGCGACGCTCACGGGGCTAACTCTACAGATTATCTCTCCATTGTGGTGCTAGACAATGAATTCTATCTCTTATCTAACTGTATCATGTATAGAGGCCTAGCCTAGAATCCGCCCATCTTTGTGTAAGACTGTCTTGTCATTTTTTCGTCCACGCAACTTGATTTTCCTAACATGCTCTGGGAGGATGGCTATTTCTTTCTCTTTGCAATCACTCTATTTTTCTTTATTAATTATTTTTGCAATGGATGTGGTTGCCAGCGCTTAGATGTATGTTTCCAATTAATCACTTGGCTGGGATGCAGCCTAAATAAACTGAACCAACCTATGCCTCTCTTTCATTCTATAGATCCATTGCTGATGAACCTTAGTACGACTCTGGCAGTAGACCTAACTAAGTCATATTTCAATCTTACAGCTTTTATTGTTTAATTCTTAAACGCGCTAACCAACTTTGCACACAAATGTTTCGCTCTGCTGCAAGCTACGCGATCTTCGTGAGCAGCATCTCAGAGCTCACCTTGTAGAGTTTCAACCTAACTCTAGCTACAAGTGCTAGTTTGTTGATTTTGTATTTGCCAACACAGTGAAGCCTGGTTCTCTTATGCATCGCAAAGCACCGGCGACAGCACCGCAGGCTATTAGCGGTGAATTAGGAACCTACGCTGTACGAATTAGGAACCTTACGCTGGCAACTACCTACGGTAGTTGCCAGCGGCAATGCAATAGTTTAGAGCTGTTAAAATTTTGCAAAAGGTTGCGGGCAAAACCTTCCCGAAATGCACTGTACAGGTGAAGGTCACCATTATAGAAACTGCATGGCGAGCGAACATTGTATTTGATTCCGCGATTATGTTTAGCGATGCACCTTTATATGTAAACAGGTGCCGCCGATTCTGGCGTCGCAAGTGTTTTGCTGCGCAAGTTACCGCCGGAGTCTCGCAATCGATATGGGAACCAGGCTTAAAGGTAATAACGATGAAAACATAATTATGATTGGTGGGTTTATACTTTATTACTGTAAGGAACTCTAGTTATGAAAAGTGTGTACATAACAAGCTGAAGATACTTCTATGAGCAACACTGAGCCGTTTATATAGTTAAGCACCAAGAAGCTTCTAGAAATAGTAAGCTAGTTTCTATAAAGCTTATCATATAATTCGTCATCAAACCCATCTGTAAAGATATGGGCACACATGCCGATTTTTTTGTTAGTTCTGATCGAAATCATGTTATAAATGAAAAACACCAAATTATTCGGCCAAAATTGGCACAGAATTACCAGAGCTGTGCATGCTTACTGAAATCGTCGACGAAACGTCTTTAATTGGCTAAAAGAATAATTAGCCAATTAATTGGCCAGCACAATTCTAGCAGCTTTCGCAGTTTATATAGTCCGAGCCACATAACGTGACACGCAAGAAAAATATTAACGCAATTCGCGAAAGTAAATACAATGCAATTGACTTGATTGCGCTAAAGATGGCAACTCTTTTTACAACGGAACTTCTGCTGTAGTTTCGTAGCCAACGATTCGTAGCCAAAATGTCCGAACGATAAAAATCCAACAATAGTGCAATTTAGGCAGTTGCATTGTATATTTACTATGTTGAATAGCGTTGGTACTTTGATTGTGTGTCGGGTATATATATACATACATATGTATGTACATATGATATACATATACATACTTATATATGTTTATATATAAATATATAGTAACTAAAAGCAGGTGTGAAAGCATATAAAAAGAGAATTGTACACTAAAAACCTAAAAGATGGAGTAGTAATAGTATATAAATTTTATATATATAAATATATATAAAATATGTATTTATATATATGTATATATATATTTATACATAATGACTACTAGAATTACAGTTGTTCTCACACCCCAGCATTTTTCCATTTCTTCAAAGAAAAAAGAGATTGCAAAATACTGGGGTGTAAGAACTGTAATCCCAGTAGTCATTGGGGCACTGGGCGTAATAACACCAGCGCATAAAATTTGGCTGGCCCAGATACCGGCAGCAATCAACTCAAGTGAGTTGCAGAAAAGTGAGCTATTGGGAGCAGCTAAGATCTTGAGGCGAGTGGTCAAACTCCCGGGTCTCTGGTAGGAGACCCGAATCAGAGCAAAAATTACCACCCATGTAGGTTAACCGAGGTGAGGAAACAACTTCTCTTTTGTATATATTTTCAGCTACATTTTTCCTAGGTTTCTTCATAAATTATATCTTTTTTTTCTGACTCCAGTTTGCACCCAAATACCGTATCACTAATGATGTTTAAACTTATTATTTAAGTTTTAGCTGCCGAAAAGTAGAGAAGTAAAATGAATATTGACTAATACTACCTCCTTGTTTGCTGTTAGCTGTTTCAAATTTTGAAAGCTGTTAAGTCAACCATTCAGTCTTTCGTACTTGAGTACTTGTGCATATATATTGTTGCTCTAGAAATTATGAAGTCTAAGCAAAATATATTACAGCTTTAATGTATTCATCTATTTAATCAATAATCAATAACCAATTAATAATCAATAAGCTCAGAATGTTTGTCTGCCTGCAGGTGCAATTCCTTAGCGTGAGGATCGCTTTCATAGGTGACAGTTCTGCTGCTTTGCAAGTTTTCTCTGGGACGCGATATATGCCATCTACAAAAAAGAAAGACTGTCTGTTAAACCAAAGTACCTGCTAAAACTATTACATATACACAACTGAAATAGTTGGTAAAAACTAAAATGATGACAATATCCATACGAAAATGCTAAAATACTAAACTCGTCAAAATTGAGTACCAAAGCACATGCATCGATTGTCAAATAGGATAGCTGCCAAGTTGCATGTGTCACCTGATGTCAATTAGCATAGCTCAAGGATATATCTGATACCAGTGCCAAGAATACACTTTTCACCAAACAAAAATACTAGCGTACACGTGCCACCCGTCAAACAGAACTGTCACCTGACTGCTAAGTCTACTTCTGTGTAAAACACAGCTGAGATAGACAGACAAACACTAAAGTGATGACAATGTCAATAAAACAAAGGTTTAAGTACTAAACATGCCACAATCTAGTACCAAAGCACATGCACCCCTTGTCAAATAGGATGACTGCCAAGTTGCATGTGTCATCTAATGTCAATTAGCATAGCTCACAAGTATAATTGACACCAGTTTCAAGCATACGCTTATAACCAAACACCAGTACAAGTTTACACATGCCACCTGTCAAACAGAACTGTCACCTGCCGGTACCAGTCTATCTATGACAATAAATCACAAGTGCTATTTAATAGCGATAAATTGATGTAACAATGTGAAGGCTAAAGAGTAATCATATGCTTCTTTATAGTTCATCATATGTGACTTCGTTGATGTTAAACAACAAAGTCTTTTAATATAATTATACAAGAAAGACTGGTATTAAAGTATTAAATTAAAGTATAAATATATATTATATGTGTATATATGTGTGTATATATAATGTACTTAGCTGTGCCTTTCGACGTTGCCCGGGCATTAAAAATCAGCTTATAAACAATGAGAAGTGATGAGATTTGCTTACCACTTGCTGACAGGCAACTCTCTAGCAAGTGGCAGGCCATTACCAAGTGGGGTGGCACATTGCCAATGAAAGATTCCATTAACGTAGTTAGAAAGTTTCAAATTCTGGTAGGCAATGACATTGCGTCAGCGTTGTTGCCCAGCTAGGCTATTCTAATAATAGCTATATCCGCAATACAGGCAGACATATGACATACGGCACACGAACATACTTTGAGAAATATATAGATGTGTATTATAATACTAGTTGAATACCCGATGTTGCTCGGGTAGTCAAGTTTTTGCACAAAAATTAATTTTATTTAACTCATACAACATTTTTTATTTCAACTTTTATATGGAACTGTTTATGTGTAGAATTAAATACTTGTGGAAATTTGTCATTTTCACACCACTTAAGAGTTAGAAAAGTGACGCATTACCCATTTTTAGGTTGGCGGGTTCCCCAGTGGGCATATCAACCACTAAAATTGTATACAATTTGGAAAGTTTCAAGAATTTTATTGTTGTAAACAAAGCTTATTATTTGGCAACGTAAATACAAAATCTATAAAACATTTCTTGAGCATTTTTTGCAGAGCCAAATGATTTACAGAAAAAATAAGATACCAGTTCTTAAAATGCTATATTCAAATAATTTATAAAAAAACGCAACTCTGAAATAATAATGATAATAAAACGAACTTCACAAACTGATATTATAAACTTCCAAATTTCTAAATACTTTTTAGATGAAATAATTATTTATTGGATAAAAGAGTGAAAGATAGCTGGTACTTATAATCTTACACGATAGTAGAATAACGTAGTATTGTAACTATGTCTGTTCTGTTAATTAGTGTGGTATCCATCACTAATTACTAATTTGTTATGAAAGGAAAGATGTGTAAGCTAATAGACAAAGCGAGTGCTGTTATGAACTTTCATGAACGACGGTGTAACGAGCTCAATAATTGTCTGTTGAAATAAATTAAGAGAAGAAATAAAAGGGAAATAAATAACAAGTATGTAAACTACGATGGAAATTACGTAAACTATTGTAAACTACGTAATGCTACGATCAAAACATCGTTTTCAGTGTAATCGTAGCAAAACAGAGGATTTGATAATGATGCATTTAATACAAACTGGGAAAACCAAATAAAAATTATTAATTTGTTGAACTAATAATAAAAATTAGTGCTTAGAAGTGTGTATAAAAAGATCACTACACAGTAACTTTAGTGTATTTAGTGACGACGATCAGCAAGAAAACACAAAATTACAATGTGCTACGTGCTGTATGCACAGTAAGAAGTTTTTGCCTTCGCGACAGGCGTATAACATAAAAATTGAATTACACTCAAATGGATTTAGCTGACAAAACACATTGTTAAAGCTAAAATTCGGTGTGTTTTACTAAACCAAACTAAAGGTATCTGCTTTTGTTTTAACTATAACTTCCACCGATTAATGATGAACATCACTTTCGCAAGTTGTGGAAGATATTTCGGCAAATGGCACGTTGGCAATTTCGTCGTAATCAGTACAACGACCGCAAGATTTTAATTTCGAGAGAAATCTTTGTTGATCTTGTACCGCGGAAGAATTCACTCTATTACAGTGATGATGGAAAAGCATCGGGCTTTATAGAGTTAGGCGATAAGTATTTTATAACAGGGGCATTGTAACCTATAGGCGCACAGTATTATTTAATACGTAGTTTGGCGTGTGCGCTGGTAAAAATGGTATAGAGTATGCAGTAAAAGTGATAGAATGTTACGAGATGCGTAGCCTTGTGGTTAGAGCGTGTGATTACTAAATTGTGACTATACAATCTTTGTGAGTTCAAATCCTGCGTGAGGGGGCCCTTTCATTCTTAGATTGCAGTAACTATGACAGGAAAGACCAAATGACAGGCTTTGATCTTTATATAGACATCGTAAATAAATTATATATATATATCAAATAAATAAAAGAAGAGATGACTAAAAATGTGTTTTTATTACTAATAGTTTCATGTACAGAGTACAATCATCAGACAATACATGAAACTATTAGTAACAAAAACTCACTTTTAGTCATCTCTTACTTCTTTTATATTTTAGCTCTTACTTCTAGTAATAGAGCACTATGCTAAAGAAGCGTGACATTACTCTAGATCAAATAAGCAAATGTATGTATTGATATGTATGTCAAAATTTTAAAAATGGTCATTGAAACCTGCCTCATCTAGATGGCAACTCTTCTAATTCATATAGCCAATATGTATCCAAGAACGGAAACCGCCATGTTATGAGTTTCATTTTTTTAATAGCTGAGGCTATTTACATCGAGTGTAGGACTAACACGCATTTATGTATCATTCATTTGTCAGTAAACCAACTAGGATAGTAAACTAAAGACTTATAAGTTCACTAGATTGTTCTAAACATTAGAACAACTCAAGTGATCGTACAGCAGCAGCGAGTCTGACCTTACAGAGCTTTACAACAGTATTGTAGAGGAAGCCCAAACTTATACTGGCATCTCGGCGTAAATAGAGCACTATATGTCAACAAACTGTCAACACACTGTCAACATACTGTCAACATACTGTCAACGCACTGTCAGCATACTGTCAACATACTGTCAACACACTGTCAGCATACTGTGAACATACTGTCAATATACTACAAACATTCTGGCAACTTACTGTCAACAAACTATCAATATATTGTGAGCGTACTGCCAGCATATTGAGAACATACTGCAAACTTTTTGCCAACATACTGTCAACACACTGTCAACATACTGTCAACACACTGCCATCATATTGTAAATATATTGTGAATGCACTGTCAATATGTTGTGGATATACTGTGAACATACTGTCAACATACTGTAAAGATACTGTCAACATACTATCAATATATTGTGAGCGTACTGCCAGCATATTAAGAACATACTGCAAACTTTTTGCCAACAAACTGTCAACACACTGTCAACATACTGTCAACACACTGCCATCATATTATAAATATATTGTGAATGCACTGTCAATATGTTGTGGACATACTGTGAACATACTGTCAACATACTGTAAAGATACTGACAACATACTATCAATATATTGTGAGCGTACTGCCAGCATATTGAGAACATACTGCAAACTTTTTGCCAACATACTGTCAACACACTGTCAACATACTGTCAACACACTGCCATCATATTGTAAATATATTGTGAATGCACTGTCAATATGTTGTGGACATACTGTGAACATACTGTCAACATACTGTAAAGATACTGTCAACATACTATCAATATATTGTGAGCGTACTGCCAGCATATTGAGAACATACTGCAAACCTTTTGCCAACATACTGTCAACAAACTGCCATCATACTGTGAATATATTGCAAACATACTGTTAACATACTGTCAACACGCTGTTAACATACTGTCACAATTCTAACAGCCTATCACATATTGTGAACATGCTATGAACATACTGTAAATAAGTTTTTAACATACTGTAAACATATTGAAACTATTACAGCATGCTTAATTTTCTTAACGGTTGAAGTTTTTCTCAAGTACCTACCCATCCTCCTTCAGCTTTGACAAGTGTAGATAAAGGCACCCCACCTTGGTTGATGCTAGAAGTTAGTGAATTTGTTATAATTTCTATGAGCGATGCAATATTGGCTGGTCCCGACCGAAGCATGTCATTTCCTATAGCCATTGCAGCGAATTCCAACATCTAAAAGTTTTTTCCTTTTTTACATAAGCATTTTATTGACCAGTTCTGCTAGCAGCGAGCTGCCTTGATGCATTTTAAAAGTTCTCCAAACATAAAAATCAACCGATACATTAGTTCAAATCACATCTAACAAAATGCTACAGTAAAAATAGTATAACACATGTGACTTGATTGGTCAATTTACAGCCAGTAAAAACATTATCGATTTATGTTAGACCAGTAGAGATATTATTGGTCTATGTTAGACCAGTAGAGATATTATTGGTCTATGTTAGACCAGGAGAGATATTATTGGTCAATATATTGCCAGCTCAAACAGTTTTGATCAATATACAACTTCCACAAACATTATTGATCAATTTACCACTAAAACAGATAGATCTTGGTCAACTTTTAACCAGTCAGGTTCAGCCATGATTCTCTACAGCTACAATTTACATAGACATAGTTAACTATAGCCATAGTTCACTATACCTAGATCACTGTAGCCATGGCTGACTATAGCCATAGTATATTATAGCCATAGTTCATTATAGCCATAGATAACTATTATAATAGTGATCTATAATAGTAATCTATGGCTATCTACGGCTATATATAGCCAAGGCTATAATAGCCATGGCTCAATATAGTCATAATTCACCTAAAACCAGGAAAAAAACACGCTGCTCATCTAATTGATGAGAGTGTACAGAAGCAAACTCCACTCTAAGATGAGAAAAACAGCATACATGGTGATGCTCAATTAAGACTTACTCCTACTCAACCAACTGGACTATCATCCCCTGCCCACAGAGGGGCAACCAACCTATTGGTACAAGATAGAGTCGCTCAAGTGGTTGGAAAAAGTGTATGCTGCCCTCAAAGAAGAAAATATACCTATAAGACAAAAAATAAAAGGAAGACCCATCTCTCTATGTTTCTGGAAACTAGATATAGCTGGTGAATAAACGAAAAAGAGAGAAAACCACTCCAAGCTACAGGCAAGATACGTGGTGTCATACCAAATTATAAATCTTGGCCTAATCCACCGTAACTGATAGAACGCCAATGGCAATACACTACTCAGAATGAAACTCAGCTAAAACCATACCATGCCTGCCCAGAAAAGTGAGGACAAGTGCCACCCACCATCAGACCCTTCAGAGGCCTCACAATAATAGATGGCTAATGGATAGGGCCAGGAAAAAGGAAGTGGAAACTGAGCTATAAATAAGACTGGCGCTAGCCAAGCCAAGACTAAAGGCTTCAAAAAATCTCAAGTTCAACCAAAAGCTTGAAGCTTGGCTGAAAAAGCAAAGAAAATTGAACAACCAACAGCTCAGCATTCTGGAGCAGCCAGCCAAGCCTTAGAGTCCGGAAAAACTGGTACCAAAAATTGTTTCACGCAATTCTTGATCGGCTCGGACCACTAGGCAGCCTGACCAATATGAAATGTCTTATCATGGTTATCTACAGTAACAGCCAATCCCAAGTGTTCTTTGTGGAAAAATACAGAGGCCGAGAAAAGGCGTCAAGCTCAAATGATAAGTAAAGGTCATTTGCGTTCGACAACCAATACAAGCAAGTACAGGTCAAAGCACTTAGCTGAATTTATGAGTCAAACAGTTTACAGAACTGAAGAGCGTCTCGGCAAGGCTGCCTCTGCAGGTGAACTTGTTTCTAGCAACAAGGAAACTTACAATTAGTCCTACTTGGTTGGCGTTCAAACTTTTACTGACCAACCGAAGGTGACTAAGAACATGCTTGACAAAGATTTAGCAAAAGCCACCAGCCAGCCGAGCAAAATGCTAAGCTGAGCAAGTCTTTCCCATTTGAAATGCACAAAGACTTTGACTGGCTAGAAGTGGTTAAAAAACTGAGCTAGTCGAAATCGTTCAAATCTCTTGTTTGACAAAGACCAAGCCGACTAGGGTGCTGACACTGAATCAAAGCTGAGGCTAAAATACCAATAGCAGAACTGGAAAGAATGCCCGACCAGCATGGAATGTCATCAAGACGGAACGGTTTGACAGCGATGCCACATGTATTAAGGTGAGCAAGGTCGTGCAGGGTAAACCTGGCCTATCCAAGCTGTTTGGCATCGTCACAAGCATAAAAAGATGTCGTCAGCACTTTGTCATCTTCATGGGTCTGTCGGCGGCACCATGTTTTGCACGATCAAGTGATGTCAGACTGAGGAGCAAATGGAATTGGCAAGTGCGAGACTGCTGTTTACTTCAATGACAAAAACAAGTGGACAACATTTCCAATAGCGGGTGACTTTTTCTGAGAATGAGAGAATGGCCTGCCGACCTTCCTATAAAGTATTGTACCCCCTACTCTGATCGTGGCTTGGCAGTCCAAAACGGAACTGGAAGTCAAACCAATTAGGGTGGACAAGCATCAGTTAAGGACTCTCGCTAGACAAAGCAACCAGCCCAGTCGCCAGAGCCGAAGTTGACCCAGTGACACAGAGCTGTCTTTTTTTGTCCGAGCCATTATGGATTCACCAAACGGCCATGCCGGCCATATACAGCCTTGTTACTGAGCCGACAAGACCCATGCGGAACTTTACATGGATACGGCCCAAGTCATGCTTCAACTACTTGACTCAGAATGCTCACCCACTGACTAGCCACTGTACCACCGCTAGGAAAAATGAGCCTGACAGATCATTGAAGATAGTCGTCACTGGCAAGAGTTAGCTATGTGCACTTTCACCCTTATTAGATCGAATAAGCTGGAAGAGGACGACCGTGCCTTTGCCAAACCGGAGCTCCATTTCCTCATGTACGGGGTTCAGTGGCATCGGCTCAGAGCTCAGCCTATTTTTTATAGCGATCATGAGTGGGCAGCCTCTTGAGCTTCTACTAAAGGGAAAGATTGTGACAAGGCCTAAGACCAAGAGAGGGAGAATATAAAAGATGCAGAAACCAATGCCAAGACTGAACCAAACTTCGACTCGGCAGACAACACAGCTCTCGTTTGAGCTTCCAGTCAGTCGAGTGGCCGCTCGCCAAGTCAGTCTTATGAACGAGGGGTGAGGCTTGCCATTGCATAAAGACTATATAAAATGCCACAGAAGCGACAGGAGACAGAGCATCTAGAAGTCTCGCACTGTGCAGTTTGTTTGTTCATTACATACATACATATTTAAAAAATATATATGCTCATTGTTTTGTACTGAAGTGGTTTGATTTTTAAGAAGCAAGTAGGGGAACACAGCAATTGTCTTTACTATATATATTGAAACGAATACAAATAGTATATGTATGACAGGTCAGATTTTATTTTCAAAAATTGAGATCGCTTAAAAACTGAAAAAGTTTGATTATAATGAAAGTGGTACTAACCAGTATAAAAGTGCACATAGTAGTTTTGTTTAGCTTCTTTAATTTGTCAAAAGCTTGTAGTATGCTATGAATAAAATCAGTAGGGCAGTTTATTTGAGTGTCAGCAATTCTCTCCAGATCTGCGAGCTGATTTAATGACGCACAGTCGTTAACTAGAAACATAGTAATATACGTGCATGTTGAACTTACTTTCTGTTCTCATGACCTTGACAGACTTTCTCTATACTTTAAAAGCTCAAAAAGTTCAACTGAAGCAAAGTGGCGATAATGAATAAGCTCATTATAAATAGCGACTGCACTGAACACTGTGAGAAAGTATAATAGCTACAGGTAACAATGGTGCAGAGAATGACAGATGACCCAGATATTGGTTGTACAAAAACAATGCTAAGGAGATCAACATTATAGCATGGCGCCGAAGCATGTCCCAAAACATGGTGCCACGCTTTGGCACCAAAGCAGGGCGCCAAAGCATGGCGCCAAATCATGTTGCCAAAGTATGGCGTCAAAGCTTTCACCTTGCTTTGGTGCCACAACATGGTGGCCACATTTTAATAGGTGTTTAATCGCACTGATAACATAGAAACAAGAAACTTAGCTAAATTTAACCTTCATAACCATAGGTTCCTACTCTTGAAATTAAAAAAATATTGGTTCATTTTGAAACCTGTTTTTAAAGGTTAGAATTGGCTGAAAGACCCTTAACGGGAAAATGATGCAATACATGATGTAATAGCAGTTGGTTTTACAATGATCAAGGTCTACAAGTTTTCATTAAAACCTTTATCATAGTAAGAGCTTTGTCTGTCTGTTTGTCCAAAGCCACGGTTGGAGGCCAACAAAACAAAAATACAGGATTTGAACTCATAACATTTGGTGACATTTGAACACAATTTGTGAAAAATACATGTACATGTATGTCACAATTTCCAACTATATTGTGTCTAATAGATTAAAAAATGGAATGTCAAACAGGTGTCAACTGCATTTTATGCTTCAAGCTTGAATGATGGCATCTCTAGCAGATGCCAAATGTGGTGCGCCTAACAAATGCCAAATATGGGATTTTGAACGAGGATCAATTGCAGTTTACTTGATAATATTCAAGGATAACACGTCAAGCCGTAATGTGACATGTTTAGTAGATACTCAATGTGGCGTGCTTCATATGTGTCATTTTAGGGTGTTTGAGAGGTGTCAGCAAGTGGCAAGCTTACCTGTAACTTGCAAGTATAGAATAACTTGGTCAACATGACAAGATGGTGACTTGTTCGCAATATCAGAATACCATGGGAATCTTTTGCTCGCGTAGTATGAAAACCTTTCTTGATATTTGGGGCGATGGCGCAGTCTGTAACAACCATTGAAGATATGAATACAGTAGGCAGTCAGTTTGTTTGTTTCATATACATTTAAAAATATCTACATAAATAGGATCAAAAGTGAAAAAGGCATGAAGGCATGTTTCCCAGCAGCATGGCTAATCCCGATGAGAGCTTTGGTAACCAGTGGGTAATTTAAGGCAGCATTATGCCTGTCAGAGAGTCCAGCAGGTGTGTTTCAGAAACAATTTAAACTCCTTTCCATTGCTCCTTTCGTTGAGTTTTACTGAAGGCTGGTTCACACTGTATCTTTGTACATTGGAGTCATCCTTTCAGCATTCATCATTGACTATTGTCATTGTGAACTGATGACATAACGAAGCGACGCGGGTACGTCTGTAAGGTTCTCGGCTGTCAATATTTTCCGATAGTTTACTGAGCATCGAAGCCTGTACAATGTGCATTAAGTCCGCGATGAAGACCCGCTGTCGCAGGTAGCTTGATCTACATATTCCTGTTTGTGATAATCACTGTGGGACTACATTTGTGTTAAGCACGTGGCAAGAAAGGTTCCTTTGCAAAAAATAAAAAAGATAAGTGAAACGAAAGGAAACAACAGCATCATACAACGAAAACACTATGTCACAGAGTATTCGCTTAAATGTTGACTTGCAACAAAATTCTCATTACAATTACTTAGTATCAAAAGATTCACCATGTCTTACTCTGCTGTGTTGTAGGTGCAAAATATGTGGAAATGTGATTACAAGCTCCTAAAAGCTAAAAACAGAGTAGCTAATCCGCAGCCACACGAGATCGCCGTAGTTTGGATTCCCTTTCCAAAACGGCTCAAATGTGACGTAGTTGAACGAGATGGCTTTTGTTTACACTTTCTTGCAACCTCATTCGTCAAAATATTTTCGCAAATATACTTCACGAATTCAATAAAACCACATCAATTGTTCTTATGCGTCTGTTTTATCATCATTGTAATGCTGCCATTTTGAGCACTCATAGCTCAAAATCTACCGTAAAAATTTGTTTAATTTTTTAACTTTAGCTCAATGAAGTGCATGTCATCTTCTGATAAACATAACAAGCCTGTTGGTCACCTGGAATAGTCGAAAAGTGCTGCAGAAATTATTCACACTGTTTGGCAGGAAGTATGGGTCACATGATCAGATTACGACTAGACGATTAGACCAAGCCGAAACAATTCTGTAAAGTAGTGAGCATCTATATTTGATACAAGCTTTTCGGTAAAACCTGAAGTGTTTATCATAAACTAGTACTACGAGAAGTTTTATATTGAGCCTTTTATTGGACTTTCAATTCATGTGAGAACATCACGTGTCAAAACAATAACCAAATGGATTGACTACGTCAGAGAAATAAACTTATTCCAATCTACGGCGGTTTTGTAACGGCGGCGATTCACTGTTCGTTTTTGAGCTTTTAAGAGCTTGTAATCACATTTTCACATATTTTGCACCTACAACACGGCAGAGTAAAACATGGTGAATCTTTTAATACCAAATAACTGTAATGTGAATTTTTTGCAGGCAACTTTTAAGCAAACGTTAGTGAGTGATTGATAATGTGACAGATTCATGGATGACTGACAGATGACAGATGACAGATGACAGATGACAGATGACAGGTGACAGATGACAGATGACTGACAGATGGAGTCAGGATATTATGAACATTTTTATCATCGGGGATCACCAAAGTATTGTGGGATCGGCGCCGAGACAGTGTGAACCCATCGTAAAAGAGGGTTTTACGCTTCAGACAGTCCATATGCGACTTTGCTCTGACCAGATGTGTACAGGAAGTTAGGTGGTCAAATTGATAGTTTCTAGAGAGAGAAACATGGTATGTTATGAAATATTGTTTGGTTTAAATAGAGACACAGGTCAGTGCTTTATTTTGTTTTATTAAACACTTTGTCTTTTTTATTTATGTTATTACAAGAGATTTTCAATTTAGGCCTATTTACTTTTTGTTTTATTTTTACTTTTTCTTAGGTTTTCAATTTTGTGATTTATTGAATTAATTACCAACTGATGACTAATTTTATTTTCACAGAGTTACAGTGTGTTTACAATCAATAAAAGATAGATAGAAACTAGTACTAACTTTCCCTGTTAACATCCTCACTCTCTAATTCTTAAGAGCTCTATTAATAGTTTTGCAGTTTGTTTGAAACTGTACAGTGATAAATACAAATGTTTTGTAGAAAGTAGCACTTAGTCAAAATAGCTCTAAGAGTGCATTTTTTGGCTTTTTGGTATAGTATTTAAGAACATGCGAGGCATTATGATTTATATCGCTCAATCCTGACAATTTCAAGAGAGTTACAGCAGTTTTTGCTCTGATTGAACAAGTCTACGATCATTGAGTTGGGCAACGTTATCTAATGCTTGTATCGTAGCTACAGATGTAGCAATCGCTAACAGTAGATGCATCAATCACTAACAGTAGATATATCAAACGCTAACAGTAGATATATCAAGTGCTAACAGTAGATGTATCAATCGCTAACAGAAGATATATCAAGCACTAACGGTAGATGTATCAATCGCTAACAGTAGATATATCAAGAGCTAACAGTAGATGTATCTAACGCTAACAGTAGATACATCAAGAGCTAATAGTAGATGTAACAAGTGCTAACGATAGATATATCAAGCGCTAACAGTAGATGTATCAATTGCAATCTATAGATGTATTACATGCTGGCAGTATACCCATAGATATATTATACTAATTATTATACTAATAATACTAAAACAATACTATACTAATAGAAGATGTATGAAATACTAGCAGTAGATGTATCAAATGCTTGTAGCATATCAATAGATGTATCACATACCTACCATATGTTGGTATAGCTGCAAAAGGTTTACACCGCTAGAATAAGTATTTGTACAAATGACAATTTATTTAGAGAATAGAACTACTCCACACTGTGTATGGAGCCCAACTTCTATAATACCAGAAGTAATTTTAAACACACAAAAAACTAACTAAACATTGAAAACATTTTGGATGGAATCAAAAAGCTGAGTGTATATCTTTCAATATTGCCCAAACATTTTAATAGGCGTGAAACACTTAGTAGTTAGTTAATCAGCTATGAGTGTGCTCAATAAAATGATAAAATAGCCTACAGTTCTAAACTTATAGCAAGCATTAGAGGTGTATGCTTCACGTACCGAGAGATAATATACTCTTCCACTATTGCAGGTATATCAGAGCCTGCAGCAGCCGCCATGTCACAGATAAGAGTTGTAGCCTCTTGCTTTGTTCTCTCCTTTTACATATAAAATCATATTTATTAATGCATTATTTCTGATTACTTTAGGATATCTGTTACTCTCTACCAGAGAAGACAAGCCTGAATTCTTGAAGTCTGCATTACAATTCGTGTGTAATTAACAAATGGCACCACCTTGTTTTGCACAATCTTCATTTTTGTTTAAAGCGGCGGGTTATATTTCAGTGCCAGATATGTTAACTTATGTTACTCAAGTATCGACCTGTCTCATTCCGGATCGATCTCGTCTCGACCTAACTATTGCCAAACTTGAGACAGGAAATAGTACTAAAGGGTCTGCGCACGGCTGATAAAACATGGCTGCAGAAGAAGGAAAATAGAGTTGCAGGAAATAAAGTAATGACCTTTTCAATAGATGGTAAAATATACATGTACAAAGCAATCTGTTTATAATAATTATTATCAATCAAGCTCAAAATTCTTAGAAATATATAACTTCGCTATCTTAGAGCAGTTTGTGTCACTTTTGTTTACAAAAAAATACATGCATATTGCTATTAAAACGTTGTATTTAAATCGTTTACACCAGGTGAAAATTCAATTTAAAAAGAGGCTTATCAATTTCATATATCAAGTGCGCTAGTCCTTGTGTAGTGAAATCATCACCAAATTCTCATTATTTTACTGTCTCGTGTCTCGAGTCTCGAGCTTTTACAAAACAATGTTTTGTGTCTCGTCTCGAACTAAAAAAAGTCTGTCTTGTCCCACCTTTATCCTATACCACTGATATGTTTCAACTCTCAACTCCCAGATATTCACAATGTGATGATTATATTTTGTACTAAAAAATTTTCTGCTTTTTCATTTTAAAAACGTAAAAAGTATTTTCTACCTAAAAATGTACTCAACAATTGTAGTGCTAATTATATTATTAATTCTATTAATATTTTGTCAAAAGATAAGAGGTACAAACAAACTTAGTAGTTTCAAGTCTTTTTTGTATAAATTTTTGCATTTTTGTTTTTGACCGCAAATTACAAATACAAACACTTTTCTTTTTATTTATTTTTCTTGTGGCACTGTATGTCAACAAATTCTTTTACAAAAAAACTATCTAAAAAAAATGTATCTATGTATCTGATGATTATTGCTTTGCAATATAAAACTACTAATAATATAATTGTTTTAAACTTAAATTTTCATCTTATTCAACTTTACATAAGCTTTCTTTTAATATTGAGCCTTTTTATGCAAGAGACCGTGAATAGTGCATCTATTGTATATATATATATATATATATTTTATCATATAAATGTAGTTTTTGTTGCATACATATTTGCGACAAAAACACTGAAGGATTGATTAATGAGATTCTTTTTTGTTTGCAAGTTGATGTGATCTAAAAAGCTAAAATGTGAGAAAATTCCTAAATGGAATGAAACAGTAGTAAACATAAAATTTGAAACTCAAATTCAAAATTTGTTTGAAAATTTAATTATACACGTGATAGGCATGCCAATTGACTGAAATGGTTTAAATTAAATAACTAATTTTTGGGTCCAAAGTTGGCATAAGGATAGGAGAGTGCTCCTCAGATATTGCAGCACTATATAACATCATAACTAGCTGATACCAATTTAGTATAGACACCCACCTTATAATTATTTGATATGGCTGCTGTTATAAAAGGTTTCTCAATATCTTAACTTCCCATAACTGATGATGCAATTCTCACTTTTAGTTTTCAACTATGAAAGGAACCCAATATTTTTTTACAAAGTTTAGGCAGTTTGACTGTAGTTCAATTTGTTGTATTCTTTGTTTTGAAGTCTTTAGTCTTCTTCCCAAAATCAGTTTTAAAATCTCATCCCAGTTTAGACACAACTGCATCAGCTGATAATTTATATATCTATATACAGTGGTGTAAAAAATAAACATTCGCAAAGTGATTTTTAAGGTGACCGGCTGCCAGGATGTTTCAAGATTAAAATAGACAAAAGTTGATAGAGCTTGAAATATTTAAAAGAAAAATACGTTCGAAATGACCTCACTAGTTGTTATCATTACAATAGTTGATATCAGATATTGTGTTCAAGTTGTAACATTATACGTCTATTCTGTCAGTCTCTTTGCAACTATAGACATCATAGTCACACTAGAATTTTGCCCAATTTCAATAAATATGGTGTGGTAGTTGCTGGCTAACTTTTTGAAGTTGCATTTTTTATATATAAAAATTAAGATCTGAGTCTTTTCTATTCAGATATGTCATTAAAAGCACATTTGAAATAATTTACTACTTAAAATGTAGGCTTGCTAAAACAAAAAGTAAAAATCAGTAATTTGAATTTTTGGCAACTTCAAAGACAAAGTTTTCAATTCAGCAAAGCGTGATGACATGAGGATTGTTTCACACAACGTCTTTGATCTGAGCAACACAACTGCTTTATTATTTGCTTTATTAAATTTCTGTGTTTGATGTTTAATTGAACAAATTTGTAGACCTCAACCCCCAAGACAGCATTGTTAATGTGTTAAGAGATGTGGCAAAAACTGTGTTCAAATTTTTGGGTAGACTGAATCTAAAATGAAGGGTTCATGATTGGAATCAATATGATAAACGAGGTTTTTGTGATTTGCTTTACAGGCGCATTCAACTGAAATAATCCATACTCAATTAAACATAAAATAAGTCGGAATGATAGATAAATTGGCAATGATGTTTGATAAAATTTTACCAATTTTTTCAAATTGTGGTAAATAGTAACCTGCAAATTTAATCAGCAGATTCTATCAACAGCAAGTAATATTTGCCATCTTTGATTGCATTGGAGCTTTTAAAATAGTATAATTTTCAGCAATTGCACATTCCTCATTCACCATCATTTATGATCAGCAACAGCAGGCTAATATGCGAATTAGCAATTCTAAAGTGGAGTCGATTTGCTAATTACAAGTTAAGACAACTTCCAATCTGAGCAGGCACATAACTAGTAATATACCTTCTTAAACTAATAGCCTAATCCGAACCTCTTGTTTATTGACATATGACAACATAGCCTAAGTTTCTTAGTTTCTGTCTGCTCCATTTAATGCAAGCACGAGCTGAAAACTAGTTCACAATGTTTTGCCATATGTTGGTGTTGTTGACTCAGCAATTATTCGTCGCCAGATGTACATCGATGGAAGCATCGAGGCAATGCGAGTAGGTCGGAAAAGATTGCTGTCTCAGTTTCTCGGAAGTTCGCCTAGCATTCTAGAGAGCCTGTGCAATGTGCACCACACAGGTGATGATAATTGAATATCATTGATTGCTTGATCTATATTTTCTTTGGGTTGCTGCGGGACGAGTATTTACACATTTGAGTGACCACATTGTACATAGAAAATGTACATAGTGACATTGCAATAGCTTAGACTTTGTGCTGATATAAATGAGGATGGGTTTATTATAGTGTGAACGTAAACACAGACAATATCAAAGGTATTGCAAGATTAGCACCGATCTTTAGAAATACAGCGAGAACCAGCCTTGAAGAAAACTACACAAGGTTATGCTATACTGATAGACAAGTTAAACAGTGCACTGTAAGCTGGCGAGTCATGACTTCAATGTCTAAAGCTATGACAAGAAACAGCAAGTGCTTGCAAGTGCTGGGCTCTAGCAATGATATGCAGGTGTTTTAAAGTGGTTGTCTAGTATGTGTGATCATAGAGTTTGCTGAAGCTATAATGTGCTGAGATTGTTGAAGTGTAATTTCTGACCAATTAATAATGAATCGAAATTTCTATTAGTGACAGAAGGTGACCTTTTTGACCTTTCTTACCGTTAAGACAGGTAAGAAAGGTATAACCACAAAAGAGAATATATTTTGGTAATATGAAGTATTTTACTTCAATTCAATTTCTTTCTATAGTTACATAGTTGAAAAAATAAAAAATGGAAAATAGTGAAAAAATAATCGGTTTGTAAAGCTTTTTAAATTTGCCAGAAAACTTTCATATAACTAAATGTTAAGATATAGCTCGACATTGTTGACACAACATAGAAGCAAAGTAACAGATATAGATACTCTGCTATTCAGAATGCTGTGAAAGAATGATTCAACTGAGATTTCTCATAGCAAGCACCTGTCGATACTTGGCAGAGAGTGGCTGTTATGACTCATAGAGAGAGCAATATACATGTAAAAGCTCCATGTTATTATTGACTATAAGATAATAGGTCAGGGAAAAGAACTATTTTAGTGAAGAATATATATTTTCATACTTTAACGCAATAATTAAAAATGCCTAAAGTTCTATAGATCTTTTAGCGCTAGTGCCAAACAAAAATGAATACAATAAAAATAATATAACTAATACTTTTGACTAATTATTTTTTGCTTAAAAATAAATAATTAAACTTTATTAGGAAACCAAGTTTGCAGCCTTAGCATTTTTATTGATTTGAACTTTCTCTTGTACGATGAAGACGGGGAAGCTGTTCAAACCGCCCCCAAGATTCAATAGTCCACTCAGGATGGTCGAGTTGTGTAGATAAAATGCTAAGAATCTGTCTTATGTAGTTGTCTCTACTTGTCTCAATATCTTCAATGAGCTTCCTAGTTGTGTTAAACTCTCCCCATTGGTGCTGCAGTTTATCCAGTTTCATTCTTCTGTCAAACTCTTGGGAACCATACTTGATGTCAACAACACCGGTCAAAAGGTCGTCCCACCAAACGGCAAAGTTTACGCAGACTTGTGGTGCACACACGACAGGCCGAAGAATTGTATGTTTAGCCATAATATTAGAAATCATGGCCGTTCGCATTTTTATCAATTTACAGTACACTTTGACCGCATGGTCTAAATAGAAAGCTGTGAAATGTAACATTTTTGTATGAAACATCGAGTTGCTATCTACATCACATGACGGATCTAGAGTTGCCATCTCTTGTAATAAAAGAAGGTGAATGTTTGCCGTGATAATAAACACGCTGATAGCTGATTGAGTGTCTTTCTGAACTTTCACTACTAGCCATGCTGCCTCATGTAGCTTTGGAGAGAGAAGGCTACAAAGGTTGATTCCAGGAGAAGAGCCGAAAAGTGACGCCAAAGGGTTGTATCGTGTCACAATCCAATTCAGCAGTTGCCATATTTTATGATTGATTAAGCTGATTGCGCCGTCGGTTATATGCTGACCCATCACTGCTGCCACCTGCTGCCAGTCATCAGGGAAATAGTTACGAGGTATGTTATGAGTTCTAAAAAAGTTGTTAAGCAAACGAGTACCGCTGTCAGACGTTGAACCTACTAGTCGTGTCAAGGCATAACTCAGGTGGGACAAAGGCAGCGCCGAGATCTCTTCAGCCGTTATCTCTTCAGCCATTATCTCTTCAGCCATTATCTCCCCTTGTGTCCCCTAAATACTAAAAACAAACAACATTTGTGTTCGTCTTAAACATAAAAAAGAGCAGATTTTCTAGGTCAAGTTTTTCAAAGTAAACAGGCCTGAAGTTAACTTTCATCCGCTCTGTATGCCATAAATATATGTAACATAGTAGCACTGACTACACTAGCCCCCTTATGTTAATATTTTGTTGGTGACCGAGTATATGCACTGTATTGCCATTCATGGAAAGAAGATGCAAACCAGTGCATTCTGGGTATGCGAAACAAAATGTGCATGCAAGAGGAGTAAACTCCCACAAAAGCCAAAGCTACCATAGACCACACACAAAAATGTTTCAACAACTGCTTATTAAGCCCAACGCCACGACTAGTTATGCTATTGCGTATCATGGGCTACACCACTTCAGCTTTTTTCTTTTGCTCAACTAATTTTGTTGATAAAAATAAATCGCAAATCGCAAATCACAAATCACAACTGCAAAAACTCTCTAAAGGTCATTTTTCATATCTCAGCTTTTGACATTCCTTAAAGATTTTTTGATCCAAAATTCAAAAAGTCCAACTTTTAAAAAAATTAGTTGCTTTGACAACTCCAAGATTTGGGTACAACAACATAGAAAACAAAAGGAACGATGTTTCCTGCAAACTAACAAAATGATTTTTTATTTATTTATTACAGTATAAGCATAATCTCAAATATGTTTCTTGCCAACATCAAAGAAAAACAAACATAACGTTTTATGCTTATATGTTATTTAAGATGAATTTTACAATATATATATAGAATATATATTTAACATATTATTTAGAATATCTATTAAAAATAATATAAATCGGAAATTTATACCATTTCATATTATGTATAAAATATAAATATTGGTAAAAGAAATTATGGAGATTTATTGTATATATTATATATATTACATAGAATATCTATTACATGTAATACATAATATATTTACACTAATATTTACATAATTTTTATACATAATAAAAATAATAAACAAATATAGATTGTACATAATATACATATACGAATATATGTATACATATACTATATACTATACACATATACTATAAATATACACTATACATCGTGTATAGTCTATAAATACATATGTAAAATGCATTCTTACACTGTGCATCAAATATACATACATTGCATGTCATACCTGTGTATATTATGTGTATATAATCCTCAGCATATAGACCTTTCATAAAGGGTCTTTTGCAATAGCAGTTTGACATGCCACTCAAATTGACAAGTTTAGACATGTATATAACTGATAGAGACATCAACTTTTTACAAATAACTCATTATTTATATTCTCATAACTTCTACATAAAATTATCTGTCTGTACGCGTGTCCAGCTATAGCAGATAAATTTTTATCCAAGAAAAAATCTGTTGCGCACTGAATTTTAACTTGGGACATTTAGTTTTGTATACAGGATATTACACCAATACACTATGCTATCCAACTGACTATACTTGGGAATAAATTGGGCACATACTACTATGCCATATCTTTTATGGCTTCATGCTCAACACTGCCCCTAACACTATGTGTGAAGCCATATAAAAAAAAATGTGTTCAACTACATGAAGACAAATGCTTAAACTCATGTCCAATAAAACTATTGCAATCAGTATAGATCTGCAGTAGGTACCGCAGTCGATACAATATTTTCTGTGCAAACATTTTTTTATTACCCATACAATGCCAGATATTTATAGAGATCTTTAACAAACCCACTAAAATTGATGTCGGAGGTATGTTTTAACTTTTTAAAATATCTCATAAATAAAAATAGACAACTCACATTTGTATAGAACTCGCTTACTATTGGCTAGTGACTTGATGTATATTCAATGTTAGCCATTCAACAAGAAAGTGTCACAGAAATGACATTTTTGACACTTGATGCAGGTTAAATATTACAACTGACCCTTTCTTTGAGAGGCTGTAAAATGTCTGATTGCATTGTTGTATTTTTATCACTGTAAATAGTTTATTATCCATGCAATGCCAGATGTTCGTCTCATGAATAATGACATTAAGAAGTTAGGTTTTCATACTGTTGCTACAACATAACTGCTATTGAAACAATTATTACTTTTTTTACGAAAACTTGGGTAGTCAGAAGTCATTGTGATTATCTCGTTTTTAAACTGCAAAGACAATCTTTACTAGAATAGGGACCGTGTGTCCATCCATGACATGCCCGGGCTAAAGGTTGAAAAAAAAAGTGATTCATGTAGGATTTGAACTCATCACATTCAGCATCATAGCCATACAGTTACACATACACTAATCGGCTGTCTTCTTCATTTCAAAATAATTTGACTAATAGTTCTTATACCATACAATCTTTTCCTGCACATTAAACTGCTAGTACTAGTTACAAGGGTACTAGTAACTATCAAAACCAAAACTGACACTTTTTAACTGCTTCACAAGGCATTATGGGAAGTGTAGCACTGCCAAATATCCTGCAATCTACGATAATAAGAGTCATGACCAGCTGTGTGACCAGAGCCATGGTTTGAAGCTGGCAAAAAAAATATTGTCCTGCACAAGATTTGAACTCACAACATTCTGCTTTGCCACCTAGTGCACAATTGCCTGCGCTAATCCTTTACCTTTAAGCACTTCTATAACGATTACCTTCTATAATGTATATTTCACAAAACATGAAAAAATGCATGAATAGTTTTTGCTTCACACTACGTGCAAAATTCCATATAGCGTAAAGGGTCAAGGTCGTATGAATTGGCAAATTAGGTTTGAATGCCGAGAATCTTGTAGTAAGCCTTACAAAGTATCACCTTTTCCCTTGCTGCACTTGGGAGAGAAAGCGATGTATACGGTCATCTCGATTTATATGTAGAAGTACCCAAAGAATTTAGTTTGCAGTGAAAGATCATCAGGAGTGCTGATAAAGCGCAGGGAATAACTAGCAGTACAATTATTCAGACATGCTTGAAGGTGATTGATTGATGGAGACGTTAAGACGCCAGCATAATAAGCTGAATGTCACAAGTTGTCACAACCATGTTTCATGGCGCACCAAACTAATAACGTACAACAATAGTAATAGTACTAGTAATAGTAATAATGAAAAAACGGAACTTTCAGTACCAGATGAAGACAAAGATAAGATGCTACTTGGATGTGACTTTGAATATAAAAGAGAAGAAAGTTACAAAGGTTGGTACACCATGACACATAACATGACAAGCCTATGAGGAAACTGAGACAGAATGACACATAAGAGAAAAAAATACTAGCAGAAAACATCACCAGATAAGAGAAGACAATCAGAAGACAGAATGGGTGTGACCTGGGTGCTTATTTTCGGTAAGGGAAGTGTGTGTGTGCATTTTATTTCACCAATTAGTAGAAATATAACATTATGCAAAAATAAAGATATAGTTGTAATATTGATTAGGTTGAACAAAATAATAATAAAGCTTAGTTTCATGCGCAGTAGCACTGCAGCTAGCCGAGAAGCTGGGCTCACAAGAATTGGCAAGCTAAACAGCAAGTCTTCCCTCTAGGAATCTAGGTTTTACAAATGGTTTTTATGTTAACTCTAAAAGTAGTAAATGCAATAAGTGAAAGAAATAATTCATAAAAACAGGAGAAGAGAGTCCTTAATCTTCCGAGAGACACTAATGATGACTGTGATGTGGTAGGGATAGGGTAGCGTGAGAGAGTCATTCGCAAAGCAATAAACTACGAGAGGAAAGCAAGCAGCAATAATTGTTTGCTTAATAGGCTGCAATAATAGCAATAGACTGCTTGTAATGACAATAATACCGCCATTAACATGATACCGCTGCTGAAACTATGAATAGTAATTGTATTGTTTAGTAATAGTAATTATTTGTTAACTCTATACCTAGTGGTATAGAGTTAACAAACAAGGCACAGCAGGCCATTATCCAACTACCACGAAAGGCCACCGTTGGCTACAGGAAAATTTATATGACCCTAAATTTTTTTCTGCCAAATCGCCTCGAATAGATTATACCAACAGGCAATCACATGACAGAAGTTTAGTAAGTGAGAAGACAATTCATAATTTTAATTAAATAATTAAAAAAAATTAACAATTATAAATGTTAGTGATAGAGCTACTGCAAACTTTGGCGAAGTTTAGTAAGTGAGAAGACAATTCATAATTTTAATTAAATAATTAAAAAAATTTAATAATTATAAATGTTAGTGATAGACTGAGTTACTGCAAACTTTAGCAAGCTTCAAAGCAAATGGAGTTCGGTCTATATTTCTATTGAAGCACTTCTTATGATCTCTTCACCAATAATGATAATAACTAAGAACTGAGGCTAGGCATGACACAGCTCGGCATTTAATCTTGTATACTAAACTCTAGTGAGCCAGAACAGAAATGTGAATAAGTCAAAAGAGAGGAGAGACGCTACATAGATATGTTGTCACCAAACATGGCAAAATAACAAGGACAAGACAAAGGAAAAGACTAACAATGATAACAGCAACAACAACAGCAACAACAACAACAGCAACAACAACTGTGACAACAACAACTGTGGCAACAACAACTGTGACAACAACAGCAACAACAACTGTGACAACAACAGTTAACATTCGTGAACCTTAAAAACAACCACTATGTTTCTGTATGAACGATAACACAAGCTATTACAAATGTTGTTTATTCACTCTCATAGTGTGTAATGAACTGTTGCCTTCAAAACTTATTTTATGTAACCAATAGCTATGGCTATTTAATAAATAGCTAAACAAAGCATAAACTGTAATGGAAATATAGCACCAAGTTAGCTTGATCTAAGCTTTTTTATTATAGCAATATATCAACAATGTTGATCTCACAACTAAACTAATGCGAACATATACAGCGTAAGTACCTTGCACAGGGAAGTCCGTAGTTACCAACCAAACATGAGGAATGGATTCTTAGAGCAAAATTGGAGTTTAATTTTCAGTATTTGCAAATGGAAACCAAGATAAGGTGGTGTAATTAGACAAAACAGGTGTTACCAGAAATACCATAACAAAAGGCTCTTACCTTTAAAAAACTAGTTACTGCTATGCCCAAATACAGTTCCCTCCCCACAAGTGTTCTACCCTGATTTCTAAAATGTGGCCCTCTCAATCAGCTTTTTCCAATTATAATTTTCTTAGACATAATCTTTTGGCTGGCCTTAGCATGTGAGCAACTCTTAAACCTCGTAAGCAGTAGGCCTACTTGGTTAGTAGCTAGTAAATTTGAATAGCTTTAAAGGATTACTATCAGTGTGTCTGGCACAAGCCCAAGAAAGCTGAGTGACTTGCGTGAATGCTTTAAGACCACCTAGAGGAGGGGTGGGAGACTGTTAGTCGAAACTACACATAGAATTATTTGCTGTAAGATCGGTGGAAGAAATTTCAAACATACTGCCATATTGAACAAACTTTTTTCTTTCTACGTTCCCACAAACATCTCGGAACTCATCTGCTTGGTAAAATAAGGTACATGTCTTTTATATGTAAATTAGCAATACTGTCATAATCATTGTCGTGATTTGATCACTTGTGCTGTCTCTCCAGCTCATGCAGACTTCCTTGTATTATTACTCCATTTCTATTTTATCCTTGCTGCTTTTCTCTGCCTGCTTAAATGTCATTCTATAGATTTCAAGTTATTTTTAATGTTTTTATTCCAAACAAACATAGGTGCATGCCTGGATTTTTTTGCGGGTCATCTATATTCTCGTAGTGCTTTTCTGTCAAGCTTTTTTAGCACTCAGTACATGCCTTGCGACTATCCGTCTCCAGTATTTAATAACCTCACTCCATGGCCTTTCCTTGGTGAGAGTGTAATAGCGATATTAAATTGCTTGAAATTTTTTCTATAATCAGATTTGGAAATCTATTTTTTAGTTTATTCATATATAGCTATTATCTAATGCTATATAGTTTCTTCTATCAAAGAGTTATTATTAGTTTTCAGCCGTGGAATATTATAGGAACACTTGATCCAACATATGAAGGAGATCTCACAGCAAATTATCAGTAGAATAAACTGTATGTAGAGGGTTGACTGCACTGGCACAAGCATCTGAATAGAAAACTCGGATAACACTGGCCATTTGCTGACATATAAAAAAACTATTATTCAAGTCTAAAATTTGTTTGGCCAAAAATGTCTGCTTTTTTACTCTTGAGGAATGACCAACTCAATCTAGCTTTAAATAAAGCTAGATTCTACCAAATAAAAATATTTTTGATAGAATCGTCGGAGGCGATATTGATATAAATGTGGGAGTTAAAGTCAGGGAAAGTGGTTCTGATAAAGAGGGAAGGCCTCCTGCATTGTCTACTCGATTTGGGAAGTATTACTTGCCCCACATTAATACCGATCAGTTAAGATATTCTTTTTGGCCTCGGACAATGAGGGAAGTTCGTGCCGAGGTTGAATATATATCAATATATTCAACCTCGTAATAATATATATAATATAATAATAATAAGATATATAATCAAGTAATATATCAATATATATATATAAGTAATATTAAATTAATATAAGTAAGGCTTCTAATCTATCTATGGTTCAGAAATCAAACAGGTGTTTTTTTTGCAGAAATATTTTTGTAGCAGGCACCTTACTGAACTTTTATAGAGAAAATGCATTTTTTTATAAATGAAAGATAATCCAAGGTATCGTAGTTCCTAACTTATTTTTTCTAATTCTCTTTTTCACAAATTTTTTTCAAATAATAAGTAAGAAAAAAATTGAACTAAAATGTTCTCAGATAATTCATACATCATCATTATTGTGGCATAAATGTTTTCTAGAGCGTGAATTATCCACTCCTTGATGGAGTTTCACTTGCTAATCTTTATACTTATCCATAGCGTTCACATTTGCATGACCTTTGCTGAACATGGACACCATTATTTCCATAAAGATAACGAGTCAGACAGTGTTACAATACTCTACCCTGCATACCATGTACTGGAGCCTCCAACAGGTAAGTAAATACATCTTATTTATAGTTTCTTTCAAAGAGGGAGCACCTGTGGTGTAGTGGCTAATGCTTAGGTCTGTGAAGTAGCTGGTCAGTGGCTCAAGTCCTGCCATGAGATGTCAGGTAAGATCCCGGTTCAAATTGTCTAGTCTTCAATTCCTCCTGTGGTATGGGCAATGATCTTGCCTTCGTAACCAAGTCACAAATGTCTAATCTAAGCAATGATATTATTTTATGTTAATTGATCAAATTGATACTGAAACCGCCTAATATTAACATACGGGCAAATATACTCCTAGAGTGGTCACAAATGTTTTTAATTTGTGTTGTTATTAAACATTCAAAACTATAATTAACAACAAACGAATACTTAATATGTATGAATAAATACTGCATATATAGAAATATACTTGATATATTTCTATATATCAAAGATTTATATAGAAATATCTTTAATATATTTCTATATAATTCGTTTGATATATTATGTCAATTATTGTAAATTTTATAAAATTTTTATAAATATATTTTTCAAATATAATTCAATATAGTAATTTATTCTATATATAGTGATATGTTCTAACCTTTTTTATATAAATATTTTTATCATAAATTATATACTTTTATATATAATTTACTGCAAATTTAATCATTAATACTCAGCTTTTGATATAATATCGTATACTAAATATTACATAAAATGTATCTTACGTTTATTGGATATGATGTACTACATTAGAAACACTCGGTATAATATATTATATGTTACCTATAACATACCATTTAAAATATATTGCATATAATACACTTTATGTTACATCTAATAAGAAGTAGATAATAGAGATTTGTAGCTGAATAAACATGTAGTTAGATGGGAGAGTTACTTGTGATAATAAAATACACAAATTAGAAATGTAAGGGACCTCGCCGGTCATGTACTTTCCGGAAGACTGATAAGGCAAACAATTACAGGGAGTGTTTATCCAATAAAATATATTTATTTAATAGTGAATATATAACGACATGAATGTCAAAGCATGAACAAGCATGTAGAGAGTGTATCCGGAAAACATCTTAGTAATAGCCCGTCAGCCCCTTACACATTTCATTTCTCAATAGGCTCCGCCATTTTTGTTACTATGTTTTTGGTTTTACTAGCATAGCAATGCTGAGCCTCCAGCCGTGACAGGGAAGCTCAGCATGGCTATGCCAGTGCTCGGAAGGTTGGCCCCGTTGGCTCTGGCCACAATGTTTGACCGTAACGTAATTTTCCTCAGTCAAACGGTCAGAGACGGTGACCTATTGGCTGGTGGAAGCAGCTACGCAATCCTGTGTTCTTTCAAAGTGAGGCTAAGTTTATTGGCCCTTATTATAGATATCAGTGTTGAGTTGGTTTATAGAATATACATCATAGTATATTGTTGAACAGCAATATGTCAGACAACCTGTCTTGATATGGACAAACAACTACGACTCCGCTGTAAGTCTCCCCCCACTGTGATCTCTAACAACAATAACAAGTATAGTAATAATAATAGTAATAATAGTGATAATGATCCAACATCTTCCTCAATTCCACTCTCTTAGTGGAATTGAGGAAGATGTTGGATCCTTTGACCTTTTGTTAAGACCCGGACTCAACATGGACTAAAACCAGTCATCAACCACCACACGACTGTGAAGAAAAACTTTTACATAATATAATAATAACAATAACAGTAACAATGATAACAACAACAATAATAAAATTATGCTAAACAGAGTAAAGTAATAAGGTTAATGATCACAACTACGTAGTTGTCTTTTCTTGGCTATGGTTGTGATTGAAAAGTTTTCATTCCGTTTAGTTTGGCTATTTTTAAATGCTTTAAACATTTTGAATGAATTTTTGTTACAAAAGTGTTTTTGAGATGTCAAATTGCTTGAAATAATTGAACGAAAATTTTTTTTATTTGCTTATCTAAAGTTTTCTGTTTCATTTTAACAAAATTGATACTAAATAAAATGTAATTCTATTAATCCAAAATATTAAATTCGTCATTTTGCTAAAATAATTCGGCAGCACAGAGCACAGAGCACAAGAAGTTTTTGTATGCTAAAAATGTTGTGCTAAGGAGATTGCTTGTAGATGTTAAAAGCCTAGTTGAGAAAACATAGTACACTATTCGAGTTTCTACCTTTTCCATGTTTAAAATATAGAATTCATACTAGTTTAATTAATGAGAATTTCTAAGTCTAGCCAATTCCTTATTAGTTGTTCTGTGCTAGGTCAGTGTGTGTAAGTATTCAAAGTGTGAAGTTGTTGAATCTAACTGTAGAAGCACCTGTTCAGGAGTGCTTTGGAGTGACATGCTATGATACTGACAGGTGCCCATTCAGTGGACCAGGTGATTGGAGCTGCACATGCAATTCAGATTTATCTTCTATCAACTGCACGAGAGTCATAATAAAATACAGCAATGTTAGTGGAAGCTGTTCAGATAGTGCTGCAAAAACTCTCAGAGATGTATTTGAGAGCTTGAGTGAGTATTTAACTATTTATTATTATTATTACTATTTATTATTATTACTATTTATTATTATTTATTATATTTATTATTATAATTTAGTTTTTTGTATTAAAAAAGTTTATGAATATTAATATTAGGGTTGAAATGTTTATACAAAACAATTATAGAAACTCAATGTTTATCATAAAACCTTTTAGTTAGTAAAATTACCTTTTCTTTCACTTTGTTCCCCAGCAAAATCGTAATAAATCCAAACCTACTAGTGTGATGTAATTAAACATTGGGATTGTCAGCTCTAAACTGAATTAAAACTTTGTGTGGTTTGTAGTTGGCCTGCTTCTGGTTGTAATGTCAGGGATTCTTATAGGGTGGTACCTGAGAGACCGTGCTCGCCGCTCTCCTATACCATACATTGTGAGGTAAGTGCAACAGGCTAGGAAATTTCATTTTTTCATGTTTGAGGAACAAATAATTTTTATTAATAACTCCCATTTTGCCATTGTGTGTGCTCGCGCGTGTGTGCCCGCGTGTGCCTACGTGCGCACGCCGCACGCGGGCACACGTCGGCGCCTTCGCGCCTTAAAGACCGTGCGCACGTGTGTGTGTGCGCACGGCCTTTAAGAGACTAATCAATTACTGGTCTCCTAAGCACCCATCTGTCATTTATCTTATTGAGAATGAAAGAATTCCTAAGGATCATCAGGCTTACTGCGAGAATATAATAATACAAACAATATACTGTTATTGCTACTAATACACATGTATGTATATGTGCATTATTGCTACTATGTTATATTAGAAGTATGTTACATTGGTAAGATGATCCTTTTGGGTATAAATACGGTGTCTCAAAAAAGGTTTTACGAAAGCCTTGGATACAAATAACAGGCCAAGCTGTATAGAGATTTTTATTGTACTCAATTTTGATTTGTGTTCAGTTAAATTGTTACTCCACAAAGAATATTCTCTGTATTGAACTGTGTTGTATGTGTTTGTGCAAAATGTCTGTCCTTTCCCGCTCGCTCACTTTCTGTATAATGAGCTGATGGTCTCAATCTAAATGAAATGAGCACCTGCTCGCTTGTGTCTATGTGAGCCTGTCAAACACACCAGATGAGAACTATCTTTTCATGCTTCAGTTTTCTGAATGAAAGTGATATTTTTGAATTCGAAGCAAGCTTTGAAAAGAAAATAAATTTTTAATGTGTTCCAAGTAACGGGTGCATTTTTTTCATTTTGTATTAGTGTTGCAATTTAAACTGACAGCAAAATTCAATATTGTTACAGAACAAAATATAGAGTAGCTTTTTCACGCAATATTTTTAATATATAGCATATATAGCAAGATAGGACACTTGTCAAACTTATGAACATTTATCCTTCAACTAAAAACTATGCTATGACAGGTCAGATAATGAACAGGTATGACAGGTCAGCTCTCTACAGACATGTTACGACAGGTCATATAATAGAGTTGGGATCAACATTTTAATCTAGTAAAACTACCACCATAGAATATTTAGCTCTGCAATTCTCAAAACGTATACAACGATAGACAAGGGAATACCCACTGAATAAATTGATAAGCCTGTTCCATGGCAGGCTTTCTAAATAGCACAGACAAAATCGACTGTTTCAAACACCTACCCTTTGCATCATGAGATTGAGTGACTCAACACATCGTACTTGAGTTGAGACCAGGCTCGTGCGTTCAACACAGTTAAAACTACCTGTTTAAATAATGGCTGTTTTGAGTCCTCCTCACTATAATTTAATGATAACTTGCTTATCAATGACGTATTCATGCTTTTATCTTTAGTGAACACAAGCTTTTCGATAGGGCTACTTTCCGAGTACTGTACGTATTGTATTGTGTAGTATTGTATAGTAATATATACGTAGTATTGTCACTGCTCCTAAGCTGCTGGCTTGGTAGACATATTTTATCACTAGAAATTCCACTGTCATACAGCCCACAACCTAAGTGATATTAGAAAAGAAAGAGTACTGATGGTTGAGAGATGCAATATTAGCAGTCAAATGGCACTGCAGTGCAATAAGATAACTGCAATAGTAGCTATAATGTACTGGGTGTGGGTGTTATTATATACAACAAATAGCAATAATGAAAGGAAAAGATTATATGTTTATATCTCTCCCCCTGCAATAGGAGAAATGCAATATTGGCCAGTAATAGAAGTAAAATGCACTGATATTATTGGAATAACCAATATTAGTAATATAGTGATAAAATAAAACCAATGCACAATTTTGTTTACATTTTAAAACGTCATAACTAACAATATCGAGTAGTTGTGATATTTAGATTTTTAGAAATTCAGATCTACGTAGTCATTGTTCTGTAGTCATCCAAACTTATAATTAATTATGGTAATAATCTCATAAGAACCATTAGAAAAAATATCATCATCATTTTTTTTACTTACACTGCTTTGGACATCAGTTAGAATACCAAAGTTCTCAAAATTGCCTAAAATGTCAGTTACTTTGAAATCGACAAAAATGAAACGATTTCAGTACTCCTAACTTAATTACAGAAACCTTCGGCAATGCTATAAACTGGTGAAACGCGCACGTTATTTTTTTCGTGAAATTCGCACGACTTAATCGTTCTATTTTCTGTCACTTCTGACACTATTTTCTGTGTCTATTTTCTGTCGTTCTATTTTCTGCGTTTTAATTTCCGGTCTTAACTTTGATAAAAGTGAGGCTTAGCAAGTTTTAATTACGATTATCAGCCAAATAAATCTGTCTATTTATGTATAGTCCGATCAGATGGGTTAGTTTTAGGAATTTGCGGTAACCTTTCAAAGGCTTGGTAACATATTTAAACAGGTTTATATGCGTTTTGTATCATTATTATACTTAAACGACTTTACTGAAAAATAGTTAAATTTGTTGACAGGATTTCGTTGCAAGGGTTTGGTGACGGCCGTTAACGGATAATCTTTCGGGAGTTGTGTGCACATGTGCATTTATCATAAATCTCCCAAACCGATCGCTTCGCTCATGTTTGGTCGTGGAATAAACATTTTTAAATTGTTGACTCTTGCATAATAAATACAATTTTCTATGCTATAATGTTTTACAAGACTAGAAGCATGTGTATGAAGTGTCTATATCGATTTTTAGATAGAAGATAGATTACACTTGCATGGTCTGACCTTTAAATCCAACTGATTTCCTTTGTTTTACAACTTTCCTTTGATGTTGAGTTACTTAATTTCAGACAGCATCAAGTAAGGTAGTTGACGTAGACTATGTAATTAGTTTCAATATTGTGCATAGCACCTGCTACAGCATGCCAGATTGGTTGACACGCATTTAAACTCTACACCTAGCATAAGATTTTTTAAGATTAACCATACTTAATAGACTATAGAAAACTCAATAGGCTGTATTTAATGGTATTACAGATATGTTCCTGAGCCTAGATATTCTCGTGGGACAGAGCAGATACGACTCCTCTCGCTCTCCACACAACCACTTTTAGCTCCACTTTCTTTTCAAGACCAACATAAGACTGGTTTCTGCTCTCTTCCTACCAAACTTGCTACCAATTGCCGTCTTGAAATGTCTGTGAGTGATGTAAAGTCACCCGATCAGTTGCTTACTGGTAGTACTGGCAAGTGTGATAAACCTGTACATTCAAACCAGGATACACTGCAAACACAAAGCATTAGGCTTGTGAAAGTCTAACAGGTTAGTGAGAGCTGATGTTGTAGAATTGTCATTCCTGTTCTTGCTAGGAATTGCTTTATTCTTTGCTATGCTGCTCAAAATTTACCAACATACCCTATACTCTTTATTTTATGGGATAATAACTGTATATAGGCTTACGTAAGGTGCATAAAAAGTTATTTTCTCTTAAGAATTAATTTTGCTGCTGCACATATACTGTACTTGAATTATAAATGTGCGTTGCAGCAATCATCAATCATTATAATTCTTATGTGCCCAAAGTTGTTGTAACTAGTGCATGTTATGATAGGTCATACAGTAGATTACTCTAAAGACATTTTATGACAGGTCAGCTCGTAGAGTACTCTACAGACATGTTATGACAGGTCAGATCGTAGAGTGCTCTACAGACATGTTATGACAGGTCAGATCGTAGAGTACTCTGCAGACATGTTATTACAGGTCAGATCATAGTGTACTCTACAGACATGTTATGACAGGTCAGATCGTAGTGTACTCTACAGACATGTTATGACAGGTCAGATCGTAGTGTACTCTACAGACATGTTATGACAGGTCAGATCATAGAGTACTCTACAGACATGTTATGACACTGTCAGATTTTGTAAGGAATAACTCTTGTTTTTACCTTCAATAGAGGAATATTTCACAGCTCTCAGTGCACAAATAAGCTCTGACATGATAAGTATAAGTATAAGTAAGCCAGTACAAAGTATATCAAAAGAACAGCAGAATATGAATAAAGTAAAGATATGTCTAAAGGCATCTTGAGTGAAGTTTAATGCAATCATTTGCGTCATTGCATAATGTGATCTGTGGTGATGCATTCTAGGCATTCGAAAGTCTTTCATTCACTATTTACCATAAATATGTGAACAGGAATGTTATATTAATAAAGTAGAAGAAGAAATTTATGGTTTGGGCTAAGAGGGTCCTCAAGGATAAAAGAGTGTCTATAGATGTTACAAAGCTTTGATGATATATTTGGACAACTCTATGGTTTTAGCTATAGTTCTATGACCATTAATACCTTAGGTTTTCACTTAGAACAATCACTCTAGGTAAAATTGGTTTGATACAGGATTTCCTGCATGAAAGTCAACATCGATAAACTGCCTTGTCTTTCCGTGACCGTTTAAACTTTTATCTTACATTCTCTTGGTTTACTCTTCTTTCTTGCCTCTACACCTTAGAATTTCTTAATGTTTTAAACTCTTACTTACCCGTGGCATCCTGACCTTCCATGATCTCTTGATTTACCTTGTTGTCTTACCTCGATTATTTAACCTACCTTCAGCGTTTGCTGTATACTTTGATACAGCTTATACAGCAACTCCCTAGACATTTTTAATATCTTCCAAATTGTTAAAATGGAGATAGTGTTTATTTAACATGTTTCACTGTTGGAGCAATCGTTTATTTTCTGACAAGAACTTGTTTTTTTTTGTTCATTACAAACACAATTTAGTTTTAGGTCAGACAAGCTACTATCCAAATAAAGACATTTATTTGGATAGTAGCTTTTGTAGCAATAATCTCAGCATCACGCAATAACTTTCTCAGAAGAAAGTTGTCAAGTATTCCCACGACCAAACGAGCGGAGCGAAGTTTGAGAGTTTTTATGATAAATGCATGTGCACACAACTTACGAAAATTACTCGTCAACAATGAGACGAACCCTTGTTTTGAAACGATACAAAACACATTTAAGCCTATTTAAATATGTTATCAAGTCTTTGTAAACCGTCGGTATTATCTTAAAACTTACCCATCTGATCGGATTATACACAAATAGACAGATTAATTTGGAGTTAAGTTAATTGAAAGTTAAGACCGGCCTATGATACGCCAATAAAGCTGTGCGACAGATAGTAGAACTATTTAGCAGTGCGCATTTCACGAAAAAACCGTGCTCATTTCAACAGTCTATGGCATTGTTTACTTGTAATCGAATTTATTAGAAGGTTTCTGTAATAAATGTAGACCGTTTGAGGCGTAGATCGAATTACAGGTACGAAATTGTGGTACACAGTTTATCAGCCTATGCTTTTTTGTCCAATCATCGAAAGTTTCATTATTTAAAACGTTAGCCGAAATTCTTTACAAACTTATGTACAAGCTAGGGCGGAACTACAACGCTCCTTTATGACGAGAAAATTTTTTATTTTGCTGCAGTTTCAGATGCGTGAATGCTCATACTCGCTTTCTATTAAAGATCGCTATCAAAACCATTCTACATTCAACGCAACCAACTTTCAAACTGTGTATAGTACACAGTAGCTTGCCAATTTACTTCTAATTTTGCATTTTTGAGTTATAATAAACATATTTCTTTATCGTTGTTGTTAAAATACATACATTACAGTAGGTTAGGCCTACAGCTTAAATTAATATTTTTTCATTGTTGTAGAACCGGTTTGAGATAGTAGTACATTAAGTGGGATTTTTTGTGTGATTAGGTGTGATTTATTATTGTATTAAACCAAGCTTTTCAAGCTATTTATAGAACATTTCTATTTCAATTTCTTTTTCAAACAAGTCTCATTTACACTATACTCTGTCAATTCTTGCTGAGAACTGTTTTTTCAACAACTAACAATACCCTTTCTTTTTTCCATTATCACTTTGGTCGTGGGCTGAATGACAGTGGAATTTCTAGTGTAATAATATAATTTATAATATAATATGCAATTTATTACATGTATAGTATATTATATATATTATATGTAAGAAATATATATTATAGTATATAATATGATAATATAATATAATACTTATATTATATTACATATAATATACATACATTATATAATATAATAAAAATACAAAAAGAAGGCAGTTTTTAACCAAAGGTTTTTTCGCGGCAGCCAAGGGGTATACAACGTTGGAGTGCCACAAAAAGAAAAAACTTTTGTAAAAAATTGCCTAATTTTAATATAATCAAATTGCCGAGTTGACGGTTATCTTTTCAACTTAATGTCTTGGAAATCACATGAGTTGATAGTATTCATAGTTTCAAATAATGAGTCATTTACTGTGAGATATTGATGTCTTTGATCAATATGTCTTGTGTAGCTCAGTGAGTAGAGCTCATGGTTAAAAAACCTGCGAACACAATTTCCGTGTGATCAAATTCATCAGTGCGCGGAATTTTAATTTCAAGATTTTAATAGCTATAGCTGGACATACCATAAGACAGACTACAGCAAACAAAGACTGACAACAAACTTTGAGAAATATGTATACATGTGTATATGTTTATGTGTATGTATATGTAGATGTACATTGTATATGTATATGTCTATCTACATGTATATATAAATTTGGTAAAAAATTCATTAAAATTTGACTAAGCCTTTTTAATAAGACTAAGATTTTTAATAAACTTCTTACCAAATTTATAGTAACTGACTATTTTAGTACCGAGCACTTCATTCTGAATTTTAGCCTATACTTTATTCTATATATATATATATTATATATTATTTAAAAACTGCACATTAAAAACTGTTTGAAATAGGTGACTTGCTATCCCCATGACTGCCACAAATGCTTATTGAATTGAAGTTTTCTCACTTCAGTTCACATCAAATAATGAAGAGCGGATAACTTACTAGCATGGAGGAAACTGCTGTACGAAGGTTTAAATATTATTGTGTAGTTTAGTATCCTATGCAGGCTTACTATACTAGGTTACCAATTACAAAGTATTTTTAAGTGATCTTCCATGGTGTGACAAAGTTTGGTTAATAGAAAAAGCACAATTGCAATGACGATGACAATATGGATGATAAGGATGTCTACAAAATCTATGACGACAACAAAAATAATAATGATGTATGTCTGGTAAATTTTAAATAAATTTAGAAGTTTCTACTTCAACTTATATCTTTCTTTTATATAATGCTCGCCACATAAAATATAAAACACTATCAAGTTTTATCATAAGAGGTTTAATTCTAGTCTTTGAATCTCAACAAGTAAAGACATAACTTGCTGAATTTCTTTTGCGCTGTACACGTTGTTCCACGGCTGCCTTTCATAGGTCTACTTGAAGCAAGCATCAATTTTAAGCACTGGGGAGATCAAATACCGTAATGAGCAGTATTGTATTTCTAAAAATATTGATTTTGTTGCGGACTTGCTTTGCCAGCCTTGTACCAATTCAATGAACACATTTCCCCAAATTGTTTCATACTCATATAAGTGACTGATACACCAAAATAGAGAGAATAGTTGATGAGTTGAAAGAATTGTGGAAGCTTTTATCACTCCCCTGTAGCTGCTTTTCAGGAAATTGTTTGATTTCTCACACTCTGTAGACTAAAAATGACCGAATGAAGCACTTCCTCCTTCAATCGCTGCCATTTGTCCTCTAATTTAACTATCAATGACTGTATTGATTACCTATGTTTCTACGCTGTCTGAAGCCTCCGAGTAAACTATTCAAGTGTCGAGAGTGTCGGATGTTTCGACTGGCAGCATAGATCGGAAGCCTTTCACTGACTACTTTAGTCAGCCTCCGATGCTGACAGACACGATTTCTCAAGTGAAGGTCTTTTGTTTTCCATTTCATTCTCTTCACACTTTTAAGATGAACCTGGCCAAGGTTTTTGAATTTATCAGAAAGTATCAGTACTTCACTATCAGTTGCGGTTGCTTTTGATTTTCAAGGTGACCTGACTGCCAGGATGTTTCAAGACTAAAATAGACAAGGGTTGATTGAGCTTAAAATATTTAGAACAAAAACCTGTTTGACGTGACCTCACTAGTTGTTATCATTGCAATAGTTGATATCAGATATTGTGTTCAAGTTGTAACATTATACGTCTCTATTCTGTCTGTCTCTTTGCAGTTATAGATATCATAGTCGCATTTTTGCTTGATTTGATTGTCGTAACCACTGAGCAAGTTTTTCCGATTTTAATCTTTAAGCATCCTAACAGTCAAATCACCTCAAACATAAAAAGTTATTGGAAATGATAGAAGAATAATAATAAGATAATTTCTAATTAAATACACAAAGATTTTATTAAGTTTATCTTTTACTCATACTGATACGCTGAAGCACTTACTAAGTGGTTATAAGAACTCGAACAACTTGAGGCTGTTATACGACATCAGAGAGGTTTTAGGAGTCGTTCTTCTTCGATTCTGGTAAATACGTAGGTTCCTTGAAAAACTCTTGTCAATGAACCCAGTTCTACCATTTTTCCGGCCCTATCAATTTATCTGCACTAACATTGCCAAGTCAGCAAATATGCCTTTAAGAGACTATATTTGATTACTAATATCCGTTCTCTTAGCAAAGAAAAGTGTTTTAAGCACTATTTGTTAAATCATTTATTCGATTTAAGATGCTAACCATTGTCCTTCTTTGTGTTTAACTATTGTTGTATTTGAAAAACATTTCTATTTGAATTGAAACTATTACAATAAGAGAAACTTAAGTTCTATACAACCATGGCAATCTGTCCTTAAAACAATGACTGTCATTAATTTGGTCTGATCTTGATGTACGTAAGTGTTCATTTTGCTGCCAGAAACTAACTAATAACAAACATGCCTAGTGCTAAAATTTGATATATTGCCAATTCTTAAACCCTGAATGTCAAGTTACAAAGCAAATTTTTGAAAAGGCCTAAATATTTGACATCACATTTTCTCTATTTTTACACAAATGTGCAGACCTCCCTCTCACCTGCCGAATGTAGTCATTTGTAGTCAGTATAACTGATTCACGGAACCCTTTTAACACTTCTGCTCCATTTTCTATAGAGGGTGACCAGACACCTGCTTTTGTTGTCACATAAACAGCTCCTCCAACGAGCCCACATTTGGCGATCAGGCTGTCAATGATAAAATCGAATCAAGCCAATGAGTATTTTTCTTTAAAGATTGACTTGCAACAAAATTCACATTACCGTTATTTGATATGAAAAGATTCACCATGTCTCACTCTGTTGTGTTGTAGGTGCAAAATATGTGGAAAAGTGATTACAAGCTCTTAAAAGCTCAAACAACCAGAAAATCGCAGCCATGCGAGACCGCTGTAGTTTGGATTACCTTTCCAAAACGGCTCAAATGAGATGTAGCTGTGAGAGATGGTTTATGTTTACACTTTCTTGCAACCTTATTCGTTGGAATATTTTCACAAATATACTTCACGCATTCACTAGAACTATGTCTATTGTTCTTACGCGTCTGTTTTATCGTCATTGTAATGCTGTCACTTTTAGCAGTGATATCTTATAACTTACCAAACAAAAATCGTTAAACTTTTTAACCTCATCTCGAAGGAGTACATATCATTGTCTGATAATCATGACGAGTCTGTTGGTCACCTGTGATAATCGAAAAGTGCTGCAAAAATTATTGTCGATGTATTGGTTCACATGATCAGATTACGACTTGACGATTGAATAATGCCGAAACAAAACTGTAAAGTAGCGAGCATCTATATTTGATACGGGGTCTTCGGTAAAACCCGAAGTGTTTGTCATAAACTAGTACTACGATAAGTTTCATATTGAGCTTTTTATTGGCCTTTCAATTCATGTGAGAACATACGTGACAAAACAACCAAATTTCATGGTTACGTCATCAAAATAAAGAGATTCCAATCTACGGCGGCTTTGCGTTTTTGAGCTTTTAAGAGCTTGTAATCACATTTCCACATATTTTGCACCTACAGCACAACAGAGTAAGACATGGTGAACCCTTTGATACCAAATAACTGTAATTTGAATTTTGTTGCAAGTCAACCTTTAAGGTTTATATCTACCTTTTCATATTCCTGTTGATGTAATTTTAAGCCTCAATCTGCAATTTCGTTTTCTGGCTTTACCGCTATTAATATGACATATTCAATAATTTGATCAGGATCCTACCTGCCGACATCGCGGAGAATTATTAATGGATATTACATCAACTATTGGTTTTGGGTATCAAGGACACCCTCTCTCTCTAGTTCTAGCAATTCACCTATTAAGTTTGCTAAGAGTTGCAAAGTTGATGTAAAGAGAATTTACTATTGGTTCGTTTTATGCTTCTAGTAAAACAATCCTTTATTAAGAAAGAAATTTTTCTGCTTTTGAAATGAATATTAGTGACTCGAGGCTAAAAATGCTATTCATCTTCAACCCTCCCTTAAGGCTAACAGCTAAATATATTAATTGACTCACTTAAAAAAGCATAGCGTAATCAAATGACCGCAGAGCTGCTCATTATCAATGAAATAAAATCAATACACTTGTGTCTAGAGTACAGCCAACCCCTTAATAAGTCTCGTCCATGTAGGGTACAGTCAACCCGATGTAGGCCTTGTATGTCTAGAGTAGAGGCTAGTCTTTTTCAACACTCATGTTTAGAGTACAGCCAACCCCATAATAAGTCTCTTACATGTAGGGTACAGTCAACCTGAAGTAGGCCTTGTATGTCTAGAGTAGAGGCTACTCCTTCTCAAGACTCTTGTATTAAGGTACAGTAAACCCCTTAGTTTGTTTGTTTGTTTTATTTCATCAAAAAATATGAAAACAGAAAAAAAAATAAAAAGAAAAGAAATAATGATGAGGCTCAAACAGCGCAGTAGCATTGCTAGTCATGGCGCTGGGCCACAAGATAACAGCAAGCAGCCAGAAATTATTTAGTCACCGCTCAACAGGTACAGCTTGAGGGCACGTCTAAAAGTGGGCATACTCACAACCCTACGCAGTTCATCAGGCAGAGCGTTCCATTGTGCTGACTGCTGGTATGATCTAGTGGACATGATCTATCAAAGTACAGTTAAACCCTTTGTAGTTCTTATTTGTTTAGAGTAGCGCTAACCCCTTGATAGCTCTACTATCTGGAGTACACTCAACCCCTTCTCATCTCTTTGATCTAGGTTACATGAAGCCCCTAGCAGACATGATCTGTTCAGAGTACAGCTAACCACCTGATAGGCCTTATCCGTTCAGGGTGCAATAATCTCATAGCAGGTTGTATTTGTCTCCGACACGGCACACCCTTTGATAGTTTTTTGATTTATGAAGTACAGCAAAACTTTTCATAATTTTACAAGCCACTCTTTAAAAACTGTGGCAGTCACTTGCAGCAAACACCTAAAACAAGTTTTAAGGTAGGGCCACACGTATCGTGTAATTTCAACTAATCTGGGAAATTCCATTCGTACGAAATTTCTGACCTGCCACACGGAGTTTCCCCCACCACGGATTCGTACAAAACTAACTTTCAACTAGCCAATCAAAACGCGGTGACACCCAAAACTAGTTTTACTTCTCTAAAACATGAAAAACTGTTTAGTAAATTTAAATAGTTTTTCAATTTAGTTAAATTGAATAATTAATCCAAAAAATTTAATTTATTTAAAGTAGAGCACAAAGGTAAAATGACCTCATGTGTCTATCGCAGAGCTAGAAGGTTTGTTAAGCTTCTTATTGGGAGGAGATGTGGCAGAGAGACTGGATGCATTATAAGCAGTTGCAAAAAGCCTTAGTGAACTGGCAGCTGATTTCTCTAGAACTTTTATAAATGCCAAAATTTGACCCAATGCTCACAGAATCAACCAATGAGACCCTTCAAATACAACCTATTCTGAATTAATACCAACATGTTGGGATTATTGTTGATGCAGATACATGGGTGTCTCTGTCAATATACACATTGATGTTTACATTAGTAGATACATTGTAATATACTTTAATGTTTAAATCAGTATATAATATAACGACTCCATGATCATTCAGACAAGTACATGAAAACCTATTTATATCAATGCCTACATCGATGCATATAGTGCTAGTCCCATTATAGTCTGCATCCGTGAAATCATTGACATCCACATTGATGTATATGTGTTCTTATAGATGGTGCATATAATTTCTATCGTGCATTTAATATCGGTGAAACTGTTGACATCAAAATGGACGCCTATAATAGTGAAAATATTGAAGGTGATGTCTATATCAGTAAAATCATCGGCATCTACATGATGTTCATACCACTGTTCACATCGGTATCCTCACTACCTATATCTGCTTCGACGACACTTGTTTCGGCATCCACTTTACCACCAAACACTCTCTTGCATAACTACCCATCAGCTAGTATGATCTCACGCTATGAATCCTGATATGACCTTTACATTATCAGCAGATCAGAAGAAATGATCCAATGCTTTTCCTGCTCCAGGATAATTCCACTATTTGCCAAACGCTTAGTTGTCTGCTCTTGTTGTTTGCTGTGGAAGCAGCATGGAAAAATCGGAAGGCGTGTTATAGGCTGAGCCACGACAAATATTCACTTGATGAGTAGGTAGCATAGTTTAGCCTCAACACCACATGGCAAAATAACTTTGTTTAGATCCTTGTCTACATTCCACGGATAGAAAGCTATACCAACTGTTACACATCTTTTTGGTTTTGGTTCTTCTCTATGTAGCCTTAAATCTAGAACAGTCATAACCAGTTTGGGAGGCTGTAGGGAGCCTCTGTCTTTATTAAATGTCAGTAAAAAATCTTTTAACATAACTATTTACTACTTAAAGGTTGACTTGCAACAAAATTCACATTACAGTTATTTGGTATCAAAAGATTTACCATGTCTTACTCTGTTGTGTTGTAAGTGCAAAATATGTGGAAATGTGATTACAAGCTCTTAAAAGCTCAAAAACGAAAAGCCGCCGTAAATTGAAATCTCTCTATTTATCTGACGTATTCATTACAGTTTGGTTATTGTCTTGTCATGTATGTTCTCACGTGAATTGAAAGGCCAATAAAAAGCTCAATATAAACTTTATCGTAGCACTAGTTTATGAAAAACACTTTGGGTTTTACCGAAGACCCCGTATCAAATATAGATGCTCGCTACTTTACAGTTTTGTTTCACCATTATTCAGTTCGCAAATAGTTTTTGCAGCCCTTTTCGATTATCACAGGTTACCAACAGGCGCATCATAATCATTAGACAATGATATGTACTCCTTCGAGCTAAGGTTAACAAGTTTAACGATTTTTTACGGTAAGTTATAAGATATCAGTGCTAAAAGTGACAGTATTACAATGACGATAAAATAGATGCGTGAGAACAATAGACATGGTTTTATTGAATGTGTGAAGTAAATTTGTGAAAATATTTTGACGAATGAGGTTGCATGAAAGTGTAAACAAAAACCATCCTGTAACAACTACGTCCCATTTGAGCCGTTTTGGAAAGGGAATCCAAACTACGGCAATCTCGTGTGGCTGCGATTACCTGTTCGTTTTTTTAGCTTTTAAGAGGTTGTAATCACATTCCCACATATTTTGCACCTACAATACAACAGAGTAAGACATGGTGAATCTTATGATACCAAATAACTGTAATGTGAATTTTGTTGCAAGTCAACCTTTAATAAAATCTTTCAACGTGCGCTGATAGGCAGTGACGGGAATCCTTTTTTATTGGTGCAGACAACTCCTTCCTCTTGCCATGCCAAAGTAAAAATGTAAAGTGTTACTGCTTTGTGGTTGGGTGCAGGCGCCATGGTAAACAATGAGAGGTAGCAGAGAAATGAAGACAAAAACATGAGAGCCTATTATAACTTTATATTATATATAAAGCCATATTATGTAATAATTCGGCTATATACATGTATATATATTAGCCATATTACTATATAGAGCCATATTTAATATTATTATATATAGCCTGTTATAATAATATATATATATAATATATAATATATATATAATATATATATATTATATATATATAATATATATAAAGTCTTATTATATTATAATATGGCTTTATATATAATAGCCATATTATTATACAGAGCCATATTTAATATTATTATATATAGCCTGTTATAATAAAGCTATATTATATAATAATTTGGCTTTATTATAATATTTATATATAAAGCCTGATAATATTGTATAATAAAGCCTGCATGATAATAAGATTTTGACCAACAGAGAAGTTACTACGCAGCACATTCAACATGCAATTATTGTGCTCTTGCCTTCTGTACACCTATGGGATGCAAAGATTAGCTACATGTTTGTGTTCATTTAAAACTGCCAACTTTTTTGCAAAATTGATTCTAGTAGTTTATGGATTGATTCAAATACACTATGGGATTAACAGCTATCACAAGTAGCTTGCGATAGTGAGAACAGACAATTTCTGTTTAAAATGGTAAAGCAAAAAGTAAATGGCTAGTCAAAAATATTAATCCCAAAGTTATATAAATGGTTTAATGCTTGCAGGCGATGACGCTGGCCTGCTTGTTTTCTAACTAACATGTTCAGCAGATAATGAAAATGTTTCCTTTGATTCATTTTAGTCATCAATGAAAAGGTTCCCACGTTGCTGCAAATAATCGAGAGGGACAATTAGAGGATAACTTTCTGTTTACGCATATGTGTAGGATCAATACGAAAACATATCGTTTAACTAATTCACTGATTGATAGTTTCACAATGTTTAGTTTACTATTTTAGAGTATCTGTAGGGAACCTTGAAGTGCCCATAGTGTAAGTGCTAATGTGTGATAAAGTACGCTTAAATAGGATCAAGTATAGATCTATAAAGTACCATGAAGTATTGGTCTATGAAGTATAGATCTATGAAATATTGATCTATGAAGTATTATGAAATATAGATCTATGAAGTACCATCAAGTATAAATCTATGAGTATAGATCTATCAAGTACCGTCAAGTATAAATCTTTGAAGTATAGATCTATAAAGTACCATGAAGTATTGGTCTATGAAGTATAGATCTATGAAGTATTGATCTATGAAGTATTATGAAATATAGATCTATGAAGTACCATCAAGTATAAATCTATGAAGTATAGATCTATCAAGTACCGTCAAGTATAAATCTATGAAGTATAGATCTATCAAGTACCGTCAAGTATAATAGATCTATAACAAGTACCGTCAAATATAATAGATCTATGAAGTACCGTCAAGTATAATAGATCTATGAAGTACCGTCAAGTATAATAGATCTATGAAGTACCGTCAAGTATAATAGATCTATGAAGTACCGTCAAGTATAATAGATCTATGAAGTACCATCAAGTATAATAGATCTATGAAGTACCGTCAAGTATAATAGATCTATGAAGTACCGTCAAGTATAATAGATCTATGAAGTATAGATCTATACATTGTATGCCTGCTCCATACCTTTACCTAGGTTGAGCATAAAATAAAATCTTCTCCAACCTCTGCTAACATGACCAAATATATGACGTTTCTGCTGGCAACACTATACATATATATAATATTTATGTATATTAAATGCATTGTATACTTTTAATATATTATATATGCATATTATATATGTCATATATTGTTAATACATTTTATATTATATATTATAAATACACATGTATGTTATAAATATGTTATATGTATTATAGATACATTATAAACATGTATTATATACATGTATTATATAACAAACTTTCTCTGGCAATAAACCCAAGATTTTAATAAGATCAGTTTTAAATATATAGAATATTAAATCAACCAAGTTTTTTGATACAATATTTGGAACATGATTCAAACCAGTAAAAAGCGCTGCATATTTTACTTTCAATCTTAGCAAACTTGCTATCTTTTGGGTATGCACAGTAGTGCTGATGGTTATAGTAGGGGTGCTACAGTAAAATAAGTGATATAAGCTGATGAGTGGCAGCATTGAATCAATTGATTAAATGAGTCTGCAAAGAGCTAGTGGTCATTATACACTTGTCAGTCTCAGGACACGTTCATGAGGGCAGCACGAAACCTTCACACAGGTAAATAGTAATGTAGTCATTATTTACCAAATACTCTGATTGTTCATGTAAGCTAAGTTAAAACTCTGTTGATCCAAAGCTATTTTCTTAAACAGTGTTAGATTGATGCGATGTACTTTTTCATCAAAAAACTTGAAAATTCACATTGAAATAATGTTTGAACTATTATATTTATGATATAATAATGAAGCCACAGATGGAAAGTGAAAAAGATTGCACGGTACAGGGCTTGATCTTGTGACATTCAGCCTGGTAAACCAAAATTTTAACTTCTGCACCAATCAACCACCCATCAGTATTACATAAACTAATTGTACATATAACGCATGCAATGCTAATGGCATGTTAGTCTACCAGAAAATTGGCGTATAATAATGGACTGTAGGGGTGTTGTTAACCATTGACCATTTGTCAGACTATTTTCTGCAGTTTAACTTGTTTAAAAAACAATCTTTTTCCCCAATCTTGGGTATGCGTCAAAACTACAACAGTAAAAACTTGATCTGTCTATCCATCTAATCAAAGCCATACTTGAAGGGTAGGAAAAAGATTGCTTTCAGAGTGATTCGAACTCGCAACTCTTAATTTGGAGATTCCCATTCTAGGGCCTGCCCCAATCAGCTGCTTTCTAGTGCCTGGGAATAATTTTACTGACGGTTATTCCCTGTGCTTTATTGACAGACCTGGTGATCACTTTGTGCACCGGGGTAAATGTCCATGGAAAAACTTTTTAGTGTTACAATTTTTGCGATTGCCCAGAAATTTAAAATTTAAAATTGAAATTGCGCTGTTATTATGCGCTAAACTAAAATGACTTTTAAAACGAAATTCAAAATAAGAACAAATGTAAAAAGCAATATTAATTTATAATAAAACATACATATTTAGCTTAATAACAATAAGGATATCGTAGTTAGGCTAAATAAAATAAAAATGATTTAGCCTTGTGATTAGGTGCTTTTTTGTGCATACTTTCAATTGCAATCGTCGCGAGTTCCATTAAAGTACGGTTAGGATTTTTCATTGTTGAATTTTAATCGCTGAACACATAGAAAACAAAAGAAAAACATTGAGGTTTATAAATAACTAGCTGTACCACCCGGCGTTGCCCAGGTAATAAAAAAGTCTTTGGACAGAAATTTGATTTGTATTTAACATATAACAACGTTTACCATTCTTACTTTCAAACTACGTATCATGAGAGAAGTGTTTTGTGTAGTTGGAATAATTTGAAAGAAAAATAAAAACAACAGTAAAGGTTTTAAAACTTTGTCAAACAACTGTACATTTCAAGCTAGTAGCCTGGCATATTGCCAATGGAAAATTCCACTAAGCTAGTTAATAAGGTTAGGCTTCCAATGGCGGTAAGCCATGACTTTGAGTCTGTATTGTTGTCCAGCTCAGGTGTTCTAATAATAGATATAGCTGGAAAACCAACAGATATCCGACGGACATACGTTGAGAAATATATACATATATATAAATTATTATTATACTGCAGGGGTGGTAGTGGCAGATCAAAGCTTTGCTCATGATTGTCTTGCATGTTACAAGTGTGAAATAAAATATTGTGTTTTCGTTAATCCATGCTAAGTATGCCTCTAGTAAGGCTTAGCCAGCTCCTTCCTTGTTTTTAAAAGGAACCACTTTAGGGTAACATCTGCTCATGCATGAGTATTAAGCTGCGTACATGAGCTCCTGTTCTAAAAAACGCAAATGATGGAAATGAAATGACATCTGAAAGGCTAAAATGATTACATCATTTGTTGTGCCATATTTTGGAGAAGTGATCATACTTGCCTGATCATACAACAAGATGTTCTGCATTCTTTATACGCATAGCTTTTGATCAAAGTCTAACCTGTGTACTAACATTTTACAACTTGAGCTGGTAGTTACTTTGCTTCTATAGAAACTTCTCTGGTATTATAACTGCTAAGTGAAGCAATAATTCTACAACGCATAAAGGTGTGAAAATTCCTAAAGCTGTTTTGGAAAGAGAAGGCAATATTTCACAATGTAGAACAATAAAATTTTCGATAATACCAAGCAGCTTTATTCGGGCAGCAAAGTTGCATAAAACAGCATTAGGTATGCAACCAATATACTTCGCATGAACTATATACGTACCAACGTACGCAATGCCTATAGCACAACTAATCACAGCATGAAAAACGACGTTCTATTTACGTAGGACTAATACAGTAGTTTGTTGACCAAGCGAAACAATAGCTGCGAGAGATTTATTTGATTTATTGATAGAGAACTTGCAAGTTCTAGCAGGCATTCATGTGGTCTCATTTGCTAACAGGCTGAGTACTAGCTTACTGATAGATCATTGTTTTGGAGCAGCGATTCAAAATAGAGAAAATGTCATTGCTGGTGCGAATGTCCTTCAACTGTGTAGAAACCCATAAGCCAAAAGGCACATGTGATGTTAGAAATAGAAATAGAATTTTTTCAAGTGTATCTTGTGCTGCTGTGTTGTAATGAGAGCACCTGCTGTTCATGAGTGAGAAAGACAGGTTGTTGATTAGCTGATGAATTGACATACGACTTTAGGCCCGCTTGGCTTTGCTAAGTGCTTGACAGTGTTGCCAAACGGAGAGATCAATACTCTCAATGGTTGAACTAGTCTCGATTCTTTGCTGCTATAAAAAGGTTAAGCAGCCATCCGATCACATGGTAAACAGTTACTTGGTAAAAGTTCTCTGATGCACTTTGATTGGCTATTCCACAATTTGATGCACTCTGATTGGCTATTCCACAATTTGATGCACTCTGATTGGCGATTCCACAATTTGATGCACTCTGATTGGCTATCCTAGTACAATGGTGCATACTGATTGGTTGTTGCAACACTTTCATGCATTCCGATTGGTTAATCACTGGGTTTCCATGGTTCGAATATACTTGGAGTTTACCTCTGCAAACGACTTTGAACCTACCGTTTCAACGATTTGCAGTTGCGCTTTATTGATCTTTCCAAGACTAGCGATGTACTTCTCAAAACATAAGTTGTGAAAGCAGACTCGTTTTTGAGTCATGGTCACTTTTCAATGTATTTTTTGTAAACTCGTTGTACTAACTCAGCCAGCATACCTGCTCAGAAATTTCTTTATTATTAATAATATTAGTATCCTTCTATAACAACTATTACAAAAGCTCAACAGAATTTGCCACTTGTTATACAATTATTACTTCAAGGGTTGTATGAACAACAATCATTTTGAGTAAAAAACTTGTTTTATGCTAGGAGAGTTAAGGCTCAAACACTTTTCCTACATATCGCTCAAAGATGATATGTAGCATGATATCACGTGGTGTGGCATGCTTGGCTGCGCCACACCAATCTGCAATAAGCGCAGATTGGAGTGGCCCCAATCTGGGCTGGAACTCGCCCAGCAAGTTGATGCTGAGCGATAACGTCAGACTTTCTTTATCAGAGCTATTAGTTGGTTTTGCTCAGAATGCAATGCTCTGGCTGCTAGTTTTTTCATGTCCATGTTCACCAGCATGCAGCAACAACATTTCGCTATTTTGTTACGATTGAAGCATCATCAAAATGAACATTGAATGGCTCATAGATTTAATAAAAGCACATCCAGTCCTATACAACACAACACACAAAAGTTACAAAGAAACCCATTTGAAAACCAACATTTGGGAGTCAATCGTTGTGCAGACTAACCATCTTAAGAATGGTAAACATTTATTATGTTAAAAATAAAAAACAACTACAAAGTAAACCATATATAAAAACTATAAAATATTATTGTTAAAAGTGCAAGAATCATTCTTATGTCTTGTAGTGTACAGTTCATGAATGTGAGGCCTAATAACAAAAGCAAAAGTTTTTTACGTAAGTTTACAAGGCGCCATATTGGTTTAAATGTATTAATAACTCTGGAGAAACTGATGATACGCCATTTTATTAGCAGTTTGTAAATGTGCCTGCATTATCATTTGCAGGTGAATCGTTCAAGTGTGTTCAGGCACACGCCACCAATATCTCCACGCTCCTCATGAAGCACGCGATAAAAGCGCCTAGTGTGCGTGCACTTTTAAGCCTAGGAAAAGGTCGGCACCAGTGCAGTGAGAATCTGTACAATCAATAGGTTCAGTTGTTTGATGAAATAAGACAATAAAATAGATAAAATAAGTAACTCACTCATAATTTTCATATTCATGAGGAACCTATCATTGGTAATAGTAGTTGCATGTAAAACAATTACACTTGGATCAGTGTGTTGAAAGATGCTTAATTTGCCCTACTTCCACTGGGAAGAGCAACATGTGTTTTCTCAATTTGAATTTATCTGCACTGAGTGCTTCTGTCTGTCGAATAGTAGTCTTATAGCGAATGTCTTCGCACAAACTTAGCAAAGCAAAATGGCGTCGAATCCCTTCAAAATTTACCTTTTCTATGATTCGGAATGGAAGAAACTCCGGATCTATTCAAAGCCAGGAAACCCAGTGAATATGGCAGCTCACTGCGCTCCGATTGATTATTATGACACTTTGATGTACTCTGATTGGTTATTCTAACATTTTGATGCACTCTGATTGGGTAGCTTAGTGAATATAAACAACATAGGTAACATAGTGAATGAGCTTGGTGCATACGAAACACATTTCTACCAGATAGCTCGTTGCATAACTCCTTGGAGAGTCTTTATATTTGCTCGAGGCTGCATATGTCATGGGACTGAGCTATGGCGTAAGAAATGCCTTTTACATAGCACTGGTAGCCGTACTTTAGTCAAATAGCTTCCTAGCTCCATGCCTCGCCTCATCACCCAGCGCATAGCTCTAAATCTGCTGGGAGACTTGTTTGTTCGGGTTCTTCGTAACGATTGATCTTTATGGTATTGATTGTTGTTTCGCCTGTTCTGATGTTGAAACTTCACCAGGAACACACGTTCTTTTCATGATAATACATAATTACATATGCACTACTAGAGTAAAATAGCTTTGACCAGGATGTAATCGCAGAGTGATATTTTTGGAACAGATAGCTTGTGTTTTTTTCTCTGTTTACGTTTGATACAGATTTCTATCAACTCACCAATATTTTATAGAAATATTTAAAATGTTTTAATGGCAGGCCTGCAGGCATTTTGTTTAAGTGCATAGGTTTTACTTTATCAATAAGAAAATTTGCCAGAGTTACCCATTTTTTCTCAGCATGCAAAACCTTTACTGTGAGTGTCGTTTGTTAATAAAACATGTTTTTTCTAGAAGCGGGTAAAAAACTGGACATCTTTCTGAAGACGGTGAAAAGAACAACTTACATCGGTTACTACCAAACGATTTTAAACTCTACGCTATATTTAGAATGAGTCTATATAGCCATTGTCTATATAGCTGAAATACACCATACTCATTACATGAATGGCAGGTGCCAATCATCAGCACAGTTGCTGATACTTGTTGGTGACCATCATGGCTATGAATAGTTACAAGTGTAAGCCTTTTCTACTGTCACACTTTGCTATCTCAGTGACAAGACTGGCAGGTGTAAATAGCCAACATACCAGCTGGTACCCATTAGTAATTTAGATCACTTATTGGAGAAAAAGCTCTTGCTTAATGTCACACATTGTGATATTCATTACATGACTGACAGGTGTCAACTAACAGACTACCTGTACACACATGTCATTGAACATGATCCTGACCTTTTAAAGGCTGGTTCACACTATTTCGCCATATGTAGACATTTTCCTTTCGGTGTACGTCGTCGATTATGTGAACCACAAACCAATGACATCGACAAAGCATTGCGGACACATTGGAAAAGTTTGCAGCTGTTAAACTTCTCCAAAAAGAGAAAGGAGAACACTACATCACAGGTTATTTGCTGATGCAAACGCAGATGGGTCTGTGATACTGTGAAAATTGTTATCGACAATCACCGAAGTACTGTGGCATCAATGCAGATTTGCGGTGATTCAGTGTGAACCAGCCTTTAGGGGCAAAAGCTCATGTTTAATGTCAAACCATGCTTTACTCATTGCATGACAAGTGTCACTCCTTACACAGGTGTAAGGAGTTGACACCTGTCATTGCATGACAGGTGTCAACTCTTTAGACCTACGTACTTGTTGAAACTTATAAGTGCCCTTGGTTACAATGGGTGGCTTGACTTCCTAATTGCTGCAGCTAATGCATGACTTACTGCTGCTCAACACTAGGTCACCTGCTGGCATTTGCCAATTAGAATAATTATACAAAGCTTGCAAGCACATGCCATATAATTAATTTGAATCTACATTGGCTGTAGCAACTTTGAGTTTAATTGTTCTCTTATGTGAAAATTAGCAAAAAATACTGTCAATTATTTTGGATATTTATGGATCAAGTGTGTCTAATAGACTATCACTGTTATCAGTGTTAACAGTGTTAATGGTGTTAACAGTGTTACCAGTAACACTGTTAACACTGTTACTATTGTTAACACTGTTAACACTGTTACCATTGTTAACACTGTTAACACTGTTAATATCGTTAACACTGTTAACAGCGTTAACACTGTTAATAGCGTTAACACTGTTAACAGCGTTAACACTGTTAACACTGTTAACAGTGATAGCAACTTGTGACGTACTTTTCCTTTGAGCACTTTAACCGCAATCAAGTTTTGTCAATACTAATCTTGAAACATTCTGGCAGTCAGATCACTTCAAACATAAAAATATATTAAAATGTTAGCAAAATACCGGATATTTTCTGATAAAACATCAAAATTTCATGTAAGTTTATCTTTAAAGGTTAAAGGTTAAAGGTTGACTTGCAACAAAATTCACATTACAGTTATTTGGTATCAAAAGATTCACCATGTCTTACTCTGTTGTGTTGTAAGTGCAAAATATGTGGGAATGTGATTACAAGCTCTTAAAAGCTCAAAACAGAAACCATCTAACACAACTACATCACATTTGTGCCATTTTGGAAAGAGAATCCAAACTACGGCGGTCTCGTGTGGCTGCGATTAACTGTTCGTTTTTGAGCTTTTATGAGCTTGTAATCACATTTCCACATATTTTGTACCTACAACACAACAGAGGAAGACATTGTGAATCTTTTGATACCAAATAACTGTAATTTGAATTTTGTTGCAAGTCAACCTTTACGGTAAAGGATAAGTTTGCACCTAAAATGTGTGATACAGCTTATTCTAAGGGATAATTCTGCTGACTAGTTACAGGTATTGCCTTTTATGCCATAAAAACATTTCTTAAGAAATTCGAAAAACTATCTAGTCTAAACAAAAATTGTTGATCAAATCACAGGCTAGTCTTAAAAAACTATCACCAATTTTGAGAATGCTAGAAATTCTACAAATGCGTAGTGCTGATAGGCAGAGTCAGTCAGAGCTAACGCTCTCCGATCAATATAGATTAGCCTTGAATTTAATGTTTGTTTAGTGGAACAAAGGCTAGCAGATAATGGAGAGTAACGTGCAAGCGTCTAGTTCAGACTGTGACCGTGATTCATCTGGTACAAGCTGTGCAAAAAATGTGGTAAATTTATCAATAGCAATCTTTATTAATGGTGAATCGCTCTGAGGTGGTTTCTCTGAAAAAGGAGTAGCATTTAAAAATTTATTACAATTCATATAATTTGTCAGATACCGATTGCTGTCTGTCGCTTTTTTGATTTTGTCCAGAGGTCAAAGGTCAAAAGAAATGTGTTATATGATTTTCATTAGTACAAACTAAAATTAAATTGGTTACACAAAATTCTTCTGAGTGTTAATATTAACAGGAAGTATTAGGATGATACATTTGTTTGCCTAACTGTTTGGTTAACTGAGCTTACATCTTTTTGGAGCAGCGCTGCTAGACTTCACTTATTGTATAGGATTAAAGCTACTACATTGAATTACAATGATGAACCCCTAAAGATTAAATGTTTAGGGGTTCATCATTGTAATTCAATGTAGTACTCAGTAATGTAGAGTCACAGAATGCAACTTCTAATTTTTAAAGCATGCAGTTTCTTCAATTGCATCTATGAACTTTTCTATGAGCTTTGGAACAAATTACTGAAATATTTGTACCTTTTTGTTTACCAAACGAGACCAATGCTTAGAAAAAATGGCCGTAGGAATTGTCAGCTTACACAAACAAAATAAATGGCAGTTCAATCTTCTTTTTCACCAAATTATTAGTTTAGTTCATAGTTTTATCATAGTTTTTATAGTTTTTTCATTTAGTTTTGTCTGTTGTTAAAACCCTAAACAAGATTTTTTCAAAAAGCTAACTCGGAATAGTTTTGACAAGTACCGGTGTGTTTATAAAAAAATAGCAAAAATAAATAATAATGCATTGATAAAATTAGTTTAATAGTTTTATTTAGGTAAGTAATTAAATAAATATTAATAAATACATATATATAAATTATCAACTTAAAATAAACTCAAATTTAAAAATTTAATTTAATATTATTACTAATATTTAGAGTCAACTCAATGTTACTCAAGTTTATTATTTAAATATTTATTAAGTAATTAAATAAATTTACTTACATTTTAATTCAACTGTTTGAAATTAAATTAACTAATGCGCTAATGGAAAAAGACAAAACTTTTTTTGTTATATCACAGGTAAAGATAATTGCCACCACAGGAAACTTTGAACTATTATCTGTTATTATATTCTGACATTCTCTTCATGACTTGTATTTCTTCTATCAAAGACAGTGAAGCTGTATTCTCTAGTCATTCGCTCTTCTGAACTGAGTCTTTGACGCTTTCTAAGCAAAGCCGTGTTTGAACAAATCATTCAATTCTTTGCGCCAGCTTTTGTTGATCACTTTGTAATAAATATTTATAAGGAGAGAAGTGTGTGCATTGAGAGCATGTGAGAGTTTTCCAATGGATCAAATAAAGAACCTCTTCTAACAGTACTAGACACTCATTACTAACAGAGACTTGACTAGCTGCGAGAGATCGGCGATGACTCGGCTAGAGCCAGTCTAATCCGCTTATGCAACTCACTAAACTGCGGAGCGTTAGAATGACACCCCACAACCTTCCAATCTGTTTTGAAACCTTGTCTATCGGGTTTTACCAAAATAATGCTCCTTTTTAACGTTTAGATGACATACATGTAGTATGATTCACTTTCAGCCAACACTGAAGAAACTCTGCAACAATAAATTACTTGAAGTGGACAAAAAGACCCTCAAGTTCCTGATAGATGAACAACACAAGAATCTTAGCACAGACACTGTGAGTATCTGTGAGCAGTTTCTTAAAGGAGTATGCCGGCTGCTTAGCTTACTGCAAGCTGAGGCTGTGTATGTGTGTGTGGGTGCGTGTATATACATGCGTGCGTCTGTGTGTACACTTGTGTGCGTGTGTGATTTCAACAGCATTGTTGAATTATGGCTAAATCCAGTGGTAAGATAACCTCGATAACTGAAGACGTGCCCAGTTGTGGAGAGCAATTTAACGTTGGATTTTATTCCTAGCACTACCATTTTTTTGGGAATTGAATCCTCACCTGTTGTTTACAGGTTTAGGTGTTCTAGACCACCACAAGCTCAGGTTTAGGTCGCCATAAGTATGCCCTGATAATGCCTGTCCTAGTGTCTGTATTACGAGAATGCATTGAGTATAGTTACAACATTGCATGGGTTTGTAGGCATGGTATATTTCAGGATAGCAGCTGTGAGATAGCTATAAAAAGTGTAAGTTATAGCAATGGTAACCATAAAAATGCATGAAATAAATACAATATACAGACAAACTGTATATACATATACTATCGAAATGCCCGGTATTGGATAGGTATTAAAAATCAGCTTATAAACAGTAAATGGTAAGGTAGTTGACTGCCACTTGCTGTTAGCCTTGCACATTGCCAATGTCTAATTTGAGTGAGCTTACTAATAAGAGCAGTGACAGCAAGCATAAAATATGTTGCGCCATAACAGAGAGTGGTAATCTATTTTTACCCACATGGTGACATATATTGCCCAATGAATTCATCAATCTTGTTTAGCCTAATTGGTAAGGTACTTGTCTGGTGAATGAGAGGTGCAGAGATCAAATCTTCTATGCTATGGATTTATCATTCAAATATTTTAATAGCTATAGCTAGACAATCCACAAACTTTTAGATTTATATATATTTATATGGAAGTACAAATAATGTAAATAATAAGTGTTGCTAAATGTAATAACAATATACGACAAAGAAATAGAAATTATTTCCCATCACTAGAGGGAAACCAGATAGAGTGACAACACGGAAGCTACGATTAAATGGTTTGATAGGATTGTTTAGTCTTCACACTTTGGCTGTCTCTTCGTGTAATACCAGACTGTCTCGCCATATGTAGTACCTCTCTGTTTAGCATATCCTTGATGAGTACTATTTTATCACATGACTGAATCAATCACTATTGTCCACAAAGTGCGTTACCCGCGAATTAGGTGTTTCTATTAACACCCAACTCATATTATAGACATTTGCATGATACGGATTGACTCTGGTGCTTTGTGGAAAAAAGGTAAAGAATTGTACGTTAGAATTTAAGAGTTAACAACGCAGCTAGAGACGCACATAGTAGCAACACACACAGTAGCGACGCAAATGTGTGAAACTTGATCAAAATGATTAAAATTAAATAGCTAGTATACTAATGCTCATCATTTGCAATATTCGCGAGCACGGTGGAAGCGCAAATATTGCTTGGCTTGCGGATTTGGGCCATTTCTATGGTGTAAATAACATGCTGATTGGATCAAATCTGCGAGTCATGGAAACATAGTGAATAGATTACTGCAGTTAATCAACGACAAAACAAAATATTTAACCCATCAGTCTGTCGGTCAGACATGCTATTTATTATTCTACTTACTTACCTTTGTACTAATCAGCTCTACCCGCTGTTCTTATGTATAAAACTTACATCTGCAACAGGAAAATGTGTTTGCAAAGAGTTACTGTTTTATGAGAATTTAGTATTGGTTGTTAAGATACATATAAACATTGATTGTGACCTTTGACATAATCACTTTTGATGTATTACCTAATCTACAACCAAACCAACATGGTTGATGAGAATATACCCAAGAAAAACTAGGTAACCGAGTTTTTAGTTTTTGTCGATCAGATAATGCAAAACAGTCTGTGAACTTTCAACAACAATAATTGTTTAGTTGATTGAGGGCAACCTCTCTTATTTACGAGAGGCATTACTGCAAAAGAAAACGTACAAAAAGCAGAGTACATGTATCCTAGATGTAGACTAGGTTCTCAGCTTACACATATTAATGAAGAAAGTAAATGCACAAAAAGCGCTAGCTGCCGGGACAAGTCAACAGTCTTAACAAGTATTAGAAGACAAACAAACATAGCCTGACTCTTGTGTAACTAAGGTAAGAGATGATTCATATCAACACTGTTGACTCCTTTTAAAGCAGAACCCAGTCTTACATGAACATTGAAAAGATTTCAATATCCGACTCTCTAAATCCCTGTACAAAATATAATGCTATTCTACGCTTAAGATAAAAGCCTTACAAGTGTGTTTAACTCAACTAAGACAGCCAGTTTGTCAGGAGCCATCAGACAAGGAAAGCCCAACCTTGGAAATTAATGTGACAAGCTATTTTTAACCCTTCTATCCTTGAGTTCAATCGGTCTCATGTTCAATGCCAGCTAACATAAATCATAGTGGTCTACAAAAGTAAATATTGGATTAAGCAAAAGTATGTTGTCCAATCGGATGTAATCTTGGCTGAATTTTAATTGCTCATAGCTAAAGTTGATTGGTTGCGAGCTTTCGGGCTTTGGTTAGTTTAGTCGCTTCTGGCAACCAGTTTCTTATGATAGGTTTTTTAATTTAACCGTTATATCACTTTTACTGATCTTAGCTGACTTTGCTGACCTTCCATACAAGCACTACAGTCTGCTTGTAAACAACGACAACTCCAACAATGGTCAGTGATAAATTTATTCTCCTAACTTTAAAGTTTTCTTTTATGAAGAGATGACAACTTCAAATGTGTAAGCATGAGTATTGTTTGTGTCAAAAAGTTTTAATTTGGATAACTATAACGAGTTACAACTTACACCAGCAGCTATTAGAGGTCTCAGTTTATAACCCTTATGACACATACAGACATGTCAATATTTTTAACTGATGACCAAAGTTTGAGGCAAACTTTGGCATGCAAAATAGATGATAAAATCTTTACTATATTAAGAACCAAATCTGTCCGTTTGTCTTGTCGTCCGTGTTTCCCAAACCATGCTTGAAGGGTTAAAAAGAAAAAATTGCATTGCACTTATAATAATAAAACTCAAATATTTCGACTCCCAGCCAAACACGCCACCAACTGCTCCGCTCAATCACCTTGCTGCACTAATTTATAGCTTGTTAGTGGCATTGCTAACATCTATAAATGTTTTTCATAACATGCCAAAATAAAAACAAACCATTTATCACCTAAGAATAACTATGCACATAGCTATTACACATAACGATCTCTCACACGGCGCACAGGACTGCCAACGTGCTGGTTTATTATGATTTCATAAAACCTGAGTTGTCTGTCTTAAGATCTCGGGCTACAATAGGCATGTCGTTATGACAAGAATACTTTGTTAAATCTCTGAGTGTGCCTTGAACTACCCTAGGACACTTATTTATTCGCCTCATCTAACTTTCGCGTTTTTGCGGAGTCATCCTCTCGCAAAAATTTCATGAGCTTTAGAAGATTCTATTAGAAAGTATTGTATTTTTCTATTATTTGTGATTGTTTTTGATGTTTGAGTTTATAAACTATCATAACGAATGAGCAAAAACGCGGAATTAAATTGCTTTGTTTATTTATAGGCCAAGAAACAAATGGCAGCAAGCGATCAAATTGCATTATCGATCTCGGCTTGGCAATTCTACCTGCGGTTTACAATTACAAACTAATCCCAAATTGAAAAAAAAGTTCTTACCGGTGAACCGAACCTGAGGAATTTAATTATGTTTGTTCTACTGCATTTATTTTCAAATCACTATATTTTCGCACTCATCAGAGCTGCGAAATTAAGTTGGAGCAAAATTTTACTCTGTAGGCTACTCACGAAACTAAATACTAGCGAAATATAAGTATCTTAGGGTATGTTTATCACATTTAAACACTGACATGGCTTTGAGTGTCGGAAGGGTTATGAGCAGAAAAGTTGAATGGTATGTAGTGTAACATGGCTACCTGTTAAGGTATAAACACACTAGGCGATATTTAGAGCGATATCGCGCTGCGTGGCGCTAATCTGCGCTAGAATTCACCCAGCGTGCTCATCCAGAGCGATAACGCTAGACTTTCTCTGCACAACTTGATCGCTAGCGAGATACATTTCGATTGGTTGGATTTTACCAGAATGCAATTTTATGGCGGGTAATTATTTCTTATCGATGTTCACCAATGTACAGCAGCGACAATTTGCTATTTTGTTAATATTGAAACATCTTCAGAACGAGCACTGAATTGTTCATAAATTTAATAATAGCACTCCCAGTCATGTGCACCATACCAAACAAAAATTACAAAAAAACCAAGTTGAAAACCAACATTTGGAGTCAATCGTTGCGCAGTTTGACCATCTTGAGAACGGTAAATATTTAATACATTGGGCCTAAATATAAAAAACCACTACAAAATAAAATATGTATAAAAATAGTGAAAAATATTACAGTTAAAAATGCAATAATCGTTTTTCTTATGTCTCCTTGTAGTGTAGGCAGTGTACAATCCGTGAAAGTGAGATAGGTTTAATAACAAATGCGTAAGTTGTTTACGTTGTCGCCTAGACGGCGCCATATTGACTGACCTAACTATATTAACAACTCCGAAGAAACTAATGAGACAGAATTTTATTGGCTGTGTGTGGGCGTGCCCATTATATCGCTTACTAGTGAATCGCTCAAGTGAAAAGCACACGCTCGCGATATCTCCGCCCTCCTCATGACGCTCGCGATAAAATCGCCTAGTGTGTTTACACCTTTAGGTATATATACTATAACTATTATTATTAATATTATTATTATTATTTTTATTCAAAGTAAAACTTAGAAGTTAAGACCAAAAACATCTGACTAAAACTAATTACTGCTGTATTGCCTTTTTGCTAAAAGTATGTTTTTAGGCATTTAACATTGAAAAGAAATATTTTAGACCCCAAACCAACAGCCTTCAAGCGTAAATAATGTCTAACTCAATTTGGAAGTTAACAAACTGATGAAGTTTATGCTGAAACAGTGGTCAGTGTAACGTTCGTCAGTTCATTTATTTTTTTTTAGAGCTAATTTTATGAAGTGCAAAACCAGAAAGACAAACTATCTTGTTTTTTATCATAAAAAAATAGTTCACAAAATCAACCATTGTTTCATTTTATCCCTCCAATGATAAATAGAAAATGGCACAAGTTATTGTAATTATAATTAAAATTGATACAATATATAACTTGAAGCTGAAATTTACCCCAGCTCATCAAGTGTGCCTCATTAGAAATGATTGCTTTCATCATAGACTTATTGTTGTGTTAATTTTTCCCAGATCTATGGTCAGCACGGTCGAGAATGCATTACCAATCTCTTAAATAAACAATCTCCTACTACCACCGACTATTCCACACCTACTAAGCCACCGGGAAATTGACACCATTTCGTTATATTACAACGACTTTCAAAACTATCAGCGACTTCCAGCTTACCAGGAAAAAGATGAACATTCGACTGAAAATTTTGACTCACCAAAACTAGCTCAAGCTATTGTAGTTTTGATAAGTTAAAATATAATGAACAAATTGTAACAATTAATAACTAAAGGATGGTTTTTCTATGATGCAAAAGTCAAATTTACCAACACCACATGGTTGTGGCTTTCTTATGATGCAAAAGTCAAATTTAACAACTCTATGTAGCTGGCAGATTCATTCTAAAAGACACATGGCAACGTTTAATATGTAGCAATAAAGTTGCATATAAAACTTTCTACATGTATGGTTTGTTAGTTGGGCTATGAAAAAGTTTTACTTACCTGCCAAGAACATCACCGGTTCAGCCAATTATTGTGTAAACAAAGATAGCCTTAAAGCTTCTATGCTATTGACAAGACCTAGATATTTGTGGCTGTTGATGAGAAGCTAAAACTTTATTCATTCACTGGCAATGTCCACTCTGGAAAGACTTACTCATGTGCTACTATTTATCAATATGGGATGTAGCAAGAGGTGCAGCAGGTCAGAGCGCACACCTGAAGGATGGCAATTGTGTCCTGCTAAAACCATTCCTGGTTAACATGCAAAACCAAATACTCGGATTTGATGCCTAGGTCTGACTTAAGGCAAGGTCACACGAGCGCCGAACCGTCTTAGGTTTGGTTTGGAAGTTGTTTTACTTCGGTTTGGCTTAGCCACATGTCACACGGCATCCGAAGTCACTTCGCTTCCTAGATACCATACGTATGGAGACAGGACACTGCTTCATTGGTAGTTTTTATGTATTTGAGCTAAATACACTATTTCTATTCTAAACATAAAAACTTTGAGGAAAAATTATTAATTATAATTACGCAGCAGATTTATCAGAAGATCGTTCAGCTGCTTAAAATAAATCCCTCGATAGAAAGATTTCGCCAACTCTTCCCATCAACATAATTATATTTTTTATTAACATATGAATGTTTTTCTATGCCGAGTACATAACAAACAAAAACAGGATTTGTCATAATACTGTGGTTTTACATAAATAAATCAGTCAACGATACTTCATCAAGATGAGTATGACACATTACTTATACTCTACACGAAAGAAAATCACAACCATTCTCTTACATTTATGCAAAACCTAAGTGCAACATCGTACATTTATGCAACACAATCACAAGTCCAGGTGAGCCTTGTCTAAAATTGCTTCATGTTGTTTATTTAACGAAATAAAAGTATCGTCTCATCTATTTTTTAACTTTGCTCACACGCACTTAAGGAGAAATGTGACGCGTGCTCGCTAGAATTTCAATCAGCCAATAAGAGCAAGGGTTCGGCCACAAAATTTTGAGCAGGACTGAAATGGTTCATTTCGGCCAGAAATGTCTTTGGCCGAACAGTTTACAACTGATAGCGACGTCGTTTTGCGTCGTTTAGTTCGTTTCGGCTCTCGTGTGACCATCCCGTTATACTACTGACACACATGTCATTGAGAAGCAAACTTTCTGCTTTGCGATTTGTGATACATAATGAAATGCTTCACACAGCATGCTGCCTCCCATCATACTACCCTACATAATGCCCAACCAATATTTTAGAAACATAGCTTTTGTCATAGCATTTAAACTGTCTTGTATAGTAAAAGTTTGCATGTGACACCCTATTTATACAATTAGCCTGAACATCATTTGATATAATCATAGATGCATTGAGACTAAGAAAAAAATTGAGGAAGAGTGCTGAGATTGAAGATGGTATAAAGGCTAATTGGAAATATGATCAAATCTAGCTGTCAGTTGCCAGCTGAAAATTGTCAATTGTCAAGCCGTAACCTGGGTTACCAGTTGTCAGAGGTCAATTTTCAAATAGATTGCCAAGTTTTATATGCCAAATGTATACTAGGTTACCAGCTATCAGATGCCAACTGTCAACTGGGTTGCCAGTTGTCAGCTGCCAATTTTTAACTGAGATGTCAGATGCCAACTGTCAACTGGGTTGCCAGTTGTCAGCTGCCAATTTTAACTGGGTTGTCAGCTGTCAGATGCCAACTGTCAACCGGGTTGCCGGTTGTCAGATGTCAACTGGATTGGCAGTTGTCAGAAGGCAGCTGTCAACTATGTTACCGGTTAAAAAGTGCCAACTGTCAGCTAGGTTTTCAGTTGGCAGTTGTCATCATCTGTGGCAGCTACCAACAGATGTTGTCAGCCGCCAACAAACTACTGGGTCGCCAATTGCCAGTTAGTAGTTGGCAAACAAAACAAAGGTAAATCTTTTGGATCTGTCAAAATCAAATGCACTTATCTAAAATTCCTCTCTGAGGTTGTGTAATTCAGCTGTGAATTTGTCTTATCTTGAATTTAAAACAACAAAAAATTGAGCAGACTTTTATATCTCAACTGAAGCAACCATAGTTTGTAAGGAGCTACAGACAGACAACAGACAAATGAAAACCTAATGAAAATTCAAGTGATTCAAACTATTTTAAATCTTTCTATTCAGCAATTTAATTGGTTGCATTTTGACTTAAATAAAATGATATTCATTAATAAAAAATTTATAATAAATTTAAATAAAAAAAACCTTAGCAAAAATTAAAAGGGAATATTGGATTCACTAAAAATAAGTTATCTGATCAAGTTAGGCTCGGCTGAAGCAAATTGAATGAAGCTAAAGCAGATGGTTGCAATAACAACAAGAATTGAATAGATTTTTACAGAAGTCTATGAAGCAACATCTCTTATGACCTAGAGGGATCTATCATTTCAATTAAAGTAAAAGACAAAGCATTGTTGAAAATTGGTTTCTTTGACGGTAGCTCTTTGCTTTGAAAGTTTTTGCTTTTATCATGCAAATCTATTACATCAAGCTTTTCAAGCTGGACCTTTTTTGTCACTCTCATTGTGGCAGCAGCAGCAGCAGCAGCAGTGCCAGACACTGATGAAGGCTTTGATCAGCTTTGCTTGAGATTGTTGATGGTCAGAATAGAGACCACAGTCAATAAATGTCATCTTGTGACATGGAGAGAAAGAATTATGACAGAAAATAAATGAATTGATTATGGTCTTATGCTTGGAAATCTATTAAAACAATCCTAGAATTACGTAACCCCTGTCGTAGGATGAATTACAGGAAAGTAGAATGCTTGAATTTCCTTCCGTCTAGGTTTAATGCTCTCAGGTTTTAGACCTTGTTTCTCTCAAGTTATTACTATTACGAATTGTTTTTGCTGTGTGCTGACAGCTTGATATGAATTTGTGATGATTGATCTGTATTCACTAAAGTTCATCCCAATACCTTGTTTTTATTTGTCAATAGGCTGGTGTATTCATCTGCACACCTGCCAGCGGTGTCAACATCAAGTCCTGTAGTACCTCACTACACTGCTAACACTGGCAATAGCCAGCTCTTGGGTGGTCATACCAAAAACGTTTTATGCAATATGCACTAATAATAATAATTATTATCATTATTATTATTATTGTAAAAGTTTTTCTTCACAGTCATGTGGTGGTAGGTGACTGGTTTTAGTCCGTGTTGAGTCCGGGTCTTAACAAAAGGCTAAAGAATCCAACATCTTCCTCAACTCCACTAAGAGATGACCTTCCTCAAAATGTGAGCCATTCCTAAAATGGCTGTCTTCTGTATAGTCTCAAAAGACATGTTCACTCCCACCTCCGCCAAGTATGCTATATGCCTCATTGATATTGTTCCGAGTGCACTAATTACTATTGGTATCACTTCGGTTTTCACCTTCCACAGTCTGTTTATCTCGAACCCGAGCTCTTCGTATTTAGTAATCTTCTCATCTTCCTTCTGTACTACCCTTGTGTCTCCAGGTATTGCTATGGCTATGACCTGACTCTGTTTGGTTTCTTTATTTAGTAGTATCAGGTCTGGTCTTCTAGCTTAAATAACCTTGTTTGTCTGCACGTTGAACTCCCATAGCAGCTTCACTTTCTTATTCTTCAATACAGCTTCTGCACGGTGGTCATACCATTTTTCTGTGTAGGGCAACTCATGTTTCTTGCATATGCTCCAGTGCACTGCACCTGCCACTTTGTCATGCCGCCCTTTATATTCTGTCTGTGCGATCTTACTGCATTCACTATGTGGAACGCTGTTTCATCTTTCTGCTTGCACAATCTGCATTTCGGACGTTTGTTGACTTTTCTATCTTGGCCTTCCTATAGTTGGTTCTTAATGCTTAATAATAATAACAATAACAATGACAGTAATAAAATAATAATAATCCCACGAGCAAACGAGCGGAGCGAAGTGGGGGAGTTTTTATGATAAATGCATGTGCACACAACTTACGAAAATTATTCATCAACAATGAGACGAACCCTCGTCAAGAAATTTCATCAACAAATTTAAGCATCGGAATGTAAAGTCGTTAAAGTATAATAACGTTACAAAACACACTTGACCCTATTTAAATATGTTACCAAGTCTTTGTAAACCTTCGATAATATCTTAAAACTTACCCATCTGATCGGATTATACACAAATAGACAGATTAATTTCAACGAAAATCGCCACAAAACACTTGAAAAGCTTGGTTTAATAAAAGTTAAGACCGAAAATTGAAACGCCGAGGGACAGATAATAGAACGATGAAGTCTTGCGCAGTTCACGAAAAAAAACGTGCCCTTTTCACCAGTCTATAGCATTGTCGAACTGCCGAAAGTTTTGGCAATTAACATAGGAGTACAGAAATCGTTTCATTTTTGCCGATTTCAATTTTTTCATTTTCATTTGCCGACACATTTGAATACTTTCCCATTCTAACTGATGTCCAACGCAGTATAAGTAAAGCAAATGACGATGATATTTTTAATGTCTCTTATGAGATTATTACAATAATTAATTATAAGTTTGGATAACTACAAAACAATGACTACGTAGTACAGACTTTCTAAAAATCTAACGCAGTGTAAGTAAAGGCATGACGATGATATTTTTTCTAACGGTTCTAATGAGATTATTGCAATAATTAATTATAAGTTTGGATGACTACTGGACAATGACGACGTAGTACAGTTTTTCTAAAAATCTATATAAATATCGCAACTTCGTGATATTGTTAGCTATGCCGTTTTGAAATGTAAACAAAATTGTGCATTGGTTTTTTATTATTACTATATAAATAATATTGGTTATTCTAATAATATCAGTGCATTTTACTTGTAATATTGGCCAATATTGCATTTCTTTTTTTTGCAAGAGAAGAGATATTAACATATAATCTTTTCCTTTTATTATTGCTGTTTGTTGTATATAATAACACCCAGCACATTACAGCTACCATTGCAGGTATCCTATTTGACTGCTAATATTGCATTTCTCAACCATCAGTACCCTTTCTTTTTTCCAATATCACTTTGGTTGGGGGCTGCATGACAGTGGAATTTCTAGTTTATTATATTATTTTTATTATTATTGTTATTATTATAATTTATATCACTACAGGGATATAAACTGAGCATTGCAGAAATGTAATGCTCGCGCCTTACCTTAGACCTATATACGAGTCACCCTATAAATTATTGCTCTGAGGCTAACAGATTGCTGTAGATGAACGGTACTAACTAAAGATAACTAAATCAATTACAGTAATCAGGTTAACAATGGCCTTATTTAGGAGTTGTCCTCTACTTGCCAAATTAATATGAAAGTTGAATGCCTAACTTCATTCACTGTCTATTGTGACTTTCAAAAGCGAACATGTTCAAAAATATTTGCTCAAAAGTTTCTAGCAATGCTTTGTTGTCATACTTAGGTTTTGATTTGGACTATTAGATTATTATTATTGATTATTAGACTTTTAAAAGCTTAGTTTGAATATGCTTTGCAAAGTTTCAGCAATTTTAGGATTTGCCTCCCCTTTAAGCAAGTTTTACAACTTTATCACCAGTGGAGGCTTTGCAATTGAAGAGCCTAGCGCTAAAAGTGCCTAAGTCACATAATGTCCAATTCCATCAGCAGCTCATTAAAGATTTAAAGTTTATGGTAAATCATACTAATAGCTTTTTTGAAACATCTTTCACACCTTTCTTGACTACTGTGTTAACTTGACATTTGACATGAGTTACAAGGTTTTTTTAAAAACGGTAGGCGGGTAAGCAAAAAAATTAATTATGGACTTAGGTACTTTTGACTCAAATTACGGACTTGAGTACTTCTTGCACCGCGACATATCGCTGTGGCCTAATACAATCCGCTAAAATGCTAGTATCCAACATAATATGAGACTTTGCAATATAATGTATGATCAGAATATATATATATAATGTATGATCAGAATATATAATGAGGTTATATTATGATAATATGATACATGACTGGAATATGAGACTAAAATATTGAGATAAATTAATACTAAAAGGGGCGACCTGGAGAGTATAATGTGACTAAAATAATAAAATGAAACTATGTAATAAAGTAAAAGTTCTGCGCTCTACTCCCTATCATCATCATCATCATCATCTAGATCTGCAATGGCAGCACTGTATGGTTTAAGTTTGTCTTGAAAAGTAACTCTCGCATCTAGATGTACGTGGGAGAGAAGCGCCTTCACATCGTTGTATTTAGCCTCTTTGATCGCGAGGAAGTTTCCTGGTGGATAGGCCTGGCAAAGATTGGTAGGGTTGGTAAGATTCACCATCTTCATTCCTCTTTTCAAGATAATAACTGGAGTGGTACAGTCAGCTGTCATGGCAGTTCGGCTTGTCACCGTCTTTCCAAGTTGGAATCGAACCCCCCGAAATGCCACAATACCAGTTACTGCTTTTACAACGGGCTCGTAAGCATCTTTATAGTTCATGACAGTTATAACTGGTGTGTCATCTGGTAGCATATCATCTGTCAACGGGTGTTCAACAAAGGCTATCCGGAATGGTTTCTGTTGGTCTGTCGTCTTTATTAGGTTGACCCACTCCGACGGTAAAGTCACACGGTCCTTTTTCTTTCTTCTTTTCTCGATGCGTCCAAAGTCTCTGTATAATAAACACCTCACGTTGGTGAACGTGTAAGATTACAAGATTGCAATATACTTTTTCTCGTAATAACGTGAACTTAGAATCACATAACCAGTAATAACATCTACTCACCGGTCACAAGGCATACGACTATGTCCTGGTAAAGGGTACTTTACTTCGATTTCCTTGAGTGTGCATCCAGCTTTGTTGACTAGGCCACAGAGATAGGCGTAGATGTATCTGAAAAAAATAGAACACATGCATAAGCCTATCATTCTCATACTAGAAATATAACAGTACAACGCTTTAAAACGAGATATGTGTAACTAACACTGTCATGACGTATACTCACCTGTTCTTATTTTGCGAGAAGCAGTTGTCAGCAAAGATAGCTTAGTAATAATGTCCGGAAGCTTAGATATGTAATTGTCAAGGATTGAAATTACATCATTAGGGCCTTTCCCAGCATAATGTTCCGCATATAAGTACATGTAGGGCTGATCGGTAACCATGCTGTGTATATATAGGTTGTGTATCCATAGCTGCCGCTTGTAATATTCTTGGCCAATTCCAGTTAATGGGAGTGGTAAGTTCTTTTCATAGTCCATACCTATCACATCTGTATTTCCAGCCAGTTTCGCTGCTTCCGAATCTTCTTTCATTTAGACATTGAAGACGTCTGCCTTTCGAATGTGGAGCTCGTGTTGCGCCGTCAGCTCTCTAGCTTTCCTAGGATCCCCACCCGCCTCGGCAGCTTTAATATCTGCGGTGAACTTTTCACATTTGTCACAAATATCACTGCGGAGATATCCGAATGCTATGCTAAACTCAAAGTTAAATATATCGTGGTACAGCCAGTATTTGACATCGTTACACTCTGGCGTATCTCGTATAAATAGCCGGTGCATTTCAGCAATGCTGAGTTTGGCATCAAGGTAGCTTTTATTCTCATTTTTTGAGCGACTATAATGACTCTCATGTGATGAAAACTGCCTGATATGAGATCTTATCTTATCTCGAATATCTTCTGCAATCTTTGGATGGTTTCCATGATTGCCACGTCCATCTTTGATGTCTATGGCAAAGTTGAGAACCTTTTTCTTCAACCGTGACTCTTTGATGCCAAGTGTGCCACAAAAAGCTGACTTGCAGACATCTTCTGTACATGTTGGTAATGTGATAGAGTACGTGTAACTAGTGCGCTTCTTGGCGTCATCTTTGCGTGGTCTTCTTCTAATCTGGGCATCAGGTGTCACTGATATGCAGCCACATAGATATATATTTTGTCCATTGTGATCTGGTAAAGCATTGAAGTCTTCAAGGATTTTAGACAGTTCAGCTGGCAAAAACTTAGTGTTACACTTGCAGCGACACTGCACCAGTACCTGGACTCTTTCAGTCACCGCTCTACCTCCATAAAATACATGCTGCTTCCCTAGAACAGATATAAGAAAATTAATATTAATATAAACAACATGAACTTGACACAAAAATCACAAAGCAGACACTGCACTCCACTAGGTGCACTGACAGTTACAGTGACACAGGAAGCTGCAGGACTGATTGGAAAATTTATCCAGAATTATATAATAATATTAGTAGTAAAGGTTTTATTCTAGGACTCATTATCATAGCCTCCATATATTTCATCCTTCTATTTACTGAGATAAAGCTGTAATGAATGATTGATGAACAAGAGTCAGCTTGTTTGCTTGCCCATGACTGAATCACACTCACAGTCACATCACACTGACAAGGCAGATTGCTAGTTTCAAAAAGGTTGGTAAAAGCTTTGAAATAGCCATTGGATGTATTGTTATCAAATTACCTGCAATCTTGGCTGTTTTTATTTCATTTCTCTTCCACTTGCTTGGGGTATATCGTCTCTTCTTAGCTGAATTTGGCTGCTCATTCTCTCTATTCTCATTTATATCAACATTGTCAGCCATTTTGAGAATCAACAATGAGTCACATGACTTCAACAATACACATGATTGGTCAACTATGGACTTATGAACTTATAGCATACAATCCTTGGACTTAAGTACTTTTAACTAGGAGTAGGATCCGCCCCTCATAATCTCACTGCTTTAAACAGGGACTTAGACACATTTTTCATACAAAACAAGTGAGGACTATGTTGATTACACCCAGAAAAGTTTACAAAAGATGACAACTCAATTTTTTTGAATTTGTGACTTAAGCACTTTTAGCACTAGCCTCTTCAATTGTGGATTTGGCATAACAAAACAGGTTTTAACGTGATTGCACAGTTCGCATGGTTAGTCAGGTTACATCGTGATTGTGCATTTAGCCTTGTTAGACAGGTTGCAGTATGATTGCACAGTAGGCATGCTTAGACAGGTTGAGGTGTCAGCCTTAGACAAGCCACCAACCCTATATTGACTGATGCTCTTGGTTTATCAGCGACTAATTGATCTCACCAAGTACCTTGTAAGTGTAGCTGTATTGTCTACAACGTAATCAGTTACGGTAAAGATTATCAGGATACTACACACTTTAGTAAATAAGAACATGAGTGAAATGGACAGTGGTGGTCTGCGTTTGCCAATATATCTGAACCTACCAAAAGTTACTCACTAGCTTCCTTGTTTAGATCTTAGGCTCATATTGACGAATTTTGCTTCAGTGTCATTCCTCCTAGCTTTGGATCTTAGCTTTGCCTCTTAGCTTTACCTCTTAGCTTTGGCTTCTAGCTCTGGCTTTTTTCTCCTAGCCATGCCCCATAGCACTGTTGGCTTATGCGACATGTCAGTCTATGTCACATGTCAGTTTTTGTGTCTCATGTCAATTTTTATGCCACATGTCAATGTTTATGCTACATGCCAATTTTTATACCAGAGGTCAGTTTTTATGACACATGTCAGTTGTTATGCCACATGTCAGCAATTAAAGATAGTTACCTGAATTTGGGGATAAACGTGTTTTACACAAGCTACACACCTGTTGTTGTTTGTCAAAACTTACAAAGCCTGTCTATTTATTAATTGCAAACTTGCACTACTTATCTATCTATTGATTGCGTTCTTCAAAATGACATAAATATTATTATTTAATGGTGAGATGCGTTAAATAGTCCTTTTAAAAAGGAATTAGTTAAACTTGTTGAGACCTGAACTGCTCGAACATTTCTACACAGAGCTTGAACAAGCCTGGCTTCATTCGCAACAAGGTTACTTGTCAGCATAGATTTGTAGTAATTTATAATAGTTGTTTTGTGGCAAAAACTCTAAAAAGATTTCTATGTAAACGTACTACCTTGAAAATTCAAATTTCTATGAAATCTTTATGTTACTGAAACAATGACATCTATTTTTCATAGCTAATAAGACCTGAAAAAGACTACACTAGTTAATTGTAGTTCTGTTCTTCTCTGTAAAACGGTCCGATTAAGTTATTAGCCAAGTTAAGCATGCAATTTACACAAGCTATACAGTGAGCAGTAGATGGTTTTATTGGGAGATTACGGTACTCAGCAATCGTTAATTTCACTCGACTGGCTCCAGAGACGTCACTCACCTATCGATATAGCTTGTTTGTCTGAGAGCACGTTCTTTATGGCTGTTGTTAATACTTGTAACTGGACAGCAATCACGATAAGTAGGGCTATTCATAACCCTATCATACAATATGCTCTTTAAGACGAGCTTAACAACATAGCAACTTGCTTCAGCCGGCTCGACAAATTTAACTTGACTGCGCAGTCAGTAGGTAAGTAATGCTTCATGAGAAATCATTTCTTCTGATTGCATGACTCGATGTATATTTAAACAAATTTGGAGAAAAATGCTGTTTTTATTAAACATGACCTTACACAAAAGATTAGTAAATTTTATCAAAACTTGTTTCAAGATTAAAATCAACAAAAAAATTTGTGCTGAAATGACATCATCAGTTGGTATAGTTGACATCAGCTATTGTATTCAAGTTGCAGCGTTACGTATTTTTATTCTGCGGACCTATAGATGGAATAATCGCATCTTCACTTGATTTGAGCGGCTTAACTGTGACTAAGCTTTGCCTGTCGATTTTAATCTTGAAACATCTTGACACTCAGATCACCCTAAACATCAAAAAATATTAAAAATGATAGAAAGACCCTGATACTTCTTGATAGAATCAATTAAAATTTTATGTTCATTTTTAAGTTCATTTTTTGTAAGTTCATTTTTAATTCGAGCAAAAAACAGAAACTATTTGTTTGATTCATGCTCACCATAATAAACAAAAGAGCAGCAGATGTATGGCGCAGAGATGACGGCACTTACGATCAGTTGGCCAGTGGTCGAGTCACACCAGAACTTTCAGTCATGTTTGGTAAAGCATCCAACCACAATTATTATGGTGATAGATTAGTCCAAAGTCTATAGATCTGCCCAAAACAATTTTCAGGTGACTTTTTTATCGGAGAATCGAAGAGATTCGAATTGATCTCTAAAAACTGACAATGTAGTATTGAGTTGACAACATAAGTTAAAGTTGTAGAGATATAGCACAAAAATTTGCTTTATGTCAGCTACACAAACTTTCATTTGTCTATGTGTAACCAGTGGCAACCAATGACTGTAACCAGGGACAAATTGGGACAATATGGAAATGCATTCAATGCTTTTACACAGATGCATTAGAAATTCTTATATACTATAGAAAACAGAAATTATTTTTTCTCCAATTATAATCAATTGATGCATATTATGGTATTCCAGTGAATGAGTCGGCGTTTCTGGTTAAAGGTGGTTTAATCTTGCCATGGCTGTCTGCTTGTGGTTAGTTGCCAGGTTACCAAACTGGTGGGAAACTCTGTGTGATGATGTGACTGCCCTGTTGCATGCGATGAGACATCTATTATAGTGGCGCTGCTCTGTTTCACTGCCCTCAATTTTGAAACATGTTGACCATGTTCTAGGCAATCAGTGACACGATACCTTCAATCATATTTTATACTCAGTTTCAGTTGGTTAGTACAATTCTTCGGTTAATCATGTTACAGTCAACAGGGGATTGTTGTTGTTATGTTTGTAAACTTGCCATATGAGCCCCCCACCCCGAGACAGTTTTGCAAAATTATTGAATTCTAAACAGGCTTTTTGTTGTTACACTTGATAAAGATTTTATTCTCTAAGTTTTTAGAAAATATCAATAACCTTTTTATCTAACTTGTGAGTTACTTGTAAATCGACACTTGTGATCCTAGCATCGCTTGTATTCCTCACTCTAAATGGTTTCAAGTTTTCATAAAAGTTGAAAACCAAAAACACAAATTAGAAAAGTTGTAAAAAACTGCTTTTAAACAAAAGTAAGAAAATCACAATTTATTGATTCTAAACCCTGGTCAGCCGTATTCTTACATTTACCAGAGAGCTGTGTGTATTGGCCAACATCCAGTGTACTACTGTTGAATGTCTCTTTGATCATCAAGGTTTGCCATCGGATACAGAGACACTCTTATCATGCACAACCTCTTGTTGCTATGACCGCTAGCAGAGATCATACTTCCAAATCGATGGCTGATGCATGTTAGTGCATTTTAGCTTAGAGAGTTTATAGCATTAGTAAGGAAGAGAACAGCAGTAGTGTAGTTGTTAGATTTAAGGAATTTCAAGGGGAAGGGTGGTAGTTCAATCCTCACTACAGGATATCAGAAATTCAAAATACTGCACTGAGATACACTGGCCATAGTTGCCAACTTGATTGTGAGCCATCCTAGCAGAATAAATATGACACAATTAAGAATTGTTGTCACAAAATTTTTTTTGGCAAAACGTAAAAATTTTATTAAGATAAACGGAACTTGAGGTATTTTGAAGAAGATTGCAATGATGTTTTAACATTCTTATTAGTGTGGTGTCATTAGGTAAGATGTTCTTTTGTAGAGGTTATACTCATAGCAACGTGCTTTGCAGTAAGTTGCTGCTAGTATTTCAACCAGAAATCGCCTTTGCAATCTTCACATCAATAAAAATTAGAGATTGAAAGTCAAGTAATTTTGGAGTCGTATTCTCCTTATCATCCTTTGATTAGGTTTTTGTAAAACTTTTGCCTAAAATAGTTCAAAAAGTGCTTCTTTCTTTAATACAAAATGACAAACATTGAACTAGGTTCTTGCAACTAGTTACAAACTATATGAATATTCAGCCTCTCCAGGTCTTCAGCAGATTTAGTTTAGAGCTCAATAGTTGAAAACTGAAAACTCCAATAAGTGGGAGCGGCTTGTCATCTGGCGATTTATTTTTTCTGTAAAGACAAGTTAATAAATATTGTGCTGCTATTTTGTGGCAGCCTAATGGGAGGTCCACAGAAGTTTGAGACAGACTCTAACTATGCAAAATGGAGAATTGCAAGTAGAGGTAGATACGTGTTAAACTTGTAGTAAGTCCCATCACCAATGTTACCTTACTGTGAGTATAATCAGCTACTCTAAATGTATATAGCAATATTTTAGTTTCGGCTAAAGCTAAAAGTTTTGCTGATTTTTGTTAAATTTGAAGTTTAACCCTTTCACTGCCGCCCATGTACAAATTTAGCTGTCGACCTAGTGCCAGCCATTTTATCGAAAGTTGCTGATATTGCTTCATAATATGTATACAATATTTTTTCAATTTCAAACCCTATCTAGAACATTTTTGTTACATTTTTTATTTTTCCAACATTTTAACCAACACTGCTATGTAAAAAATTCAATGTATCTATACTTTGTGCGATGATAAAGCTATGTAAAGCTGTTGTCGCTTCGAAGCTAACACGATCCTCCACAATGTTCCTTACCCTTACAAAACTGTTACTGTAGCAGCACTATCAGAGTCAGTGCTGCTACTTTAATTATCTGTATAATCACGAAAATTTGAATCTGAGTTGACTATAATGTCATCAACATAAATAGTTACCTGTTTTCTGACTCGCGCGGTACTTAACAAAACTTACACAAAAAATTTTGTTTTTACGTTGCAAACTCTCAAACAAAATTCTTAGTTTTAGTTGTTTCATTATTTTAGGCTATTTTGTTAGATAAACCTTGGGACAACACTATCAATTTCATAAAAGTTCTAAAGACCACTGGTTATGTTGTCAACGAATAATAAAATTAAGTTACTATGCATATGCTGGGAAAGTTGCAAAAATGCGTCTACGGCACTTGACCGTAGAAAACGCATAAATGCATCTACGGCATCGAAAGTGTTAAAATTAAATGATATGACTGACCGATTTACTTAATCGCTTCAGAGAAAAATATTTGAGAAAAATATCTGTTAAGATTCTGCGTACAATTAGCCATCATAGCTATACTAACTCAAATATAGACTTATGCATGAATTCATGACATGTTGCATACTTTGTTACCGACACTTAATTTTGAGGTAAAAATAGAAAGCTGTCTTACACCATACTTCTCTTTGCGTCGTACTGAGAAAACATATTTGAATAATTTTTGTTCTTTTTGAACTCAGATAAAGCATTTTGGACCTGAAAAAATCAGAAATAACAAAACAGAATGCTGACTGAGACAGCTGACAGCATCCCTGAGGCTCTTGAGCTGTTTGTTTGACTATTGCTGACTACTGATTATTATCTATTGACCGTTGAGTGCTGACCATTGACTATTGACTGCTGACTATTGACTGCTGACCATTGACTGCTGACTATTGACTGCTGACTATTGACTGCTGACTATTGACTGCTAACTATTGACTGCTGACTATTGACTGCTGACTATTGACTGCTGACTATTGACTGCTGACTATTGACTGCTGACTATTGACTGCTGACTATTGACTGCTGACTATTGACTGCTGACTATTGACTGCTGACTATTGACTGCTGACTATTGACTGCTGACTATTGACTGCTCAATATTGGCTGCTCAATATTGACTGCTGACTATTGACTACTGACTATTGACTGCTGACTATTGACTGCTGACCATATACTACTGACTATTGACTACTTACCATTGACTACTGACTATTGACTGCTAAGTGTTGACTATCGACTACTGACTGTGGACTATTGACTGGTGACAGCTGACTATTGACTGTTGACTATTGACTGATTGCTGACTGCTGACAACAGTCTAGTAAAAGATCTCTGAGTAGATCATTTCATTTGCATCTCATTTCCAAAATGTCTAATTTGTCAAGCCTCTTACTACAGATCTCAATGGATGTAGCGGAAGATGGCCAACATTGCTGCCGATGACAGTCCAATAGGGATTGGCAGCAACAGTACAGACTTCCAAACAGGCATACACAGACTTCTAAACATATCTTCAAATCAGACAGTATCTTTCCAGAATACTTCATTCAACCTTTCTCATACAGGTTCGTTATTTTTTTTTTACCTATTGGGCTGACCTCTCTATTTGGAGTTGTCTGCCCAACACATCTTGTCAGGATAAAGAATTTACAGTCGATTTCCTGCATACGAAATTATTTCGCTTCAAGATCTGCTTCATATGTTAAAAAGATTCTATGTTTGAGCAAACATCTTTATAAAAATACACAGTAAATTTTTTAATCTGTTCTAAACAGTACAAACCAAAGATGTCTTAGAAATGGGTGAGAGAAAAAGTAGGCTAGGATTGGAAGTAGAAGTGATGGTATACAGTATACTCAACAAGGTTTTTGCTAATCTAGCTGATACAGTTTTTTTGGTTTATTGTTAAGTTTCTTGTTCTTTCATTTTCAGTTACTAAAATAAAAGACTGCAGGTGTTGCATGTTAAAAATTATATTTGAGTGTAAGGTAAATTATTTGCTAAAATTTAAAATCAAACCTTGAAAAGTGTTGGAATGGTTATGAAGCAGGGCTTGACTGTGCAAGTTTCAACTGTTCTTATAATTCCTTTGCATAAAAGTTTGCCGAAGTTCAGATAAAACAGTTATCTGAGGCCAAAAGTTAGATGGGCCGAGATCATTTAGTCATTTTCCTTTCAAATAAATTTAGTCATTAATTCAAGTTCAGCTTCTGAATAGGCTGAACTTGACCTCAGTGGCCGTCTGTGACTGATGGACCCAGCCACTAAAGACAACTTTTATTTCTCTTTAACCAAATTTATGTAGGCAATCAGTAACCCTTCACTCTTCAGTAATTCACATGTTAACATTGTGATCAACGGTCATAGACATCGACTTTGCAGATTAACCATTATCATGAATAACAATTTCATAAATTATTTCTGCTAAGACACAGGCAGTCTGGTGTGCTGTGAGAGATTGTCATGTAATCTGCAAAATTATGATCAACTGAGGCAAGGGGATCGAGTGGTTCAGAAGGTTGCCTAAGATGATGAATGTCTGGGTTCAAGTCTTGTATGGTGCAATCTTTTTTATGATGCTCTTGAGGCTAGTTCACGCTATGTTGCCAGATCTTAGCGTTGATACCTCGATACTTTGGTGATCGTTGATGATAATGATGTTCACACCTTCACAAACCCATCCGTGTTTGCAACAGGAAATACTCCATGACGTAGTGTTTTCATTTTTCTTCACCAATTTTTTCCTGAAGAAACCTTTTTGTTTTTGTGTGCTTTAATCGAATACTAGTCTCGAAGCAACTATCATAAACAGAAATAAATAAAGCACGGTATTCACGACTGTGAATTACTATCGCCGATATGGATCACATTAAAAAGGTAAACTTCGATGCTTGGCGAATTATTGAGAAAGTTTGACAGCCGCAAACCTTCTTGACACCTTCTGTGTCGCTTCGTCGATTTCATCAATTTACGGTTCACATAATCGACGATGAACGCGGAAAGGAAAATGCCGTCATACAGCGATAAGGTGTGATCCAGCCTTTAAAGTGACTTTAAACAAACAGACAGACAGACAGACAGACACGGTCTTAAGAGAAAGATGATAGGAAAGATTGGGAATAAAAAAAGCTGCCATGAAGGCTAGTTGCCTCCGGCCGAGTAGTCAAAGAGTCTGTGTTTAGAAGGCCTAACGAGACAAAATTTACTGTCAACAAAATTGATAAATAAATTTTAAAATCTTGTTTAGTCTGCAAATATGAAAGTTTACCTGAACCTGAACCTTCGCGTAATTATCTCACATTCAGCACAATGGCGGAATTAGTGAAGGCCCACTTCTCTTTCACAAAAAATTGTTTTCATGGAGCGCATGATGTGCATTTGGAGTTGTGCACACTTTGAGTTAATTGTTTCAATGGACATTTGAATGATGCAGATTTAACGATAAAAAGACACGACTTCATCGCAACTTATTGACCCCATTGGTCGATAAGTTGCGATGCAGTTTTGTCACTCTCGGCAGCATTCAGAACATTAGAGTTATTTGGAACTGCTCAAATAATAAAAAACGACCGAAGTGTGAAGTTTTAGAAAAAATAGTCTGCGTGATACTTTAATGATCATCATTCGAAATATTCAATAAAGAATTGCAAATAATAAAACTGGCTCAACTTGTGCATTTTTGCCGTTTCCATGATGTGGATCTCTTGCAGATTAGCTCAAGCTTGCACATCATGGTACAGCATTTGTCATCGCTGACTTTCTTTACCAACTAAGAAAGCAACTTGGTAGCACAGCAGGTACCAGTCACCCATTTCTTGCAGAAATAAAGCATATGTGTTGCATCACCTGCAGTAGCATGTCAATGGGAAATCCTGCCTTGATACATTAAATTGAGATCACCTGCAGTAGCATGTCAATAATGGATTCCGCCCTTGATAAATTGAGTAGGCGCAATCATATTAGCTAATAGAATAATTGCTTTCTCCTTTCAAATGAAATAAAGTAGTTATATTTTCTTCTTTGATTTAGATGTCTTGCAATGGAAATGAAATTCCCTGCTTCATTCATTTCTATGACATCATCAGTGGCCCACAAGGAAATTCATGGTCTCTTGAGAAAAAGGATGTGAATGCTATTACATGTGAAAGGGTTTCTTTGATTAGCCGAGGTCAATATTAAAAGGCATCGGTCTACTACACTCATCGCTGCAGAATTGACAGTTTGGTAAAGCTCCGCGAAATCTTAAATTAAATATAATGAGTTTGAAGAACTTTTGAATGGTCTGAATTTTTGTATTCCTCAGATGACTAGTTCAGGAAAATCTAGGAGGTAGCCATGTAAATGCAGTAATGGCTGGACTATGTTTTAATTGTCTTACATATTATAGTATATAATATATAATATTGGGTTATATTAAAGTAGGTCATGCTTTAAAACGTAAATAAAATTATAATATAAAATTATAAGATTGTTTTATACCACAAATAAATTATTATACCATATTACATTTATTGTATTTGGTTACTAATATTGCATTATTTTATATTATATAATTGCTATATATTAGGCCTATATATTTTACTATTTATTTTTATAAATTTTATATGATATTGTTATTATTTTATATCTGGTTCTATTTTATAGATTTCTGCACTATATCCCACTATATAATATCATGTTCAGCTACATTTAATATATATTTTACTTTAGTATATTCCCTTTATTACATTTTAATTTAGTATATTCCCTTTATTATATTTTACTTTGGTATATTAAATAAAAATAATTATAAAATTAGTAAAATTAATTATACTATTTTATTAAATTGTATAATCTCTCATCACATTATACTAGTTGCATCGCTTTATATATTGTTATATTATCCTTTATTACATGATATTTTATTTCTTTCAGTCTCCATAAATTGGGGTTCTTTAAAAATAAAAGATTGCCTTCTGCATTAGTTTACAAAGTCAAAAAATAAAAATTTAGTTTTGTTTGGCAGAAGGATTTATTATTTAAACTCTGTCTTCGCGATCTGTTTTTAAAAAAATTGCCGCCACATTTAGACTGAGGGCACAAGTTAGCATGCCGCAGACTATTAGCTAATGTAAATGCAGATGGGTTCGTGATAGTCTGAACATTGTTAGTATCGGTGATCACCAAAGCAGTGTGTGATAAACCCTGACCTATAGCGATATAACTTGAGTCAGTCTTTAACTACAAGCAATGTAGCATCACTGAACTTTATAACTGAAGATTATATCTCTGGGCCTTCTGTAATCATTTTCAAGCCAGGTTATTGGTTGATTTAAACCAATAACAATGCAGGTTATTGGTTCGAATCGACGAATATGGTTCAAATCGACAAGTCAACAAAATGGTGGAATTAGTGACTGCATTGTTAAACAGGTTACAAGTATTGGTTGATTGGAACGCCAACAGAGGTATTAGACTTCAGCCTTATATAAGTCACAAATGCATAGCTGTTCAAACTTACATTATTAAAGTCTTCTATCAAACTAGGTATAATTGCGGCATGGTAAAGTTCAGTGATGCTACATTACTTGTAGTTAAAGACTGACTCACGTTATATCACTATAGGTCAGGGTTTATCACACCCTGCTTTGGTGATAACCGATACTAACAAGTTTCAGACTATCACGAACCCATCTGCATTTACATTAGCGAATAGTCTGCGGCATGCTAACTTGTGCCCTCAGTCTAAATGTGGCGGCAATTTTTTTAAAAACAGATCGCGAAGACAGAGTTTAAATAATAAATCCTTCTGCCAAACAAAACTAAATTTTTATTTCTTGACTTTGCAAACTAATGCAGAAGGCAATCTTTTATTTTTAAAGAACCCCAATTTATGGAGACTGAAAGAAATAAAATATCATGTAATAAAGGATAATATAACAATATATAAAGCGATGCAACTAGTATAATTCTCATTTTACAATGCGGTGGCAGTATAACGGTGGAATATTAGACTCGCAGCATGATAAAAACGAAAAAAATATGAATCATGAAAAAAAACAGATCAAGCAGTTCGTGACGGCCAATCAGCTTGCCCAAGTGGTGCACATGTTGTCAAGGATGCTCTGCCGACTATCAAGAAAGTTTGGCATCTGCAATCTTTCCTAACATTTCAACATTGCCTCGACGATGCCATTGGTTTATGGTGTTTGTAGTAGAGGAATTATGGCTGAGAGAACAACTCCAACAGCGATATAGTGTGAATCAATCAGCCTTCAGTTTGAGATATCCTTTGCCTAGTATGATGTAGAACAAAAGTAGAAAATGTATATTTACTGCTTGAGTTGTTACAGACGCTGGGAACGTCAGCTCCTCCCTCCAGCTTTGGCAGGTGGTGCTCATCTCCCTTGGCGCAATTGTGCTTATCGCATTAACGGTTGCAGGCAACGGCCTCGTTCTTGCATCCTTCAAGGTCGAGATCAAACTGCAGATAATATCAAACTACTTTCTGTTGAGCCTCGCAGTTGCAGATCTCATGATAGGTGAGTTGAAGTCAAGTTATTACTGTCTATGTTTAGCCAGTCCTTAGGAACTGAAGCTACATAGATTGAGGAGGCTATGAATTCTAGTTTATGCTCAATTGTACACGTAGCATATGATCTGCCGGATATGCATTGTTTCCGAAACTCGCTGTCTACCACTAGCCGTGTAGAATGGCTTGGCAAAGCATTTGAGTGTGGCCAAGTGCTATAAGGTGCAGCTTTAGTAGGCTTTGTATAAATTTGTTTCTGATTAGCGAATAATAAATTAATTAGCCTATAGTATCCCACTTAAACAAGAGCAAGCAATTATTTACATACCAATAGAAAATATATGACAGGTCATATCATTTTTAATACAAATGAGATCAAATCACGAAATTGCTTTTGAGCCCTACGTAATAGAGAAACTTTTCAGATTTTCAAAACGGTTTTTGGAAATTTCACTTGAAATACAGATTTTTATCGAAGGTGGTGCTGCTCAATATGGTCAACACAGCAAACTGAGAAATTTGTCTTCAAAGATGAGGGTTGTATTTTAAACAGTATTATTTGTTGACGTTTAGGAAAGTCATAGCAACCGCACACTACAAACATTAATTTTTTTATGAATGGTGGGAATGACTTGATTTGACAAAAGTCTAAGCCACATTGACAAGTTTCACTTTGAGAGCCAATTGTGCGCTGTATGAAATACCTATTTGTATTGAAAATGATGCAACTTGTCACATGGTTAGGGCCAACTTGAATGTAGTTTCACTTTGTCCAAACTTTGTTTTTTTGCAATCAGTTGTGTCAGACATATTACAGCTACGGAGGTTTCACTCATTGTAGATCAATAGGCTTCTGATGATTATCTGTTGAATAATAGTACTACTGAGTGAGAGTGATTTTGTTTTAACTTTTATAGCAGTAATAATATTTCCATAAACTATAATAATATTGATACATGTAATTCATCAAACTTGGAACATGATCACGGTAGTAGTGAAAATGTTCAACAAAATATCTGAGAGCTCATTCTGTAAGACATTTGTGGTATTGTAAAAGAAACTGCCAGTTCCTTTTACTCTCCACAAGACAGTCAAACGACAACAGCGAGTGTTAAACACTAACGATATATAATATTATATTTAAATAAATATTCATCAGCATACATGTAAGATAAGCAATAAACCAAATGCAAACATGTAGAGAGTGGGTGTACAACTCTGTTCGAATGATCGTTTTGGGCTCCTTTTACATATTTTATTTCTTTTTAGGCTTCGCCTACTTTTCGTTTTGTTTTACGTTCAGTCTTTTAATATGATTCACTCTTCTAGTACACAGTCTCCTCATTCGTCTGGCCATCTTCAACGGTGACTGAGCCTTCTTCTGTGACAGAAAAGCTTAGCCCGGTTACTGTGGCGGCCAAAAGGTCGATCGTTACGGCCCTGACCCTGATAACAGTATTTTTATAGCACGAGTTGAAGTAGACCTTTATACCGAATAATATGATATCAAGGCAAAATCATAGACCTTGTAGTTCAACAGCTATACATGCCTTTGTCTTACATTGGGTTGTACCAAGTATGAGATTATGTCCTTAAAACTTAATTTATTAGCAAAAGAATTAATCATGTAATAAATGTAATCAACAAAATTACAGCTATGGAGGTCTCACAAATTGTAGATCAAAAACTTCTGAGGATTTCTTATTGAACTTTAGTACTACTGAGAGTGATTATTTTATTTTTAGCTGTAATAATAATACCGTAAGCTGTAATAATATTGATAATTCTTCTGACTCATACTTGCTCATGGTGCTAGTTATAAAAGGTCAAAAAGTGTCAAAATGTAGTTAGTAGCAAAAGTGTTGATCTACTAGTTTGCATCATCAACAAGTCATCCACAAGATGAAATTGGAAAAACCCGCAAGTCAAGCAAGTTTTGTTACTTGTAAATTTTTAGCGAGTGTTTCATGCTTTTGGAAGATGGAAACAGCACTTAAGGCTGATGCGCAAGAAAATACCGTGGAAGACATGCTATGCCTCGAATGGTGCTAATACCGAGCAATATTTGAAACATTTTGGAGTATTTAAAATTTTAAATGTTTTCTACACCATTGTTCCTATATCGACAGCCAGTGTGCTGCTAAGCGAGACAGGAGTGCTTCACAATGACCTCTGGTGTAGAATTCTTTCTTTTAACAAACTATCTATGCTAATCTGTTACATGCAAATGTTCATTGAAACACATCACACAATAGTTAAACGGGCGCACAATTCCAAACGTGCATCATACGCGCAATGGAAACAATGATTGCTTTTTGCCTCTGAATCATAGAAAAGTTAACTGAATTAACTTTTGGCCAGTTCAATATTCAGATGTTGTTGTGCTGAATATATTTACGTTTTCTTAAAATAAAAAGGGTCATAGAAAACTAAAATAGACTGAAAACCTTAGTACTACTCGGGTTTGTCGTGTTCCATTTGTACTGAAGGGTAATCACATCGATTTATCCTTGTCTACTCTAAAAAGTGCTCAGCGAGAGAATTGTCCACTCAGTGTATAGGGTTGAACAAACAACACCAAACCTTCTATTTATTCTGCCATTTCCTGACCCTTTTTTCTAATCAGATCGCATGCTTACATCTAATTAAGTTAGTTCATTCTCTTGGCTGTCACCTGTCCTTCTAGACATTTTTGATTGGTGTTATCACATCACCTCCACATTCTGCTAACCGCATAACTACAAAGAGCTTACCAAAGAGACAGGTCATTGCTCTACCATATATGTCCATTTAATATCCTGTCTCCTGCTCTGAATCTATAAGACTCATAAGAACTGGAACGGTGAACTATCTTTCTCAATAAACCCTAGTAATACAATTACCTGATGAACTACTGACTAGTCTACATACATAAGTTGGTTTGTCGGAGAGGGAAACTTAAGGTCAGAAACACTTCCTGTAACCACTGATGGTCTAGAAAAGATGCCAACACTACCATTTGAACTTGTTCAATTTGCAAATAATTATTCAGTTGTGACAATCAATCAGAGCAGATCAAGTGCAGGCCCGTAAAAAGGCTTGGCTCACTTTGCAAACGAAAAACGAAATACTCCATTCACATAAACAAATTTACGTAATAAAAATTCAATATGGTCCAAAATTTTATTCATAGAAATGTTACACATAATTTATATTTACATGCTTGTGCCTAATATTAGTTGACTGTGTAGCTGGCTGTCACAAATCCAATTTCTTGGGTAGAAAAAACTAGCTATCACCGACAATATAGATCAGTCAATGTGCTCACTTGTGAAGCAAATTTTCCATCATTAAAATCAGCTCGGCAATACCTATGAATGCTAGTAGTAACACCCAAAAATCTTTGTAGGAAGGTTTTCTGCAGAATTGTTTTTGCTAAATACATATTTGCGCAATAACTGCTGTTCCTGTGTTACAATTACACTTACTACTATCCTGAGTCTAGTGCAGTAATGGATTGTCAATGATAATAAGAACGTGCACAATTAGTCGGTAGTGTGGCAGGTTGGTAGAGTATCTTAATGCTGGCATGCATGGCTACTAAGTTGATTCTCTGAGTTCGAATCGCGTATACTGCAATCCTTTTCCTTACCTTTAAGCATGGTTTCAGACAGACAGAGAGACACAACTCTTATTATCATAAACATTGAGACACAATTGATATGTACTGCATATAACAATATGTATATTATATATACGTATTGATACATAAAGTTACTCATAGAGCTACTCCTAAACCTACTGTTTGAATGCACAAGTGGGACAACTCCATCTACTATGATTACCGCCTTATAATATTTTTGGGCAGAAACATAGAAAATCCCTTGATATGATTTTGAGCAAGTTTTACATAAAGGGTAGACAACTCCATAAGACCTTGACTAAACACGGATGGTTTAGGTGACTTCTTCCAAAGCAGTTTATTGAACAAATCACTTTCAAAACTTGATTGTCCAAGCTGAAAAAGGTTAAAGTTCTTACAATTTCATTTAACTAATCAGCATGCAAAGCCATACAATGTAGCTACAAAAATGGGTTGTTTCTGTGGATGCATGTAAAAATGGTTGCTAATGTTAAAAAAAGCATTTTCTGAGACTTTCACAAACTTTGACAACTTGTTTTGGCATGTCTAATGCTCAGACACACAGTTTTGTTACTTTATTTTCAAAAGTTAACCAACAAGAAATACATTAATGAAGGATGCAAACTAAATTCTCTGCTCATTGCTGAACTAATTCTACTGCAGAGACACTTGTTAAGAAAAACTTTGCAAGGCAAAACCATTAATATATTTTATGTGACAGAGTGAAAGACTGAGGTATTCGCATTTTAAATGTTAGCTGTTGTAACTTGACACTCAATGCATTTTCCATAATATTGGTGAACGTTATAATTCTTTTTGAACTACGTGGAATACCCGTGTGTTTGGGTCATCCTGAGCTGTCCAGGTAACCAAATTAAACAGTATATTTTACTATGGCAGAGACACGTTCTGAATCGTCAATTGCTCTGTCTTCTCTCAGTGTTCACTGTACTGCAGGTCTGGTGTCAATGCCTCTGTACACAACGTTTCTCATCCTTGGTGAATGGCCTCTTGGACCAATCGCGTGTGATATATGGCTCTGCATAGACTACACTATGTCTAACGCCTCTGTAGCCAATCTTCTCATCATCTGCTTTGACAGGTAGAAGCACTCTTTCTGTTGACAAAAATATTTGAATCGTCATGGTTTCATGTAGCTTTATAATTTTAAATTCTTTCAAATTCAAATTTTAAGTTTGAAAATTGAAAAAAATGAAAAATTTAAGCTAAAAATTTTAAATTTGAATTTAAATTTCAATTTGCTAAGCAGCAGGCAGTTCCACGTATTTGCAAAAACATTCTGCTATCAAAAATTCACTGACCTTTTAACCTCTTTTTTGATAAATTGACATCCAGGGGCAGTTGAATCAAAACTAGATTATTGCAGGAGGATTTTAAGAAATAATAAATAATAGAAACAATAAAGTGAGTAGTTAGATATCAAATATTATTAAGTTTAATCGATAGATTACAGAATAGATTATCACTTGATTTTACCCGGTAGCAGTGCCAAATGGGGAGTTGTCTTACAGTGAAATAACCTTAGTTGGATCAGCTTTTTAATATTTACTCTGGGGGGTTTCGCCTGGAAAACCTAAAAATACTCTTTTGAGCAAATAGTTAACTAAATATATCAAACATATTATAATATATTGTAATATAGAATAAAATAATATATAATAATATAATATATATGTTATATAATATATTATAGTTTATATTATAATATTTGGTATATTGTATACATCATAATATAATATAATTATGCTATAATTAACTAAAATATAATATATATTATATATATTATAATATGTCTAATATATTATGGCATAATATACATTATAATTATATATTATATAATATATAATGTGTTGTAATATAATATATTATAATAAATTACATATATCAAATATACATATCAATATTGTGAAATAACCGCTAATCTGGTAATTGGCAAAAGCTATACAGCTTGTCACCATTATAGAGGTGTCAGTCAAATGCAAGTGTGCCATAATAAGACCTTACCATAGACATGTGTACAATATATAGTACCTTATAATAGACATCTGTTATACTCATAGTACAATTATTATATGTTACGTTTAAGGTTCATGTCTGTGAAAAGGCCTCTCAACTATAGAGCATGGAGAACAGGCAAGAATGTTGGAGTCATGATAGCCATAGCTTGGGGTGTTTCTTTTCTTTTATGGACTCCCTGGATAATTTCATGGCCATATATAGTCGGAGAGTGAGTATGAATTTTCTATGTAAATGGTATTTTCATGCAATCTATGGTTGCATTTCAAACTAGGGCAGAAGATATATTATGTTTGGTTTAGGGGTTGTTTATGCAACTCCACATGCTGTCTATGTGGGTATATGACATTTGTTAGTTAAATATATAACGTGTATGGTGCGTCTATATGGTTATGTTGACATGAACCTTGTGTTGGTTCTACATATGGTGACCCTATATATTATGCTGATACAAAACCAAAATTCGATATAGAAATATATATTATGTTAGTTATGTTAGGTCTAGGGGTTGTTTGTGCAACTCTAAATGCTGCCTATCTTGGTATGAGACATTTGTTAGTTAAATAGATACTGTATATAGTGTGTCTACATGGTTATGTTAATATGAACCTTAGGTTGGCTCTAGTTATGATGAGCCTATATACTACGCTGATACAAAACCAACAGTATATATTATAGCCTGGTAGTCTAAGTCTGGCTTCAGATAAGCAGTGGAGGTTTGATATCCAAGACCTACAGCATCTGTTTAAAGCATTTTATTTGATTATGTCGCTTATCATCAATGACAGTTTTAAAAACTTCAACGAGTTGCTTTATATGAAAGTACAAAATAAACGACACCAAAACCTCAAAATATATGAAAAAATCTAAAGTTATGCAGAGAAAGTTCTTTTTGTTGCTTAAACTCGTGGACTCCTGAAAGGAAGAGTGAACTTAACAATGCTTTGGTTCGGTCTGAGAACGAGTAATAAAAACATGCAGCAAAATCAACTAGTTTACACTAGATAACTTACCCTAACTTACACTAGATAACTTACCCTAACTTACACTAGATAACTTACCCTAATTTACACTAGATAACTTACCCTAACTTACACTAGATAACTTACCCTAACTTACACTAGATAACTTACCTTAATTTACACTAGATAACTTACCTTAACTTAAACTAGATAACTTACCCTAACTTACACTAGATAACTTACCTTAATTTACACTAGATAACTTACCTTAACTTACACTAGATAACTTACCTTAACTTAAACTAGATAACTTACCCTAACTTACACTAGATAACTAATTTCAACTTACACTAGATAAATTTTTTGAACTTACACTAGATAAATTCTTTTAACTTACACTAGATAACCTACTCTAATGTACGCTAGATAAAATACATCACCTTTATGTATTGATTTTAGATACAAAACTGTGATGTTCTGAGAAATAATGATGGTTGCATGTGGAAAATTACTTCATATGCTGAGAATGGCCTAATATCATTTAGTTTGCTGATGATTGATTTTTGTGATGTCATCGGTTAGCATATTTTTTGCAGACGAACAGTGCTTGACGATGAGTGTTATGTACAATTTCTCGGCAAGCAAAATTTGGCTACTACCCAAATCGTCACACTTGTAACTTCAATCGTAGCTTTTTATCTTCCTGTGACGGTCATGGTCGTTCTGTATTTTATTGTCTGTCTCAAGACAAGAAGACGATTTCCCGAGAAGCTGCAAGCAGGAAGTAAGTTTGCTGGCACCTAAATAAATCTTATACAATACTGACATATACTATGGATGTCGCAGGTGACTCACAGGTGACTCACAGGTCAGGTTGCGCTGCCGAGACAATTGGATTTTCAAGTTAATCTAGTGAAAAGTCAGCTAGATATTGTGAGAAAGCTAACTTGCTGCAGCACACGAGTACTAAGTTCTTAGAAACTGTTTTCCAGTTACACTATTCTCGATTGAAATAAAGTGGTCTGCCCTTTAAAGATTTGAGCAATGTGTGTAGATTTAGCAGCTGTCAGACTTCCTTGAAGGGTGAATGGCAGCACCAAATAAACTGCTCATTAACCAATAATAAGACAGATTTTGTAAAAATTTATAACAACCGATAGTCTTGTGGAAGCATTTGATTTTGGTCGAATGAAAATGTAATGAAAAATGAGCTATCGGTAGTTTGAGCTTTGTTAACTTGATGATTGTTTGGCTGAAACAACCAGTCACAACAGATTGGGTATCGTTCAATTTTCTCACACTTGTGTTACATTGTTATAGACAACAGAAGTGAAACGTTTGCTTGCATCAGATGTAGATATTGTTTGCAGCATAAATCTTTTTCTTCATAACTCATGCAATAATAAGCAATAAGAATGGCAAACATATTTACATGCATAATTTAAGGCGTGTAATTTTAATTGACAATTCTGATTGGTTAATCTGCTCATTAGAAAAGCGAATTGTCATCACGAAAATTGTTTGAAAATAATAACAGATTATTGGTTAACTTACACACAGTTAAAGCGTGGTTCTAGTATCGCCGCCAAACTCTAGCAGCAGAACATTGGCGGTGCTAGGCTTGGTGGCTAATGTTTACTTCAAACCGCATGGTCAGGCGTGTATTTTTAAATATAAACAAACGCTAATTCTACTTCTTTCTCTCTACCTACCAATATTACTACTCATACTAACCTACACTGACCTTGTCAGTACTGAGCTGGGTTTTTGCGAGTCAGTGAAAACAACTGTGTTCCATCATCAGCCATGCTGCTGCCAGTCACGATGCCAATTGGAAAATGCCGGCTTTTACCTATAGAGCTCATTTTGGGAAGGTTTTGTCTGTGGCTCCTTGTAGAAGTTGAACAGCACTAAACTCTTACACCGACTGCCGGCAGCTAACGGCAGCCCTCGGCGCCTAGGTTCCAAATTCACTGCCAATAACCATGCAAGCCAGCTGCTGGTGCCTGCGGTGTATATGAGAACCATGCTTTAAAATTGTGTAGCTCTTTATCTGAGCAATCACCCTCACTAGTCATCATTTATCTGAGTGATCCATGTGACAACCACAGTTAAAGGTTCTCAAAGCCAACTGACTGTAATAAAATGCTGTGTCTGATCAACGTTTTATTGTTCTAGGAAACTTCCGCCGGCTTTTACCGAGCCTGAGCTGTTAAACACGCACACATGTTCACACGCGTATACTTTTAAAGAAATCTCACAATGCCTTGCAACTTACTACAAGAACGGTAACATAATCACTGTTATGAAACAGCTAACTGATGACTTTGCTGCCTCAATAGTGCGAAAGCCTGTTATGGTTGGCCCAAATATTTAGCAACTCTGGAGGAATGTGCAGGTTTATTAATTCAATAATTTCATCTGACTATGTATTTGTGAATATAATCAATTATTCCACTATTTTGACTGGCATCCTGGTAGTCCTGTGTGCAGTGTGAGATCACCAGGTGCAATATCTTTAATTACACCAGGCACCAGTTGAGTGGTGCAGTTGTTAGAATGTCAGTCTATCATGCTGCAAGTTGCTAGTTCAAATCCTGTAAAGGTAATCTTTTTTTACCCAATAATCAACTGGCTTCAGACAGAGGGAAAACAGAGGGTTCTTTTATTGTTTCTGTTTCAGAATTTTAATGTTTTTAGTCTAAAATTATTGTTTTAGCAACACTTGAGCTCTAAAACCGTCGAGATGATAATATTCGCTAATAAATATTTATTTTTCTAACAGACAACCTCGCCATAAAGACACTTATTCAGCAGCCTGTGGACCTCGTCTTCTCTCTAAATTCCCTTGAGCATGATAAAGTTGAGGAAACTTCATGCAAGGAACGAATACTTGACTGTATTGGTATTTGCTGCGAGATGCATGACACGTGAGTTGACTCAGCAGTTTTTTCAAGGAAAGATGTTTACCAGATACATTGTTTGAAATCAACATGACTCATGTAATCTAGGTTAAACTTTGAACAGTATGCTGATGACTTCTTAAGAGATAAGCAGCCGTGTTTTGGTAGCAGGCCAGTGGTTTGAGTAAAGCTTGATCATTTTAAGGTAAGTATTAAGTATTTTAAGGTAAATATATCACCAATCGTATTAACAATATAGTTGTGTAATGGCCATCTCTTGTTTGATTGCTGAACTCAAAACTGGTTTTAAGTTTTAAATTTCACCTGGTCAAGGCAGCGCGTAAGCGCCAAAAAGCCGCTGCGATGAAAACTCGTGAAATGTCTAATCCAGGTAATTAAATTATGGCACAAAAGGCCTAAGTACATAATAACCCCTTATTGGGACCGATCACCTTGTACTAAAGTGGATCCAACCATAATCGCTATACAGTAAACAACCCTATAACCTACTTACACATTTATTTCACTGAATGTAAAGAAATTATGTAAAGTTTGAGCTTTGTATTACACAAGAAATTTCATATAATGTGAAGTGTCAAATTTTCAAAGTTGGTTTGAAAAATGACAGTCCCAAAAGGCTGGTTCACAGCATATCTCCATATGTTGGTGTTGTCTTCTCGACAATTATTCGTCGACTATGTGCACCGTAACCGATGGCATTATAGAGCCAATACGCATATGTCGAGAATATATATTACCTTATAATAAAAATATGTACAACACATACTAATTTATAATAAACATATGTGCAATATATAGTACCTTATAATAAACATGTATACAATATAAAGTACCTTATAATAGACATGTGTACAATATATAGTACCTTATAATAGACATGTGTACAATATATAGTACCTTATAATAGACATGTGCACAATATATAGTACCTTATAATATACATGTCTACAATATATAGTACCTTATAATAGACATGTATACCATATATAGTACATTATAATAGACATGTATACCATATATAGTACCTTATAATAGACATGTATACCATATATAGTACCTTATAATAGACATGTGTACCATATATATTACCTTATAATAGACATGTGTACAATATATAGTATCTTATAATAGACATGCGTACATCATATAGTATCTTATAATAGACACGTGTACAATACCTTACAGGATGAAAATATTCACGGAGTTAAGTTTCGCGCACATTGGCTTTTTCATGTTTAGTCGCGGACTAATTTATTTGCGGATGAACACAATCACACTCTATTAAGAGTTAACTCTATTGCAGCTAGCAATAGAATTAACCGTTCGCAATGTGTACATCGCGTGTTTAGGTTTCCATTTAGCTGCCAACTACGAGTCGATCATGCTAAGCTATAAATTTCTTGCTGCGTCCAGAGGTTTTCACGAATACTCATCGCTTTGGCGGCCTTTGATGAACCAACAACTTGTGGTAAGTAATGGGTTTTTTTCAAAACCATTTACTAAATTAATAATTAAATTTACTTTGATCCTTTGGCAAAACACAATATTTATTTTTCCATTCCTACCGCTTCGTTATTTGTTTTAGTGTGAGAGAGGAGCCCAATAATCTGCACGACCCATTTTCAGTAAAGCTAATAAATGCAGACTGCGCACCGGTTGGTCATCTACCCTGTGAAATAAGTAGAGTAAGCAGCTTTTTCATCATACACGGAGGCACAATGACTGCAAGGGTGGTGGATGTCATTCCTAGAAAATCACCAACCATTCAGGGAAGTCTTGAAATTGAGGTAGAAGTGACCGCAGCTGCTAACGAGGAGAGTATATCTATTTTAAAAAGGGAACAATAATTGCTTTACAATCACGTCTTTGGCCAACTAGAAGATCGTTGCAATAGCAAACCATGAGAAGGGTTCTGATGATAACTGCCTTACCAGCCATGTAGTAGTGAGAGAATTGCCTTTAACATGTACCCAAGACAGTGACAGCGATATAGCGCTGCCTTTACCAAAATAACTAGTCAGAGAGCACCATTCCACGCCAGTATTTACTTATCAAATGTATCAGTTTAATTTTATTACCAGACAACCGCCATATGGGCGAACTGTTTTTATTTACTCAATTCATTGTTTGTAAAATTTTATTTGCATTTGAAATATTGTATTTGTACACTCAAAATTGTTATTAATTATAATATATTTATACATAAAAATATCTCTATATAAATATCTCTAAAAACTCCTAAAGAAATATCTATATAGATTTTTATCTATATATAAAATATATATATATTCTGAATATATGTATTTCTACATATGAATATATATAATATAATCATGTTTCCAATATTCCTGCCTCGGTGAACCCATTCCGTATGGCAGCCCTCTGTGATTGTAACAGAAAGTGCCTGTACATCCGTGAAAGCTGCTAGAGTAAAACCTTCTGTGTATACCACGTGTTTATGTTTCTGTTTAGCTAAGAATTTTATGTCGATCATGCTAAGCTATAAATCTTTGGCTTCATCCAGAGGTTTGCATAAATATTCATCGATTTGGAGGCCTTTGGTGAACCAACAACTTGTGGTAGGTTATGAGCTTTTTCAACGTAAAGAACCGTAGGAGATTTTTTCGATGATGCCGTGCCGAATTCCGAATAACTTGTGACAACCTTGAATAATTTTGTAAAGAAGTGTGATGCAATGGCAATAGGGTTAACCCAAAGCCCAGGCAATGATTTAAAAAAATGTGGAACTCGGCTACATTTACTACTTCTGCCTAGCGACTAGCTTTTAACTTGAAACAGTTATTCTCCCTTGTGCTTAAAAATAGGACTAATTATTACTGAACTTTAAAGATTCGCGGAATCGTCTGTTCGCGAAATGGCGAACTATTAAATCCATCGAATATTTTCATCCTGTAGAATATATACAGTAATTTTAGAGTGTTAATAAGTTAATTGTCTGCACTTGGCCGATATGAGTGGGCAATTTCCCAAAATTGAGTGTGATGTCTGCTTTGCTTAGGACAGGTAATGTTTTTAAGGCCACTGTTACACATAAACTCTGTAATCTTGGCTGGGCATGTCCGAGTCTAAGTGGGCTTGTCCGAGTTTGGGGGTGTGAAGGTGACCTCCAAACTTGCATTTTCCTTCTGATAACATAACCAAATGAAAATATCGAGGAGGAGCACTATGGGACAGGCTCGTCTAAATAATATTCTAATATTCCACATATATAAAGATGTTGAAATAGATACAGAATCAGTTGTGAAAGATTTCTGCCATGGACACACTGACAGAACAAGAGCTATTGCATTACGAAAGTAATAGCTCTTGTTCTGTCAATGTCCCTTACAGAAATCTATAGTGTTATGAGTTTTATATCATAATTTTATTATCATTCGTTGAATAAAAAAAAAGTTTTGCCTTCCGTGAACCATAAATAATATATTTAGGTAGATTTTGATGCTTACAATTGATTGCATTCATGCATACTTTGAGGGTTGTTAATGCTTAAAAAGTCCAGAGCTTCGGGCTGCTGCTCCGAACCCCGTTGGGGGTTTACACCACCCCCAAACCCCCAGGTGTTCCTAACTAGTTGCCTAATATTTGCCACCCCAATTTGCAACCAGGGAATACAGGCCTGGTTTTCAATCATCCGCCTTTAATAAGTGTCGTAAGTCCATGGGATCAGTTATGGGAGTTCCGTTACGAAACTTTTCAAACAACACATTGCTGTTCTAGATTTTGGGCTATTAGGGTTAGACGATTGCAGTATGATTCTTTGAGCTTTACTTTATGTGGCAACTTACTTAACAACATCTACAACTAGGAATGTAAAAAATAGAGAGAAAATAGCGTTTACTCTATTTATAGTAATCTGAGCTTTGGTAGCCTCAGCACCCACTGAATGTGTAAGTCCAGCTACCAACAGCTCATAACCTTATCAAATGTCCATTAGAATTATGAGAACCTTGGCTATTTGAGTGTCTGCATTTTAAGCAGAATTCTACTAGAGGGAAAGTTTATATAAGTAAACATATTGTGCCGGAGGAGCTTGTAAGAGATTGAGGTAGCTGAGGTATAAATAAAATTTTTAAAATGATGCCATTGAAGTCAGTCTTAGGATGGTAAAAGGAAGCAAATATTTTGATTTGTCTGTAGGGATGACGAACTCGACAGCTCAGATCTGAGTGTAACCCACACATCTGGCTACAACTATGGCCACACGAATAACTGTGACACCCTTAACCCGCATTCCAATAGACAAACCTCGAGCATGCGCTCCTTCTCAGCCTTCCTTAAAAGAGCTTTTTCTCGAGAAAATGTTGAAAACGAATCCAGAGAATTTACTGAAATAGTCGAATGCATTACCACATCTTTTAATGAAAGAATTCCAACACCCGAGCCGACAACTCTAAGCAATCACATTATAGCCAGAAGTAACGGTTCGCACAAACCATTTCCAAGCACTCCTACACAATATAATGCTACACCAGACGTGGGGCACACACCACTGATTGCCGCCGCTAGCAGCAATAGTTCAACAGAGGACAGAGGTGATCGCTCACCAATCCTAAACAAAGAACATGAACAAAATGAATCTCAAGTCTCACAAAAAACAGCGACTCAACGACGAAAACAAGGTCACGAAAAGAGGCAAGAAAGTAAGGCAGCAAAGACATTGAGCGCCATCTTGTTGGCGTTTATTCTCACATGGAGTCCATACATGGTCTTCACTGTTGTCAATGCGTTTAATGCAGACATCGTACCAGACACTCTCTACAAAATAGGTGAGTGTTGATCGTTATCTCTTGAGTAACTTACTTGTAAGACCGAGCAGATATAATACAAACATCATGTGACATTGTTACAACAAATTGTTTCCCGTAGTGTTTCTGATTAGGTGAGCAAGGGCAATTAGAGTTTTCACCATATTTGACAATGGGCAAATAAATAGGCCAATCAAATGTTGTTGATTGAAAAATAAACTTGCACAAGATTGTATTATATTTTATCGGAAATTTTGCATCATTTTTGATTGCTTTTGACATTTGAGGTGATTTCACTGCAGGATGTTTCAAGATTAAAATCGATAAAACTTGATTGCAGTTAAAACACTCAGACCGAGCGAAAGTACGAATATGACATCTATAGCTGCAGAGACTAACATGATAGAGACATGGAACGCTGCAACTTAAACCCTGATAAAAGCTAATATTAACCGTAGCAACGATAGCAACTAGCGGCGCCATCTCTAATGTATTTTTCTTCTTCGAATTTTAACCGCAATCTTGTTTTGTCGAATCAACCTTGAGACATCTTGGCAGTCAATTTACATCAAAAACAATCGCAAATGATAGAAAATATCGAGACTTTCTCATGACATCGACTAAAGTTTGTGAAAGGTCATCTTTCACTATCCGTACAAAGCAAATCTATTTTGCTCATGTACAGAGTGCACAATTCCGTAGAGCATATTAGTCGTGCAGTCTAGGTAAGACAGCTCTTTTATCTGAATGATGATTCACTTCTCAGTTGCCTTTGGTACGGTATGCTATAAGTTGATTACAGACTGTTGGTTTCTAAGTCAGGTTTGTTTGCATTCACCCCTTAATTACCTGAACAATCACCTCCTGGCACTTTTCATGCTGACAGCTGACATCAGCTTCATTTACCCTAACATGTGCTTCAATAGACATTTATCCTTTCAGTTCATTTCCTTTTTTGTTATAATTGCAGTGTTTGACTGCACAGTTGATTAATGATGAATTACCATCAGTTGTAAAAGTTACATACATATACCCGTATCAAGAACGTCAACGACTTTTAATGTGCTTCTGAAATTTGTATATGGTACTGTACAACTTTTGTGTATGGTTCTGTACTGCTTTTGTACATGTTACCGTACAACTTTTGTGCCTAGTACCGTACAATTTTGCATATAGTTGTAATACTGCGGAGTTGTGTCAATACATGTAGTTCTGTGCAACATTTGTACATGACATTATGCAACTTTGTGCTACCTAAGCATTACAGTGAACATCTTAATTGCAGGCTGTTGGTTCTACCACCTAAGCATTACAGTCAACACCTCTTTTGCAGGCTATTGGTTGTGCTACCTCAACAGTACAGTAAACCCACTGTGCTACGCCCTGTGTAACATAACTTTCCGACAGACATTTCTAAAAATAATCACATGCAAAGTCAAGCAGAAGCGGAGAGTCGATTTAATCACAACCCGAGCCTGGCGGTTCTAAGACTACAAGTGAATCATTGAAGAGATACAAAGTGCGATGAGTAGCGGGTGACCATGAGGAGAGAATGACAGACTGTGGCTCATCATCATCATTTATAGGTGCTGCGGTAAAATCAGAGAGACTTTCAAACATAAAACATTGCTTGTGATTGTATCAGATGTGAAACAGCTGGAGTCAACAGCGGCAGTTAACAAAACTTTGAAGTAAAACTTGTGTATATATATATACCTAAAATATTTATTTTTTATATTATTTATGTTAAATTTACAGATACTGTTGTGCAATGTCTCAGGAAACAAGCATCCAGATAAACAGTAAAAACTGCCAGTTATACGGCATCATGTTCATGTCAGAGTACATTGGACTTCAACGTAAGCTTTCACGGAAGACTGAAGGCACAATAGAAGACAAAACCATTAGTAACTCAGCAATAACTATTGCAACTAACTAGCAATAACTATTGATACAGGATACAATGAGTGACAGTGAATAAATTGGCTCAGCAAATATATAATAAATAACAAATAGAATCGTAAGACACCAGAGCAAAAGACTAACACAGTAAATAGTGAAGCGTACCAGACGAAACAATGGTTTTTCTTCAAATTAATTGTCCTCTCCTGAACCGGAAAACAGTGACTTTTTAACAAAAGAACCGCTCTTTTTGGCACCATCCGATACAACTGTGGGTAAATTTGCTATCGATTCTGCTGACCACTGCACACCTACAATATACAGGAGTTGTGCTTTCATTGTAGGGAAAGCCAACTACATATGACCATATATAAAAGTTTGAAAAATGCAGTCAAATTTTGCTCTATTACCTCATAATCATTTCAGCATATGAATTTTTCAACTTGCAATCTCAAAAAGTATAAAAATTAAACAAATGGGAATGATATCGAGTGTGAGACGGTTGACTTGCAACAAAATTCACATTTCACCATGTCTTACTCTGTTGTGTTGTAGGTGCAAAATATGTGGAAATGTGTTTAAAGCTAAAAAACGAACAGTTAATCGCCGTCATCACAAAACCGCCATAGACTGGAATCTCTTTCCAAAACGGCTCAAATGGGAGGTAATTGGATTTAAACTGACATTGAAAGCGTGTGCTCCCCTTACCTTAAAATAACTGTAATCATGAACTCTAAACCAAGTAAAAATGATAAAAAAAAATAATTTGTCGATACAAACTAATGATACAATAGTTACTGTACAGTCATTAAATTTAATAACTAGGTTTGGTTTTTCCTTTCAGTTAGCCAAACGTGTGAGTTTTGAAAGAGCCTGAAACAGATTAGACAATTTAGGATTAAGCAATTAGGGAAACATTTTCGGAACAAATTATTTACGTTGTAAGAGCGCCTACTGTATTTACTGCAAACAGAGACAATTGTTTTTTGAACTAAAACAAATTAAACAAAACGCTATGTACTCTGAAAATAATATTTGCTCCAACACACAAAGGTTTTGATATATGAAGCTAATATCAAGATTGAACAGCTTGGTAGGTAGCTCGTAAGTTGACTTCACACCCAGAGAGCAAAATAGTAAATGCAGTAATCTCCCCTGCTTGGTGTATTTACCTATTGCCGTTTCCGTGTATCGCGGGTTGTCGGCCTAAATTAGAATATGTATAGCGATCTACTATCCGTGTCAATGCCAACACATGAAAGCCAGCAAACAGTCTGTTGATATGACCGTCCCCTAGCAATGAGTGAGTTGATGTCAATGATAAAATGGGATCTGTTCTAAAAACAGCTCCTAAACGCTTACTACCTTGCTGAATTTTGGACTCTTCAACTCACTGAAAAAATATCAATAAAAAATAATATTGTATGTGCCTATACAAGTGTACCGCATGCACAAAGACATGTACAAAGACTTGTACATACGTACATGTTTAGTAATGGAAAAAATTTGGATAATAAAGCGTTATGAAGTGCTTGAATTTAGTACATATTTCATGAGAAGTTCAAGTTCGAGGTGATTCTGGAATGAACCCCATGAAGTAGGAAATATTACTGCATAACCAAAAAAATATTGGGCAGCTTTGGGAATCTGGGAAAAAGAGCGATGAGGATTTTCAGGTGGATGAACCAAGTTGCAGAACAAAGGCTAACTGCAAAGGATGTTTAAGAGATAAGTAATTATAATAGATGAGTTAATCAAATGTTACTACGGTTAATACCAGTTAATCAAATGTTACTACGGTTAATACCAGTTAATCGAATGTTACTACGGTTAATACTAGTTAATCGAATGCTACTACGGTTAATACTAGTTAATCGAATGTTACTACGGTTAATACCAGTTAATCGAATGTTACTACGGGTAATACTAGCTAATCGAATGTTACTACGGTTAATACTAGTTAATCGAATGTTACTACGGTTAATACTAGTTAATCGAATGTTACTACGGTTAATACTAGTCAATCGAATGTTACTACGGTTAATACTAGTCAATCGAATGTTACTACGGTTAATACTAGTCAATCGAATGTTACTACGGTTAATACCAGTTAATCGAATGTTACTACGGGTAATACTAGCTAATCGAATGTTACTACGGTTAATACTAGTTAATCGAATGTTACTACGGTTAATACTAGTTAATCGAATGTTACTACGGTTAATACTAGTTAATCGAATGCTACTACGGTTAATACTAGTTAATCAAATGTTACTACGGTTAATACCAGTTAATCAAATGTTACTACGGTTAATACCAGTTAATCGAATGTTACTACGGTTAATACTAGTTAATCGAATGCTACTACGGTTAATACTAGTTAATCGAATGTTACTACGGTTAATACCAGTTAATCGAATGTTACTACGGGTAATACTAGCTAATCGAATGTTACTACGGTTAATACTAGTTAATCGAATGTTACTACGGTTAATACTAGTCAATCGAATGTTACTACGGTTAATACTAGTCAATCGAATGTTACTACGGTTAATACCAGTTAATCAAATGTTACTACGGTTAATACCAGTTAATCAAATGTTACTACGGTTAATACCAGTTAATCAAATGTTACTACGGTTAATACCAGTTAATCGAATGTTACTACGGTTAATACTAGTTAATCGAATGCTACTACGGTTAATACTAGTTAATCAAATGTTACTACGGTTAATACCAGTTAATCAAATGTTACTACGGTTAATACCAGTTAATCGAATGTTACTACGGTTAATACTAGTTAATCGAATGCTACTACGGTTAATACTAGTTAATCGAATGTTACTACGGTTAATACCAGTTAATCGAATGTTACTACGGGTAATACTAGCTAATCGAATGTTACTACGGTTAATACTAGTTAATCGAATGTTACTACGGTTAATACTAGTTAATCGAATGTTACTACGGTTAATACTAGTCAATCGAATGTTACTACGGTTAATACTAGTCAATCGAATGTTACTACGGTTAATACTAGTCAATCGAATGTTACTACGGTTAATACCAGTTAATCGAATGTTACTACGGTTAATACCAGTTAATCGAATGTTACTACGGTTAATACCAGTTAATCGAATGTTACTACGGTTAATACCAGTTAATCGAATGTTACTACGGTTAATACTAGTTAATCGAATGTTACTACGGTTAATACTAGTTAATCGAATGTTACTACGGTTAATACCAGTTAATCGAATGTTACTACGGTTAATACCAGTTAATCGAATGTTACTACGGTTAATACCAGTTAATCGAATGTTACTACGGTTAATACCAGTTAATCAAATGTTACTACGGTTAATACTAGTCAATCGAATGTTACTACGGTTAATACCAGTTAATCGAATGTTACTACGGTTAATACCAGTTAATCGAATGTTACTACGGTTAATACCAGTTAATCGAATGTTACTACGGTTAATACTAGTTAATCGAATGTTACTACGGTTAATACTAGTTAATCGAATGTTACTACGGTTAATACCAGTTAATCGAATGTTACTACGGTTAATACTAGTTAATCAAATGTTACTACGGTTAATACTAGTTAATCAAATGTTACTACGGTTAATACCAGTTAATCGAATGTTACTACGGTTAATACTAGTTAATCGAATGTTACTACGGTTAATACCAGTTAATCGAATGTTACTACGGGTAATACTAGCTAATCGAATGTTACTACGGTTAATACTAGTTAATCGAATGTTACTACGGTTAATACTAGTTAATCGAATGTTACTACGGTTAATACTAGTCAATCGAATGTTACTACGGTTAATACTAGTCAATCGAATGTTACTACGGTTAATACTAGTCAATCGAATGTTACTACGGTTAATATCAGTTAATCGAATGTTACTACGGTTAATACCAGTTAATCGAATGTTACTACGGTTAATACCAGTTAATCGAATGTTACTACGGTTAATACCAGTTAATCGAATGTTACTACGGTTAATACTAGTTAATCGAATGTTACTACGGTTAATACTAGTTAATCGAATGTTACTACGGTTAATACCAGTTAATCGAATGTTACTACGGTTAATACTAGTTAATCGAATGTTACTACGTTTAATACCAGTTAATCGAATGTTACTACGTTTAATACTAGTTAATCGAATGTTACTACGGTTAATACTAGTTAATCGAATGTTACTACGGTTAATACCAGTTAATCGAATGTTACTACGGTTAATACCAGTTAATCGAATGTTACTACGGTTAATACCAGTTAATCGAATGTTACTACGGTTAATACCAGTTAATCGAATGTTACTACGGTTAATACTAGTTAATCGAATGTTACTACGTTTAATACCAGTTAATCGAATGTTACTACGTTTAATACTAGTTAATCGAATGTTACTACGGTTAATACTAGATAATCGAATGTTACTACGGTTAATACCAGTTAATCGAATGTTACTACGGTTAATACCAGTTAATCGAATGTTACTACGGTTAATACTAGTTAATCGAATGTTACTACGGTTAATACACGTTAATCAAATGTTACTACGGTTAATACCAGTTAATCGAATGTTACTACGGTTAATACCAGTTAATCGAATGTTACTACGGTTAATACTAGTTAATCGAATGTTACTACGGTTAATACTAGTTAATCGAACGTTACTATGGTTAATACTAGTTAATCGAATGTTACTACGGTTAATACTAGTTAATCGAATGTTACTACGGTTAATACCAGTTAATCGAATGTTACTACGGTTAATACCAGTTAATCGAATGTTACTACGGTTAATACTAGTTAATCGAATGCTACTACGGTTAATACTGGGCAACAAAAAGATCAATTTAACAAGCCAGAAAAGAGTCCTCACCTGAATTCCACCGCCTCTTCACCGCTTCCTGTATATCTTCAACCTTTGGAATCTACAACAGCATGGCTCGTACACATGCTAGATGGCACTTGCTCTTACATAAAGAAGGTGCAAGACTAGAATATTACAAAACTTACTACAAGAAATACTAAAATCCATTTTAGATTTGTCTCCCTTGATATGACTCAAATATATATGGCTGTCATATGACTATTAGATATCTGCTGCACAGCACTTTCTGTGACCTGTGCAATTGCTTGGAAAGAGCAAACATATTTGCTGTTTTTATATTTTTTATTTTAGGCTATAAAAAGAGAGGTGCTGTTTCTAGAACATTTAACTGATTTTAATAAAAAAGAATTTATCTTTACAATAATAAAAGCAATGTCTGTCCGAATCCACACCAATAGCAATAGAAAAAGAATTGCTTCACACCGGGATTGAACTCCTATACTCCCATTTAGCGTTCAGCGCACTAACCACTATACCACTCAATCGCTTCAACTCTCACTCATTAATTATCCATATACTGATTCTTATTACGATCTCTCACAGTGCACGAAACTGCCAAGTCTGTTAGTTCAACTAATAATAAATCTTGCTATCTTTCAAACTATTTCCATAGTGATAAAATATGCGGTATTAACAGACAATAGACCTAGACAGACAATAGGCACGAGTTCTTGGTGATACGCCCGAGAAAAGTACAGTGTCATAATAATGCATAGATGTATATATCCAGCTACAGAACTATGATAATAAATGTTTGCATCTATTATTGATCTGTGCAAGCATGATGGTTAACTAGATTGTTCCATGAGGAAATAACTCCCATCTCACATTTTTCCTGCAATGTGTAGACAACTGCAATGAAACCTTCAAACCAGGTACAGTAATACTTCAACTTACGAGTGCTCCAACGTACGAGAAACTTGAGGTACGAGCCAGCTTTTAAGCACGGTTTAGCACTAACATATGAGCCATATTTAAGATACGAGCAAGTGAGTCAGTTGCCAAGTATGCCGAAGGTGTTTTATAACAACAGCATCAATCTGTATTTTCAACTGCACAGGTTATAATTTTGTACCGTGTTTTTGTGCACGCGTTTCTGTGCAGAATTATGTGAATTAAAAGTACTGTGCGTAGACCGAAAGTTTGCCAGTAAAATGAAAAATAATGCAAAGAAAATGCAAAGGATAACAATTGATATTAAACGGAAAATTATTGAAAAATATGCGAAATGTGTATGCATTATTGAGCGAGCTAAGCAATATGACAGAAATACATCCACAATTATCAAACAGAAAAATTATATTCAGGGTATTTAGCTCGCAAAATTACTAACCGTAGTTTCTAAACGGCGCAGCGATCTTCACCACCGCTGATGGAGAGACCGCTCAGGCATTGGATATAAGATAAACAATTGGCCGGTGACAGCGTAACTGAAACGACGCTATTTGAAAAGGCCGGTGCTACCTATCAAAACTATAAAAATAGACATTCGGACAAGTTGGCTTGTGGTCGTGCATTAAACTTTTGTGACGACACCTGTGTTCGTCCTAATCGCAACATGTTGAAAGGGCGACAAAGGCAAACGTCCTTAGATAGGTTCATCTTAAAACGGCCGGCTAGTCGTGAAAGCGAAACAAAGGGAAAATTAGCTAACTAGCGAGAAACTTCAAACTATGAACGCCGAAGAAATTTTAATTACGTTAAGTTAAAAATGAAAGTTTGCTTTTAGATTTGCTTCTAAGTTTGTCTTTTAAGACTGATAAAATCCAAATTTATCAAAGTCAACTGTTGTAATGAAGAATAACTTATATATCTCTCTCTGGCAAATGCTAGCGTTAGCTGCTATTGTATGTATTTAATTTTACATTTTAATTTAACACATTTCCTTGCATTATTTTTATTTGTTGCTTTTTAAAAGCAAGTGGTAAGTTAGGAAAATAACCAACATGTTGTTTCTGTTACAATATCTTGTTTTGAGTGTTTCATTTGCATTTTACAGAGTATGGAAACCAATAAATATATATTTAATTGTTCTAAATATAAATAAATTGCACCAACATGCGAGTAAATTGACATACGAGCTCAGTCTCGGAACGCATTAAGCTCGTAAGTTGAAGTATGACTGTACACAGTTACAGAAACACACGCTATATCAATAAATCCCACTTTGTCATCGTAGGTGTATCTGTCAGTCACAGGTTTCAACATCATTTCCCCGATTTTATCCAAACTTCACCTGGATATGCTCTGTTTTCCACCTTTCTGCCTTTTGAAACCAACAATGTTTAGTTTCAAAAATCCATTCGGTTCCTGAAAACCTCTTAATCACCGACATCGCTGAACTTACCACTAGAAAGTAAGTAAAATTTAATACTTTATATATTTATTTTCATGTATTATTTTATGTATCAATTTAAGTATACTAACTGAGGCTCTGAATAAAACTAAAAACTGCTAAAAAATGCCTCATGAGCTGCGAGCCAAAAATATATCAGCTTGTAGAAAAAGTTCTCTGCTTTCCAATGCATATTTATTTTAGCCTCTATGTCACTTGATGTAGGCTATGCTGGCTCTGTTATACCATTTGACAACCAGGAAGCCATTATCCTAACCGCGCTTGCGATGGACCAAGGCTCATAACTCTTCTATTGCACCTAGACGGCCAATTTTACTGCAAACTATAGCAAACATTTGAATATGTGCAATGAGTTGTGGGGGTCTTCCCATGTTTTGTGACGATTCTGACGACCCGGCGACAGGGATATTTAAAAAGTGACAGACGAGACGACCATTTATCAATGTAGGTGACGATAATTGTGTAAGTAGGATTACTAAAGGTACGGCGACACGTAACAAATATTTCGTTAGTTCTGAGTTCTGGCCGAAATCACGAAAAATTAGATTACTGTAAACAAACTATTAGCGAGCACGATTCTAGCAGCTTTAGCAATTACTATAGTCCAAGACATGTATCGTGACACATAATAAAAGTATGAAAGCAATTCAACATACATGTAGAACACATGATGTAACTGTTTAAGTTGCGCTATTCTATAATTTTAAAATTTATGTAGTCCAAGAACATAATGCGACACGCAAGAAATATATTGCGGAAATTCACCATAGTAAATACGATGCAACCGATATGATTGCGCTAAAGATGGCAACATCTTCTACCACAAAACTTTTGCTGCTAAAAAGGAAATACAGCGTACCCTCGAGATACGATTACCATGATATACGATTTTTTCACCATACGAAGTCAAATATTGTGAGATCTTCACCTCGCTATACGAATTTTATTTCACCATACGATTTTGAAAAAAGTTTCGCCCGAGTCAAAATTTGGCGGTCGGTGTGCTCATAACGCATGTCGAAATAAAAACGACATCGAAACATAGTTTGCCGAATACTTTTTCAGAACGTTTAGAAGAGACACGATGATCGACTTCACTCACGGCATCATTCCGCGTGGAAAATTTCGTGTGAAATTCACAAGAGAAAGCAAATATTCACTTGTAGCGTTATAATATATTTTACTATAAACTTTTAGTCAGCATACGTATACAACTACAAGTATTTATATTTCATTCTTTAGCTATGGAATCTGAGACCGACACAAACGTTACCAAACGAAGGAAAAATGATTTCTATGTCAACAAAGGTGGACTTCGTAAATAAGAAGCAGGTGCACGTATTATTAACATTGTCAAGGAATATGATCGTAACCAATCAGCATTTGCAATTATTATCAAAACAAGAACTCCATTAAAGCAAGCACAGGAAGGAGCTTACGACTGAAGATTCAAAGGAGTTAGAAGGCCATGCACTCAACCAGCATTCTAAATGAGCAAACATTTAGCAAGGGCGAGGAAGTAGAAGATACAGCAAACCCCACATCGGCAGAAATATTTCAAGTGATTAATTTACTGATGTGGACTGGTATATTAAAACAATGCATGTATAATATTTTATCTCATGTGTGACATATTTTTCATATTTTATTTGTTTCCTTCTGATTTTATGTTTTATTTCCTTGTTTAACCATGTCTTTGAAGGTGGGCTTGTTATCTCCTACGTGAATACAATTCATCGTATGTATGTAACTCATATAACTAACTACTCAAGATAGTTGACGCATCCACTTTACTTTCTGAAACTTGTTAAAGCCCTGTCCTATACGGTATAAATACGTACAAACTTTGTACGTACGGTTACATTTATTCTTGTGCACATTTCATACAAGAAGAAATACTGTAGCACCTTCTCTGGATCCTACTACAAGAGTTAGCTAGCTAGCAGTTTTTTACTCTAGAAGAAAAATTGGACAGGACTAGACAACTTCTTTTAGCCTGCTAAAAATTCCATTTCATTACGTATTAAATTAATCTTCAAGTGTACAGCAACATAATTAGCATTGATACGTTTTTGCCTCCTCTCTGCTTCATTTGCTATATGTGCCAGCTAGAGTCAAGTTACTCCAAAGGTATGTACATCCTGTATAGTAAATAAAATCTCATTTTTCTTGTCGGTAGCCATTAAATGGTCAGGCGTGTGAGAGGCCGCTTTTGATAACTGCATCGCTCGGCCTTTCTTATTAATTCTGGTTAAAAAAAGTTTCAACCAGACACGCTGAATTTTATAATGAAAGTGAAGACAGAAACTTATGAATGATAAACCTCGTGATAAACAGTTGAAATTCAGTAAAATAGTTCAAAATACATACTAAAAATCAGTTTAAAGTGTAAGTTTTGCAAGCCAAACTTATTCGAAGTAAATTCAATGTTTATGTTATGCGTACATTTTGAAGGTAAGAACTCCTTACCGTACAATCTGCATTTGGTAAGCAGATTATACGTAATTTTGCATTTTACAGTATTGCAGATTATAATCACTAGGTGCACTTAATACAATGCAGCTACTGTATGTAACTATAGTTACTAAAATTAACATACTATTTTGTTACTAATTTTCAATATATACAGCATTTTTATAAATTTTTGGACGATTTTTATCTTCTTTTTTTTCATTGTATAATTACAATGGTTTCTATACCCGGACATACGATTTTTTCACCATACGATGCCAACCTTGGAACGGATTAACATCGTATCTTGAGGGTGCACTGTACAATTAAAAAATAAACAGTTTGTAGCTAATGCGTCCAAACAATAAATACATACAATAACGCAATCTAAGCAGTTGCATCGCGTGTACTATGTTGAATTGCACTTATACTTTTATTGTGTGTCATTATACATCTCTTTGACAATACTAATTGCAAAAGCTGCTGGAATCGTGCTCGCTAGCACGATTCTAGCAGCGCAGAATAATTCTGTGTGTTTCACTCATTTAGTGATTTCGGTTAGAACCAACAAAAAATTTGTTACGTGTAGCCGTACCTTTACTAACCTATTATTTGTCCATAAATCAACACGTTCAACCGAAACTTCACTAGTTTTAGTTTGAAGCATCTGGTCCTGCATTTATAGACTGCCAAATAATTAAAGTAAACAGCAATGAAATGCCACGACATTGACAGCAAATCCGTTTCCCAGTCTGTGACTGACAGTGAATATTAAAGACAATCTCGGTCTATTTTCAGTACAAGAAATGTAGCCCTAAAAGCCTGAGACGGCTGTCACTCTTCGCGGAGTAATCAGCAATGCTCCCAAACATTACTAATAAGTTTGTGAAGGTCGCTGATTGAGCCATGCTTTTGGTTAGCAGAAGTTCAAACAGCATGTTTCAGGGTTTTAACTGCAATCCAGTGCCACCAGAATGGATATTTGTATTAAAATAACGAATGTGAACAAAGAGGTTGTTTTGGTTGCCAACTTGTAAAAGGTGACAGTGATTTTAAAAGTGACGACAGTGATTTTAAAAGTGACTATTCTGACGACAAATCTGTGTGGTAGGACCCCCAGTTGTTATGCAATATTGTAGAATATATTTACAAATCCCAAAAATTAGTAATTAATTTTGCTAACTTCTAAACTATATCAATAGCGATAAAATTATTATGATCAAATTGTGAAGCAACAAGTAGGGACTGCTTTCAAAATGTACTACTGTGTTAGGGATGAGTGTTTACAGCGAGAGTTGTCCACTCCAATGAAGTGTTGTGGGAAATCCAGAAATTCAGATGACTGAGGCCAATTATCATTGGTCAACTTATTTGTTAGTTTCTATTGGTCAAATTATTTGCTATTAGTCAATGTAGTATTGCTCATTTGATAGTGTCGGTGTGCGTAGCCCCAGCAAATACCTACAGTAAGCATCGGCAACAGGTTATGTCTGTGTGTGGCCAAGCGCTCAGTTGAACTTGATGTCCGTAAGTGTTCATTTTGCTGCCAGACACTAACTAATAACAAACATGCCTTGTGCTAAAATTTGAGATATTGCCAATTCTTAAACCCTGAATGTCCAGTTACAAAACAATTTTTTGAAAAGGCCTAAATATTTGATATCACATTTTTTCTATTTTTACACAAATGTGCAGACTTCCCTCTCACCTGCCGAATGTAGTCATTTGTAGTCGGTATAACTGATTCGCGGAACCCTTTTAGCACTTCTGCTCCATCTTCTGTAGAGGGTGACCAGACACCTGCTTTTGTTGTAACATAAACAGCTCCTCCGACGAGCCCACATTTGGCGGTCAGGCTGTCAACGATAAAATCGAATCAAGCCAATGAGTATTTTTCTTTAAAGATTGACTTGCAACAAAATTCACAATATGACATCAAAAGATTCACCATGTCTTACTCTGTTGTGTTGCAGATGCGAAATATGTGGGAATGTGATAACAAGCGCTTAAAAGCGAACAGTTAATTGCAGCCACACGAGACCGCCGTAATTTGGATTCACTTTCCAAAATGGCTAAAATGTGACGAAGACTTGGGAAATGGTTTCTTTTTATACTTTCATGCAACCTGATTCGTCGAAATATTTTCACAAATATACTTTACGCATTTAATAAAACTATGTCTATTGTTCTTACGCGTCTGTTTTATCGTCATTGTAATGCTGTCACTTTTAGCAGTGATATCTTTCAACTTACCATAAAAATTTGTTTAATTTTTTAACCTTAGCTCGAAGGAGTACATATCATTATCTGATAATCATGACGAGCCTGTTGGTCATCTGTGATAATATAAAAGTGCTGCAGAAATTATTTGCGAAGTATTGGTTCACATGATCAGATTACGACTTGATGATTAGATCAAGCCGAAACAAAACTGTAAAGTAGCGAGCATTTATATTTGATTCGGGGTCTTCGGTAAAACCCGAAGTGTTTTGTCATAAACTAGTGCTACGATAAGTTTTATATTGAGCGTTTTATTAGCCTTTCAATTCACGTGAGAACATCAGGTGACAAGACAATAACCAAACTAATGACTACATCAGAGAAATAAACAGATTCCAATCTACAGCGGCTCTTCGTTTTGAGATTGTTCTGTTTTGAGTTTCTTTCTGTTTTGAGCTTTTAAGAGCTTGTAATCACATTTCCACATATTTTGCACCTTCAACACAGCAGAGTAAGACATGGTGAATCTTTTGACACCAAATAACTGTAATGTGAATTTTATTGCAAGTAAACCTTTAAAGATAAACAAGCTTTATAAATACAGTCATACCTCTACATGTAACATGTCCGACATACGGAAACATTGAGAGACAAGCAAAATTTCAATAAAGTTTCAGTCTTGAAATATGAGAAACGTTTGAGATACGAACATGAAGCGGGTTCTCAATGGCCACTTAATGGCCAGCTATGTGGGAGGCCGTTTTTGAGAACAGCATCACTCGGTCTTTTTCGTCGAACCCTTTTGAAAAAAGTTATAAAAAGGTCAACTAAAAGTTATAATGAAAGCGAGGCAAACAGCGCCAAGCCGGAAACCAATAATAAAAACTGAGACAATGTTAAAGTTATTGTAAGTTTAGTAAAATACTAAAACTTAGCTTCAAGCAGGGTGTAGTAAGTTAAATTCATTTGAATTAAATTAAAAGTTGGTGTTAAGTTACATAGCGTCACATAAGTCTAATGTACTGAACGCATTGCTGTCACGTCTCTCTCACACCACTGTTAGCAACTACGCTTGTCTTGAAGGTAATAACTCCATACAGTGCTGTACATAGTAATGATACACTTTATTGCAGATCATAACCACTAAATAAGTATTTGTTACGTTGTGAGTGTAGGTGCTGAATTACAACAAATGAATGTTTTTCCATCGTAATATCCTGTTTTTGGTTTTTTTTTTCGAAGTATGGGAGCAGATTAATTTAGATTTAGTGATTTTATATAGGATTGCATTGAGATACGAGAACATTGAAATTTTGTATAAGCTCAGTCCCAGAATGCATTAGGCTCAAATGTTGAGATATGATTGCATGGTGGTAAATATAAGGCTATGTTTACACCTGCACTGCTAGAGAGGAATACTTCTGGTACATTGTCCTGATGCAAAACAAGCACAATAGAGCATGATCAATAACACATTCACATCACTATGTACAAAAACGGTGTAACCAATCTATCGCGTAAAAATCACTTTGTGCTCAGATCTGCAAATCATAAACATACCAGTACAAATTAATTTAATTACTCACACAATCCAAAACTTAACAACGCCTCAACAAACATACATAAAATTATATATACAAACAAATATAAAAACCATAATATAAAAAAACATTGAATGCAAAACTGCTCAAAACTAAATTGTACGCAAGAACTACATTAATGAGGATTCTTTTGTTATTCCTATTTCTATTATTACTCCTTTATTTCTATTGTTATTCCTCTATTTCTATTGTTATTCCTCTATTTCTATTGTTATTCCTCCATTTCTATTCCTTTATTTATGTTGTTATTCCTCCATTTTTATTGTTATTCCTCTATTTCTATTGTTATTCCTCTATTTTTAGCGTTATACCTCTATTTCTATTGTTATTTCACCTTAATAATATGCGATAGAAAAAGGATAAGCTCGGCATGTTGTAGAAATGATGGGAAAAAGAAAAGGCATAGCACACTCTAGCATAAGAAAATTGATTATCACTAGCTATTATTACTGATTATTATTAACTCAATATTACTAGCTGTGGATTGCTGTCTGTCGGAAATCGACAATGACTTGCATCTTAGCGATGTCTGTTTGGGTCGAGCAGTATGGTAGAAAAGAGGTGACCCAGTTCTCAGTAACTGTGAGATTAACGTGAAGGGATGCCTTTGCAACACGTCCAGTCTGATAGAGCCAAGTAGCCATTTTACTTGCCTAATGTGCGAAGGACAGAGGTGGATCTTTAACATGCCCAGATTGTTGGTGTGGTACACGGGGCCTTTAAATTATAGTCTAGATCCAAAAGACCCAGCAATTTGGGGTTGAAAGCTTGCTGAGAGCTTTTTGTCAGATCGGCATTAAGCAGGACTCGCACCACCAACCCCATGGTTGACAATCAAAGACGCTACCACTCGACCACCCTGACACTACTAGCTAACATGAATAAATTTAAAACCAACTTAGCTCATTCATTTTTATTATTACAATTTGAATTTTTTAGAAACCTTTGCATCTTTGGACAATTGAAATTGTGGAAAGTACAGGTGGCGAATCAATTCATGACTGTGGTGGTATACAATGAAACCTAAGAGTCAATCTGTGAGAAAAGACTCAATTTTGGTAATTGCATTTGCTCTATTTTCTCTCTATAAACCTCTTTTGCACAAACAAGGCATACGTGAACGCAAAACAAGCGCTCGACAAACCCTAGAAAGCCTCAACTACTACCATATACGAGTCACTACGCATCAGCAAACACTGCTTATGAGATCCTGCAAACAAATTCAATAAGGAAGCCAGTTATTAAGGTAAGAATGTCCATAATACTTAATAAAAAATAAAAGTGAGACATGACAATTGCTATCACTGAACTTGAAGTCAGTATTCGAAAAGGTACAAAAAATAAAAAAAGTCTTACAGATGAAAATTCTCTCAAACGAAAACAAATGCTGACCTCTCTCATCTGCCTATGACCGCATTGTCAAGCATGGAAGTTGCAATCCCCCCTGCAAAAGTCAAGCAACCTTTGCCTATGCCTCTATTAATCTTTACTACCACAACTTTCTAGCAAAATCCATAAAAAAGATCTGATGATTGGCACACACAACTTAGCAATACACAGCCATATGCTAATACTCCATCGGAACCATATAAAGTGCCCTTGCGTGTGCTTCTGGGAGTTTTTTCTATAGAGAGTTTTTTTTCTTTTAGGTATATGTTTTTTTGGTTACCATAGTTTAGTTGCAAAATGTAAGGAGCGCCGAGTGGTCGAGACATACAGCATATTTGAAAAAATGTTAGTCTCAAGGAAATAAGGACAGCCGAAGAGGCATTTAACATCTTGGGAGTTGGTGAGTGCAGACATGTTATATATAGGCATCAGTCTTGTTCTAATACTATGAGGTATCTATTAATATAGTACTATTATTATATTGTAACAATTAATATATTATAATAATGTTACTACTGTACAAATAAAATTAAAAAAGTTAACATCGAAAAGTAGAAAAATGGTATCAGGTATCTATTATTACCCGTGTCAAAATAAAATGAGATACAGAAAAATCTGAATAATTGAAAAACAAGAGACTGTAACTATATTTTTTGTAAAAACTTTATAGCTATATGAGCAATTCTGCTTAGTACGATGTGATTTGCGGGTGAATATTTAGAAAAATGCTTAATAGTACGAACATGGGCGTGCACTTAATTGGTATCATCAATAAAACTAGAACAGCTATAACATATATACTGCCCTGATCTGACAAAACACAGCTCAAATTTGGTAAAATTTGACTTTTTCAGCGTTTTACAGACTACAACTTAGCGCATAATATCCACCAAGCCTTTCACCAAAACAATTATCTGAACTGCAATTTTGATGCATTTAAACTACGAAACACAGTAACTGTGATGAACTTGCTTTTATGCCCTCGCATAACACAGCAGCTGCACTTGCTGTGTTCTGACTGAAATTGAAACTGTTAATAGTTAATCTAGTTATCCTTTGGATAACATAGCAAGTGATTTTGGTTGGTGGCATTTTATAAAGTCGATTCGTATTGACATCGTTGCTCTAACACAACTGCGTACTTGCTACCATGGATGAACAAGGGTCATCAACTGAGAATACCGCATATGGTAAGTAAAATTATTACTTTACTAGCAATTTACATCATGCAAATCCTTTTGTTCACTGTTTCATATCATATACAATGTTTTAAACACTATATCATGGATAAAACACACTACACTGTTGTTCATGCACTGTTATTGATGGGCTGCAATCCATTGCTACACCCATTAAAATACACAGATCTAACAGTACTATTAGTAAATTCTTTTAATATTTTTAGACATGACAATTGATCAAACACCTGTAAAAAGACATCGCACAGATAGTGAGAAAAAGAAATGAAACCTTGAGCTTCATCCATTAAAACCACCATGCCATTGTCGACGTGAATGCTTTCTCAAAATACATCAGAATCTTCGTACTGAGATATATTTAAACTTTTGAGAGCAAAACGACAACCAAGAGAAACAGGTAATACACCAGCTAGTGCAGACGGTTCCAAAGAAAGTCCACCTTTCTGCAAACTCTCCTCATCAGCTTATGTTTGTGTATCGAATGGTTAGTGGAGATGGACAACAGATATGAGAGTGCAAGTTGTTTTTTCTGGCAATACTTGGCTTTGGTCCAAAGTCTAGCATTGTTGATGAAACCAAGTCAATGTGTGACGACACATCACCAATCGCTACAAAAGATCGTAAAGGAAAGCAGGCGCCAAAGAATAAACTTTCTCCTCAGGTAATAGCAGACATAGATGCCCACATTGAATCATATGAGCATTCAGTCTCACATTATCGCCAGGCACATGCACCTCATCGCCAGTATTTGCCAACAAACCTGACGGTCAAGAAAAAGCACGAACGTTTTGTTGACGCTCATCCGTCGTTTCAAATATCATATACAACATACCCGCGCCAAGTAGAAAGCAAAAACATTTCTTTTGCAAAACTCGGAGAAGAATGTGAGAAGTGCATTGAGTTTGACATGAAGCACAGTCATGAAGACTTAGATGAAACCTGTGATGTTTGCAAAGAAAAAAACATTGCAATTGCATTTGCAATGCGCCAAAGAGGCACGAGAAGCTTACAAGCAAGATGGTTGCAGCTTGAAACCTAATGTTATGGTCAGGAGTGCAAACATGCAGAAGGTGCTGATGTTGCCACGCACTCCTGGTTGTAAAAGTGTATGCTTCACACAACGATTAACGACATCCCATGAAACATTTGCTCCGGCGGGTGAGTACATAAAAAAGGGTATCGTACCAACTCAAAGTTTTATTTGGCATGAAAGTGAAGCTCCTGACGTAGCAGCAATTTTTGCTCTGGCCCTGGCTAAAGACCGTAATTATGATGAAATAATTTACTATCTTGATAACTGCTTTTGACAAAATAAGAACTGGACATTGTTTACAGCCATTTAGAGCTTGTTAACTCCGACGTAGTGAAGTCTGACATCATAACCTTGAAGTTCTTTGAGCCTAGACATACTGTCATGTCTGCAGATAGCATTCATACAAAAATAAAAAAGAACATTGGCCATCGAAAACTTTTTGACTTAAGACTTGAAAGTATGTTACCATATGCCAAACATTCAAGTAACAGAAGTTAAACATTCTGATGTGCGAATCTTTCAACCCCACCTACCAGCTGCAAAACGTCGGAATGAGGGCACACTTCTTTCAGAAATAAAAATTGCTCAATTCCGAAGAGGGGAACAGAAACTCTTATACAAAACCTCGTATCAGCAAAAAACTTCAGATTATTCGACTTCTTACCAGCAAGACATGCACTAATCTTGAGCGATAAGTCGACTGCAGCCCAAAAAGGTTTCAGCAAAATACACAAGGAAACTCTTATTACCAACTTGGGACCTCTCATGCCTGCAAATAGACTCTAGTCTAGGAAAAACCTGGCTGAAAATTGAGATTGCTCTAATCACATTATTTTGAAACAATACCTATGCATTAAATTTTAGTCGGATTAAACATGTTGCAGGTTATACTTAAATTATTGTCATCAATTCCTAATAAATTTTGTTTTGCTACATTACAGTTTTATACAAATACAGTTTTATTAACTCTCCATGCACATTACAGTGTTATACCAGCTCAGGCATGAATGGCAGTCATTGTTGAAAGTGCTCGCAGAACACAGCAACTAAAGGATTCATTAATTAAGAGATTTTTACATAATATATTCAAATTGTAACTCCTCATGTGTGTTTGCTACCCCATCTTCTCTATAATCCTATGATTTTAAAATGCCACTGCTACCGGGTAGACAGCAGTAAAAAATTCATCATGATAGAAAATATGCAAATTCGAACTTGCTGTGTTTTGTTGGATCAGGGCAGTATATAGGGACAATCACATGCATAGTTAGCTTGTGCGTGTATTTGGATGAGACTGGCATAGTAGAGACAAGTACTTCGTGAACAAATGAGGTTAGACAGATGGCTGAACAAAATAAACTTGACCATTTTTTGCAAGTTGATTTTCAATGATGAAAACTTGGCAATATGCTGGCACACGCTTATAAAACAAACCACCATTCAAAAAATCGTTAAAATATGAAGAGATAGTCAGCTTATTGATGCTAATGGCCCCGAAAAGTGTTTCCATCTATGATGGCTGATAATTGTATTGATGGAATCATGAGAGACCAACTACATCGTGCCAGTTTTTTCCTTTTTGCCCTAAATCGTGAGTCAATGACCACAAACTAAAAGAGCAATTGATAGACATGGATGATTTAGATCTGGCTGCCTGTGTATGAAAAACAAAGCAATAAAATTGCCTGAATAGGAAAAGCTTGTAGGAGAAAAACCTGATTTAAGCCTAGACTATGTAAAGCAATCAGGGCCAGCAAAGGATTGGCAGAAAAGTCAGTCTCTACTGCATAAATATAAAGATAAGTGCAGCATCTGTAACAAGAAGTCTCATCAAAAGGACAGATGTTGGAAAAAATTCAAATTGTCATTTCTGTTATAAAAAGGTTAGGTGAAAGCAGAAGCTTGCAAAAGAAAGAAGAGTACTACAAGTTCTAAGACGGATTAACTTAAATATGAGCCAGATAAATAGGCTAGCTTAGAGATGGGTTTAAACTCTGAATGACTAAACATGAGAACCATAGAAAATAATACTGAAACTCAAGGTTTTAATGGCAGATTTGAAGCTTAATTCACAAGAAGTTCAGTTTAAAATTGATATGAGGGCTGCTGTGACAGCATTTCCACAGTCCGAGGTTCAGTTTATAAACAATTTCACTCTTTCTACGAATGTTCTGAAAATAACAGGAAACCACGCACTTGAAGTGACATGCCATACCAGGCAATATTGAGCTCCTAAGTGGAACAAGTTAAGAAAACATAGTATCTGGTGAAAAACTCGGAGACACCACTTCAAGACGAACCTGTAAAACCGAAACTAAGGTTAGGCAATTTTGCTGATAGTGTGGAATATGATTAAAAATGTATTGGATCAGGATATAACCGAAGATGCTCGAAGGTCTTGGATCAATGAACACTGAAGTTTGAATCACCCTAGAAGATCAATGCACTCCTCTCGTCTCATCAATTCCATATACGGTAGCTGCAGAAAGAGAGTTTAGGAGTAATTGAGTACATCGAAAAACCAACTCAGTGGTATGCACCGTATATAGTGATTCCAAAAAAAAAAGATGAAGCTGTACGCATATTTCATGGATTCATATTTAAAGTTTACTGTAATGAGTAGCAGGCTATGGCCATTTTAGTTGGACTGTTAGCTGTGCATTTTGTGTCTCTTCTGGCCAAACAACTGGTCCTACTAATTGCAACAGAGTAATTCACAAAAAGTGGTCAGTGACATATTTTCGTTGCTGCCAGAATAAACAACTCAGGAATGTGGAATAAATATGATTGGACTTAATATACTAGAATTTACTGTCTGTTTAAAACTATTGGTCCAAAGATTATAACTAAAAGATATGAAATGGCATACAAGGCAAATTTTATTCTTTCTATACTTTATTTTCCATGCTTACATACGCTGCTTTGGCTACTTAATACTCTTGTTGAACTTCACAGCTAATTTTTTTCGAAGGTATGACTTTGTTTGAGTAAATAATAAAGACAATATTATTTTGTAAAAGCAGCTTGTTGTTCAATCACCTATAAGCAATTTGATACATATGTGTCGTATTTGTAGCTTGATTATGTAACAGTTTATCACTGTGTAGAGCTTGTATTAAATCTGATCTTTTCAGATGGTTTTGGATTTTTAATAGCCTGTGCATAGTCATCATATCACTATGTCAGGTTAACGGCCTATAGTAATTGATTGTCTCAATTACATAAGGGCATTGCTATTGGAGTGATTGTTGTTTTATAATACGAAAGTCATCTTTTCGGATTATGGGCTTACACTAACTGTTCATCACAGGTTAGCGTAACTATTGGTGTTGTAATAATAACCAGTAAGTTATTCTTTCGGGTTATGTGGCCACGCTTATACTGCTAATCGCGGTTTAGAGTGGCTGGTTAGGTAAATCTAGTTGTTAGGGTAAATAAATTACGGCGGCATTATAAAATTATAGCCCACAAGTTTTATCGAATTTGTTAATACACAAATATTAGGGAAAATCCTCCACACATGGACCTCAATAAAGTTACGGAGAGAATAGGAGAGAAAGTTAGGAGAGAATATCATTCTTTATCTACTGCAGATGAGACACTGGGTGAATTAGATCACTCTAGAGTAGTTAGCAAGCTGAAATCAAATTGCAGCTAATGGGAACTTGAGTTAAAAAACAGTCGCAAAAGCTTACCAAATTTATTACTTTTTTCAGAAAGTACTTTTGTAAATATTTCCATTTGTGGCATCAGCAGTACACTAGGTGGTTCCCGAAAAAGCTGCAAAAAGATATTGGTATACACAAAAGGGATGGGGTGTCAGATGGATGTCATATGGTTCATGGGGTTACAAAAAAAAATTATCCCCTGCTCCAAGTATTAGAAATGCTAAAGAAAGCAAGAATTACACTGTTCGAACTAAAAAAATTGAATTTGAAATCTATGAGCTGAAGTTTGAAGGTCATGTTATAAATGAACAAGGAATCCAGGCTGATACTGACAAGACTAAAGCCATCAAGTTTCCTACCCAATCGATGTAACAAGAAAGAACTCGGGTGCTCCTTTAGCATAGTAAATTATTTGGGCCATTTTTTCCCTCGGAGTCTAGGAATAATTGGCGTAAATTACTTGGGAATGATTGTGAATGGGTGTGGGGAGAAAAGCAACTAGAAAAATTCTACCACATGAGAGTTACTGGCAAAAATACCACTCCTTACATAGTAACAGCGGAGGCAATGATGAGTGCAGATTCATCTTAATTTGGTCTCCGACCAGCTGTGTTGCAGAAAGTAAATGGTGATTGGAAACTTGTGACCTATGCAACACGCAAACTCACTTATACAGTGAAGCGATACGTAGAGATGGAAAAAGAGACCTTGGTCACATGCTGGGCTTGTGATAAGTTTTTATATTGTTGTAATGCTGTTTGACTTTGATAGAGATATGTTTACCATATACTTGAATCAGTATGGCAGATGATGTTGGCATTGAAAATCAATTAATGTTGTTGCAGACAGCTCTTGAGCAAGACAGCGCGACAATCTCCGGAGATAACCGTAATAAACGCCAATCACTCTGTCATCAATCAGACTTACACCAGATGGTAGTAGAAGGTCAACAAAGATGTTTAAATGGACATTGCCCAAGCCTACACGTGATAAAACCTTCACAGACATTATCTTATACTGAAACCCAAACCCACATCAGGACCCAGGACTGATGCGAACTAAAAACCTCTGCTGAACTCGCATAGCAGAAACCGCACTTCTCCGCTCTCATAGTCCATCTCCGCTTTTGGGGTCACGACAAACGTGACAAACAGATGACGAACAGATTTTGCAACCACATTTCAATATTCTTATTTTAAAACCCTTCTGCGTCAGTATGATGCTAGCCAATAGAATTACAAGATATTTTCAACCAGCTATATATACAGAATATTTACCATTATTATAAAAGCGAAAAGTTTATCATTTTTCTATCAGATCCAGTATCCAGTAACTTTGGAAGCACACTCGCTGGCACACATACACTTATATCTATATTTACACTTGCACGCTCTCAGACTCTTTACCCGAGCTATTCACTGTTCAGGCAAGTAAATCTTTGTGTGACATAGCCTAGAGGCAGTTGTTTTTTTAGAGTGGTAGGAATATTCTTTTACATTTTTATGGTACGCTTTGCAACAATTTTAGTATATCTTGTACATTTTGTTCTCTGTTTTAATAGATAAAATTTGATAGATGGGCATATGCCACCAACCTCCTCCGGTTTTGTTATTTGGCATAGGTAACGGTTAAAAATCCTCGCTTAGCCTGCTTAGCTAAAATGATTGACTAGTTCTAGATGAAAAATATCACAGGGCTCAGTGTTGCCTCACAAACTAACCTGCACGACTTGAACTCAGTTTGTTGGTATTTCAAGTCTAGACATTACACCTAGAACCCAAATTTGCTCTTCAGCACACCACGTTCAAAACTTAACAAATTGGGTGCCCGACAATTGAGCAAAACAATTCTATTGGTGTGGTGGAGACAAATCTGAAGTGAAAACTTACTACAAAATCATCATCCATACGACCTATCAGTTCACTATATTCATATCGCATTATAGTTTTAGCCCATCATGGATTTTATTGTAATTACATCCCTCGCACAATATATCAAACTCGATTCTCAAATTTCTGTCCGAACCTCCCACACCTTTCTCGTCTGGCCAACGCAGGGTGGATTACCAAAAGGCCATTCTTTGGAACTAACTTCCTAGTACTAGCAAAAAAACAGGTGGCCCAGTTGAAAAAAAAACTCAAAATACATCTTTTAACAAGTGAATAAAACCTAATTACTCATACAAATTGATCTTGATTACGCGATGCCGACAAGCTCAACGCCACGACTAGTTATGCTAGTGCGTATTATGGGCTTCATCATTCTTCCAGTTTTTTTTGTTCAATTACTAAAGTTGGCGAAAATTAGTTCAAAATCAAATCAAAAGAGTAAAAATTTTTCAATTAAGATGATGTCACAGTCCTACAAAGTAATTAACGCCTCATGCAGCAAGTTGGCAGACAGCATTTCCAGATCCTTTTTATTGGAAAAGGAATGGGCTATAGAGGTATTGGCAAAGCCATCAGGAGGGATGGAAGGGTTAGAGGAGGATGATGTTAGAATCCTCTAAAAGTACCCTTCCAAAGCCAGAGAGCCTTTAATATCAACAACTCTTCCAGAGGCCATGGTGGCGAATTTCTATGGACCGGTTTGAAATGGACCAAAATCGTACCTCGTTACTGTGGATCATTATAGTAGACTTATTGTAGTCGATGAGTTGGAGGACTCAACCGATGCACAAAGACTGTAGCAAAGCAAAAAATATGGTCTGTTTGATAGGCGTGTTAAACCATATAACGATGATGGATAATGGCTCACAATTCATATCGAAGAAGTTCAAAGAATTACTAAAAACATGAGATGTTTATCATGTGACTAGCTCTTCTCGTAATCTGCATAACAAAGAATAAGCAAAACGTGCAATTTTTACTGTGACATCTATGAGTACAAAAGTAGATTTACAGACAGCTCTTGCTATGTACAGAAACACAGCCATAGCCGATGAACATTGTCCATCTCAGCTCCCTAACAGTAAAACCATGAACTATGAGAATTGTGTCTCAACACAAAATAGATACCAATAGACTAAGAATGTTTGAGGGAGAGCAAAAGCGAAAGCAAACAGTCTGGTACAATAATAGGCATGCTACAGGAGCGGTCTTTTCCATTCAGAATTTCAGACTCAAACAAGACCCCCAAGCAAAAAACTGTCATAGGAACTTGAGATAGAAAAGTTGTGGCAGCAGGTGAATCAAAGAATGTATTAGATAAAAAACAGAGCACTAATGTCAGGAACTTCTATGAATACACCACCAAATCAAAAGCCACTGATATCAGATAATGACTCATTAATGGATCAAGAAGCGGCTAACAGGGAGAATTCCCCCCTGTTAACAGGCATGTTTCACATGCCTGGTTTAACATAAGCTGAAACTGAAAAAAAGATTGCTATCCATTCTGTGAATCACATTTGTCCTATAAACAGTAAAATCAATCGGTATATGTAGATGATTGAGCTACTCCCAGTAGATCACATTGGAGTTGTGTACTCATTGCTACCACCTACTGCCTTCGCATGAAGCAATTTGTACACCAGGGTGGTCTGATCTACTTGCGTGGTAATAGCTTTGGAACTGTCAGTTTTCATTCAAAACTAGAGGAGAGCGAAGAGAGCTTGAGTTGTAGTGAGAGCTGGGATCGAGTTCAGTTATGGTGAGAATCTATGTACAACATTTCATATGAACAGTTCATAAATACTGTTGTATTTGGTCCAGTTTTTCACTGACATCTGCACAAGATCCAGCATAGTAGTGTTTACTCTGAACACTTGCATTTCTTACATTTCATTGACAGAGCACAATCTAAGATTTTTAAAATACGACAGGAAGCTATATTACTGCAATATCTTCATAGTTATTGTCTGAAAATTATATTTAACAAAAACTGATATTACTATAATGACATTTTTGAGCTCATAGTAAAGATGAGAGATAGTTCAAAATTTCCTTGTCCAGTAATCCGCAGTTAATGTAGAATGAGAAATAGAGATCACATGTAAAACATTTTCCTTTAGCTTAGGCACATTCAAACTTCTGGAATGTTGGAATATGAAGAATAACAGAGAATAGGTAAATAGAGAATAATATTCTTTTTTTGAAGCGATAAAATAATTAATTTTATCCGCAGTAATTTCACACAACAAAACACATGTGGCTCACCATAAAGCTGCGTCGCTGCTGATCGCACAAAAATTGTCAGTCATCATGCCGTTTTGAAAGTGCTGACCTTCACAAGAACAGTGCATTTTGAAGTTTTTTTTTGTGAAAGTTGAACAGCGCTGAACTCTTGTGGTGACTTCGGTAACCTACACACCGAAGACCGCCTTTAACTACCGGTGGTACTCGGCATATAGGTGTCCATTTCACTGCCAATAACCTTGTGATTCTGCCACAGCCTATATGGGAACTGGCCTATGACGGCCTATATGGGAACTTTGTTGAATAGTTTTTCAACTTTGAACCATAAAAACTTACTGACAACAACGATTCTGCCACCAGTGCTTATGGCCTACATGGAAACCTTGCTTAATGGTTTTTCAACTTCAAACCATGAAAACTTACTGACAACTTGATGACGTAACAATTTACTTATAACTAGCATTAGGCCTGGATTTACTTTAAAATATCTCTACATAAAATACACTCACATGATGAATTATTTAAATATTGTTTCCTGGGTACATTAATCAATATTAATACAAAGTCACTGTCATTGCTGCCCAGCAACCTAGTATATTATTGGATAAGTTATATTTGCATCAGCCAATCAAGAGGTAGGTTGTTGAATGAGGGGCGGAGACATTTTCAAGCTACCAAAGACATGGAGCGGCCAGCAAGCATATCACCTACAGAGCACCGACAGGTAAGTATAACTTCTCCGTTATATTAGTATCTGCTGATATTATACTTGATGGAAATAATTGAGTAGATGAGAAGAGACACTGAGTCAGTGTAATTATAATATAACTCTGACCTCCTGAGACTATCACTCTCTACCCTGAGGAGACTCATAGAGTCTGTCATGTATAGAGGTTAAGTTAAGGTCAGGAGGCTCTGGTCTCATTCCTCAGTCATAATCAGACCAGCAAATACTTCCTACTGCAGATATTTCATGTTTCTCAGCTCTGCCAGAGTCTGACATCTCTGGCCTTATTTTTATACTCTGTAAATATCCAGGGTTCAGCTGCAGCCGCTCTGTTATGGTTGGCAGCTTTCCAACTCTGCAGTTGAGTCACATTTTGTACTCATTTCTCTATTATATTTTACTCTATGCAGCAGCTAATAGAGTGCAGTACATATGTTACAGCTAAACATGGAGGAACTGTTGAAGGAGTACGTTAGAGAGAGAAAGATGGAGATTAGTGCTTTGAGGGCAGCCTTAGAACAACTTATTAACAACTAGCTCCTGTTCCTTTATTCAATATCTTATAAATTCATCATGAATCACTGTTTGAATATATCTTATTCAGCTCAGCCAATCAGGAGACAGATAACATTATTATAACCAGCTACAAGCTATAAAGAAGCCTGTAGTAGTCAGAGCGGGTTACAAACAGAATAGCAACAGGTAAGTATAACTTATATATTATGTTAGCATCTGTTGATATTGTACTTACTGGGAATAATAGAGTAGATGAGGAGAGACACTGAGTCAGTGTGATTATAATATAACTCTGACCTCCTGAGACTATCACTCTCTAACCTGAGGAGACTCAAAGGGTTTATCCTCTAGTGAGGTTAAGTTGATGTCAGGAGTTACTGGTTTCATTCCTCAGTCATTTTTGTTACTGCAAACATTTCCTACTGTATATATGTCATATGCATCTTATGAATAGAATGAAGAGCTCTGAAACTGAAGTTTTTAGCTCCTTCTCTTGCTCTATTCTGGTCAGAATCAGCTGCAGGCCAATGATTGCATTTAGTCAACAGTTTTCTAGGAAATTAGTGTTCAAGGTAGAAGACTATGAATTTTATTGCAGACTCCTGCTTTGCCATTTGCTCATTGAAAATTTTACTGAGTTTATTGCCATTAGTTTAATACATGAGAGCAAATAGCAGGAGTGTTGATGCTTGATATCCCATTTCTGAGAATCAAATTCCTAGTCTCCTTTTTATACTCTGTGGATATACAGGGTTCACCTGCAGCAACTATGTTATGGTTGGCAGCTTTATAAGTCGCCAGCTTACCCAGAGTCAGCAGTTGAGTCACGATATGTCTTCATTTTTCTCTATCATATTTTACTGTGCGGAGTATTTTAGAAGAGAAAATGAAGCAGTGGATTAGGGAATACATTAGAGCTAGTGGAGCTCCTGATATTAGCTTTCTTAAGGCTGCTCTAACAACCACCTTTCCTGATCAGCAACGTCAGCTTGTAACAACAATCAGAGGGAGTGAGTCGTATACAGCTCTGCTATTGGCTATCTCCCATGGCCACCCTAAAGTAGCTCATCTGTTACTCACTTCATTGAGAGAAATAGCACATGAGTTGCTGTTTGAGAATGTTGAGTATGGATATACAGCTCTGTACAGAGCTGTATTGAAGGGAGATAGTGAGTTAGAGCTGTTACTACATACTGTATCCGCTGGTAAGTGAGTTAGTAGAGCTGTTACTACATACTGTATCCTCTGGTAAGTGAGTTAGTAGAACTGTTACTACATACTGTATCCTCTAGTAAGTGAATTAGTAGAACTGTTACTACATACTGTATCCTCTGGTAAGTGAGTTAGTAGAGCTGTTACTACATACTGTATCCTCTGGTAATAAGTATAAGCTGATAGCTGAGAAGGATATAGGGGGTTGGACCGCTCTAACAGAGGCTGCAAGGAGTAGATATACGGAGATAGTAGAGACTCTACTGATCAGCCTGCCAGTAGAGCAGCGAGTCTCTCTGCTCTACATACAGACTAACAGCCTAGACACAGCACTGCACTGGGCAGCCTACAATGGAAACACAACAGCTTTACATGTGACGTTGACTTCCATCCCTCCTGGAACAGTCTCTGCTCTCCTGAGTATGAAGAACAGAGGCAATAAAACTCCTCTGGATGAGGCAGAGTTTATGGGAAGGAAAGAGACTGCAGAGCTGCTTAAAAGCTGGCAGCAGCCAGTATTAGCAGGTAGGATTATTATACAATGTGATACCAGCTACTCAATTGTACTACTTTATTGCATAACGCTCTGCTTGCCCCAGGGTATCTTTGTAAACAAACCCTGGGGAATTCCATCTACAATCTCCTTGCATAGAGACTATTAATATCATGCAAATAATAGATCAGGCCAGAGCCTGGTCAGGAGACTGAAGCCTCTAAACAAGGTGCGAGTACCGGGACATCAACTGTTGAACGCCATGCTGAACAACGAGCGAAAAGATCTATTTGCTATTTAAAGTGCACAATTATCAAGAACCAATCAAAGAACAGCTTTGTTTTTTGACAGTGGCTTTAATGTATCGTATATCACTCATCGCACTGCTAAACGGCTAGGTGGTGGCATCCCTCTAGAAGTGTTAGCAATAGGAAACATCAATACAGGGTGTGATTCAAATATGTATAGCGTTTGGCTGGAGGCTGAAGACAAGACAATGAGGTCACTTGAAGACTATGGTCTCAATTAAATTACTAGCCCAGTATCCGGCCTGAATATGATATTACCGAGGGAGCCGTTTTCTAATCAACGCTCCATGGACGATTTGCAAAGGCGAGCAGGTGATGTCGAAATTCTAGTTGGAATAAACTAAAATGGCTTGCTTTTGAAGACAAAGGCAGCTATGGGTGGGGAAAACCTGAGCATCATGCAAGGGTGTTTTGGTCGATGCTTGCAGGGTCACACCTTATGTTGGTAGAACAGATGACCAAGTTGACTCATACCGCTGACACTACCCTGTTATGATGGGCCAAAGAACGAGGTCTCTACTACTCAGTTCGTGGGGAGAAAATTGGTATAGAGCAGGTATGGGCAACTGGGGGCCCCAGGGCCACCTGTGGCCCTTTGCCCATTTTCAGTGGCTATTTTAATGCTTAAGTAAAAAAATTTATATGCATTCTGATTAGCACAGCATAGGCTTGGTGACAAATTACTTTATTATAATAAGATTTAATGTGTACAAACATGTCAATTTGTAAATGCAGTAGCACCAATATAGACAAGGATGATTAATTATTTTCCTTCTCTCCAAATGGGGAAATTTTCTATAGGTAATTTGAAATTCCTTATATGAGTTACTACGCTATCAATCATACATTTGTTCTGGGAATTTCCCTAGATGGCATAGAAATTTCCCCACATTATCCCTGCCTAGCTTTTATTTTTGGAATATAACCAGATACATTTGACAACATGGCTTCGACATCAGTGGATAGGAATAACAGATCATTCAATACAGATTGGACTGAAAAGTTCTTCCATGAAGTAGCGGATAAACCAGTGTGCCTAATCTGTTCTAAAACGAGCATCAATAAACAAGCAAAACAACATCTATAAACAAGCAATCAAACCTGGCCAGACATTACAATACAAACCACTCAGACAATGATGGAAGATATCCAACTGGAACTGTCAGAAAAAAAGGAGCATCTACAGAAGTTGTTACAGCAAGTGCGTGGTCAGATGAATATGATGGAATCTGCAACTTCTATTTAGAAAAGATGCACTGCTGTTAGTTACCAAGTAGCTCACATTCTTGGTAAAACCATGACTCCGTATAGTGAAAGCGAGACTATAAAAGAATGTATGCTGAACACTGTTAAAACACTATTTCCTAACAAAAAAGATATCCATGAGACTATACAAGGAGTGCAGCTCTCACGCAAAACTACCACCAACCGAATATAAACTAATGCAGAGCACCTAACAGAGAAAGTCGTGAATGACTTGAAGAAATGTACTGCTTTTTCCATAGCTTTGGATGAAAGTACAGATATTAATGTTGCACAGCTTTGCGTATTTGTTCGATACTTTGCCAACAATGCGTTCCAAGAACAATTTTGTCACTGAATCCACTAACCAATCGTACCACAGGTGAAGATATTTACAAAGGTTTCAAGACATTCATGGATACTCATAATATACCTCTGGATAAAATAATAGGAGTAGCAACTGATGGCGCGCCTGCGATGGTGGGGAGACAATCAGGTTTTGTAAAACATCTCATGGATGTTACTCCTACTGTAGTTCCAATCTACTGCATAATTCACGAGACTATGTTGTGCTCTAAGTTAAATGCTGACTACAAGAACCTTATGCTGAATATCATGAAAATGATAAACTATCTTAAAAACAAGTCAGCATTGCGCAATCGACAGCTGAGAGCCTTCTTGCAGAACCTTGAAGCAGAATATGATGAGCTTCTTACTCACAATAATGTCCGGTAAGTTACACGCATATAAGATGAATGTGAAAGTCATGTGCAACTTGTTTACAAAGCTTGGCAGCACATGAAACTGGATTTCTTATGTTGTTTTTATATTATCTGGTGAAACAATCACTCATATTATATCTATCAGTTTCAATTTCTACTAATGATTTAAATTTGCCAACTTGCAGGTGGCTGAGCAAAGGCAAAGCTTTGAGTCAAGGGTGGATGCTCAAAAAGGAGGTGGACAGCTTCCTTAGTGAGATTGATACAGAAGAAGCTAACACATTCTTGGAACTTCTGCTATCTGAACGGAAGATGGTAGACATGGCGTTTCTAGTTTACTTCCTCAGCTATATGAATGATTTGAACATCAAGCTGCAAGGTAATGGAAAAGATGTTATTCATCTTTGGCAAACGATATCTGATTACCAAAGAAAGTTGAAGTATTCCACAATGATATTGTTAGTGATTTGGATCATTTTCCAACACAAAGGCTTTGTGTGCACATTGAAGATCCTGACATTGTCGATCCTGTCAAACCATAAATGTTCATAGCTTATGTTATCGATGAAATGAATCGTCGTTTCAAAGGTTTCAACGATTTAAATTTCCTGATCGATTTATTCGCATGCCCTGGTGATAAGGAAAACTCACCAATGGAAACAGCAATTGCGTACATTTATGGTGCAAGTTAGTCCAGCATCGATGGAACTGGAGCTGTGAAGTTTTGTCAGACAACTGTATTCGAGAGCAAAACAGAACCCAAGCACCATCGCTCTTCTGAAAACAGCTCATTGTCTATGAGAAGTTTTTTCTGCTGTCAAAAGTTGCCATAAAACACATACTTGTGTGAATGTCTGCGCAGTAAACCACTGTTCATAAAAAATAAGTACAGAAGTACTCTGACCGGTCAGCATACTAAGCAGCTTATAACTGAAGCGGTAAGAAAAATAGGTCGATTATATGAAGCTAGTAAACAGCCGAGAGCGGCCTCAATTGTCCCACTGATCTGATATGAAATACTGAAGACACAACTACCAAATACGTCACTACGACAACGCAGCAACTTCTCATGGACAGTGATATGTGT